>NC_041224.1:165196412-165239004 GCF_002837175.3 Physeter macrocephalus
CGAGCCGGTGCTCCGCAACGGGGGAGGCCACAACAGTGAGAGGCCCGCATACTGCAAAAAAAAAAAAAAAAAAAAAAAAAAGAAAAAAAAATAGCAAGGATGTAAGTTAAGCACAGATTTAACAGCATGGCTTATTTGGTATGGCCAATACTGAGTACCCGAGCTGCCAGCCTCAGGGATAAATGCTGATACTCACATTGCACCATTCACAGGGGGACCAGTAATCTGTCTGATGACAGATAATGACATAGGCTTCTTTCCATTATGGAAAGGGCAACTATTCATTTTAGGATAGACAATTATTCTGCATATGGATTTGCCTTTCTTGTTACCATGCCTCTGCATCTGTTGATTTACTTAATGGTACATCATCATGGTGACACATACAACATTGTTTTTGAACAGTGGATTCATTTATAGGACACAAATTTTTTAAAATGGGCTCAAGTCAATAGGATTCACTTGTGTATCATGTGCCACAAGCTGCCTGAAGCAAATGGCCTTTTAAGACAGTATAATGAACAAATGAAAACTCGTTTATAGCACCACGTGGGAGAAGATTCACTTGGAGGTTGAAGGCACTGTCCTTCAATAATAGGATACATAGGCTTCCCTGGTGGCGCAGTGGTTGAGAGTCCGCCTGCCGATACAGTGAACACAGGTTCGTGCCCCGGTCCGGGAGGATCCCACATGCCGCGGAGCGGCTGGGCCCGCGAGCCATGGCCGCTGGGCCTGCGCGTCTGGAGCCTGTGCTCCGCAACGGGAGAGGCCACAATGGTGAGAGGCTCGCGTACCGCAAAAAAAAAAAGAAAGTGCACTGAGACATGAGTGTCAAGGGCAGCTATGATGGGGATAGTGCCTGGCAATACAAGAGTGTTTTTCTAATTCCCAGAGTGCAATCACTCGATGCTCTCTTGAACTTAATACTTCCATTGGCAGTCCCCTTTCTCTGCTCCTTCAATTTTTCATACAGTTTTCTAAGTACCTAATTTCCCTTCTTGCCTAAATACTTTGAGTAGGTTTTATTTCTTGAATTGGACCTCGGACTAGTTACAGATAAGAAGTTCTGTCTGCATCCTTAATTGTCTCCAGTACTACAACAAGGATATCAACTCTAAGTGGTCATCTATCTCTGCGATTATATGTTCAATGCCTATCTCCCATTAAAGGATAAGATCCATGAAAGTAGGGACAACAGTTGTTTTGATCAGAACTTAGTACAATATTTAGCACTGTCGAAGAGAACCAGAGCCGGACAGTAAAGTGGTAAAAATAGATTTTATTTGGAAACTATTGCATTAAGGGGAAAAGAGACCTCAGCGTAGAACAGGGCTCAGTTGCAAATACAGCAAGGACAAGTGAGGACTTATAGCTAAGGAGCAGGGTGAGGGGTTATTGATGGAAAATTAGTACAAGGAAACATCCAGGGCTGGGGGATTCTTGCTAAATCGACCTAAGACGATTCTCTTGTACACAGGCCAGGGCTGTCAGATATCAAGGCTGGGAGATTCTCACTAAACAGACTAGCAGGATTCTTCCTACAACTAGGATAGGTAGGCTTTAGGACAAGACCCACGGATGAGGCTTATTTAAAAACAGGGCTCAGAGGAGACAGTCTAAAGTTTAACCAAGGAGAGATATTGTCATGAATAAGATCTACATTTTTTTAAAAAATTGATTTAAATTTTTTGAATGAAGAGATTTTAAGCCATGTGTAAGCAGGTACAGAATTTGTATTTCTCTTTATAACTTACCCATTCCTTTGAACTCATAGCATCTTTGCAGTGTATTTTGCCCACAGACATTGCTCCATAACTGATGTGGACAGAAATCCCATGTCTCTGGGGGAGAATTTTTACTGTCCCCGTCAACATACCCATTACCTCAATGTGACTTGATTGTCCTGAAGTCTGGCTGCAGAATCATAAATGCAAAAGTATACATTTTTGACATGATGTAAGAATCTGGAAATGCACTAATTATTAATTTTCTATTCTACAGTTTCCTCCATAAAGTCCCAATGTATTTATTTTGGGTAACAATTTACTTGAGCAGAAATCACTTGACCCAAATTTTGATGATTTAATAGCTCATCGGAAGAACTAGCCTGAAGCAGATGATAAAATCTGTCGCAGATGCTGTAACTCCTATTTGCAGCCATTGGTCCTTTGGTTTATGTGCTTTAATAATTTGAAAAACAAGAAGATAATCAGGAACCAAGACAGATATGTGTGTCTCGAGACAGAACTTAATTCAAAATTGTACAAAATGTTTTGTCAGATGAACTCCTTAACCACATTTGTTATCAGTGGCACAGAATATATTGGGTTAAGTGTTTGAATAACATGCAAGAATCGTGTCAGATTGATCTTCCCAAGCAAAAAGCTCAGCCTCAAAAACAGAACCTTGTTTCTATCAGACTAGTTTTAAGCAAAAGATTTTAAGATGAATTCTTTCACAGTGAAATTTCTCATATTGTCTATACTTTCAATCATTATAAAATTTAATGAAACGTATTACTGTTATGTGTCAACTTTGAGTTCCTCATTTATCTTTATTTAAACTGTGTCAACAATTTCAAAGAGACCATGTTTTGGGCAGAGGCAATAATCTACTTATTTTAAAATATATACCTTATACACATGTAGAATATTTTCTCATATTCTGAGGAAGAACGTAGTATTTCTGTTCTAGTTGATCATACAATTTGTTGCTTTATTTTGTTATTTCTTTTTTATTTTATTTTTTATTAGGAAATTATTATTATTTCACCACACAGAAAGGAAAGAGAGTGATAACAGGAACACTCATGTACTCATCAACTAGCTTTGATCTAAATAGTATTCTAAACTTGCTTCAGATCTTTTATTCATTAAAAAAGTTACAAATATAGTTGAAGCCCTTGTGCCCACCTGTCATACTAGCCTCTTTCCTTTCACAAATATTTACTGTGTTCATGTGTATAAATAAACAGTATATAATTTTGTTTTATGTTTTAAATTTATATATAAATGGTTTTATAATGTATGAATCATTCTGCATTTTGTTTTTTTGTGCCCAACATCATATTTGTGGAAATCCCATGCTGTTTAATTCACTCATTTTCAATACAGAATAGTATTTTACTATATAAATACAACATTTAACAAATACATAAGAATTTAGATTTTACTTTAGCATATTGATGAACATTTTAGCTGTTTTACATTTTTCAGTATCATAAAACCTCTTTCAGTGAACATTTTTTAATGTCTTGTATCATGTATGAGAATTCCTTAGGTATATATATCTAGGATTTGAATTGCTAGATTGAACATTCAATTTTCATTTTTAGCTTTAGTAGATACTACCAAATTTCTCTCCAAAGTGTTTATACAAATTTTAATTACCACCAGTAATATACAAGTTCTCATTTCCACATGCTTGATATTTCCTAGTCTAAAACATTTAAATGTTTGTCTATCTTAGGAATGGAAATGGTGTCTCCTTTTGGTTTTAATTTGCATTTCCCTAATTCCTGTTGTGTTTGAGCTTCTTTTTTATTTATGTATTATCTGTTCATGAATTTTGTTTATTTTTTTTCTTATTGGTTCCTCTATATGATGAATAGTAAACATTAACTTGCTCTAATCTCAGCAGTAACTTTTAAAGTTTTTTCTTAATATAAGGCTATATATTTTGCTCTAAGTACTAATTTAGCTGCCTCTCTGAACTTTTAGTATGTAATTTTAAATTAATATTCAGCTCTTAAATTTTTCTAATTTGATATAGACTTTTGATCCATAAATTATTTAGAATGTCTCAATTTTTTTGTTTTATAGATATCTTTAATTACTTATTCCTGATTTATTTTCATTCAAGTTGGAGAATATGGCCTAGAAAATATCAGTTCTTTGGTATTTGTTGTGATTAGTTTTATGACTTAATAATTTGTCGATTGCTTGCAACGAGTGTTCTTTTCCTAATGTTGTCTACAGTATTCTATGTAACTACATTATATTTAGCCAATATTACCTCATTTTATCTCTTACCACTTTTGTTTTGCCTGCTTGGTCTATCAATTATTGGGATAATGTATTAAAAGATTGTACGCCGTGTCATAATTTGACTATGTTATTCAGTGCATAGATTTTAGAATAGTTATATAGTTGTAATTCCTTTTGTAATTATGTATGATCCATTTAATTTCTCAGAGGGACATTTTGTATTATTGCCTTAAATTCTATTTTGAATATTATTAACATAATTATACCAGCTTTCTTTTGGCTGATATTTTCATGTCGTTTTCTTCCTCTTATTTTTAATCTTTCTATGTCCTTATGCTTAAACTGTGTCTCGTATGAGGAAGGTTTTTTTTTTCCTCAACTGATTTGGAAGATATGTGTTCTATTTCTATTTCTTGTAATGGTTTCCTGAAAATCTCAGCATGCGTATTTGACTTAAAATTAATCAATGCTTTCCTGTTTCTCCTAAATAATAAAAGAAATTTCAAATTTGTTATTGTCCTTCATCACCTGCCAGCTTACATATACTTTCTCACTAGGGCTGGGAGCTCACATATATTACATCTTAAAAAAGATATCTGTATTAAATACAGGATTTAAAACAACAACAAGAACATAATCTAGATTAGATAGTTCTCATTAAAGAAGCTGTTTATAAGGAAAGCAAGGAACAAAGAATACAGAGTATTCTTTGGACATGAGGACAAAAATAATATGTTGTTTTGTATGTTTGGTGTTGCTGAAGATATTTTCACAAACATATTATTTAAAGTCAATTAGAATTCTGCTTTAATAGCCTTATTAGCTCAGAAGATATTTCAGTGATTTGTACTAATGTATTATTTGGAGAATCTTTAAATAGGACTATTAAATGTTCTCATATTCAGTAATATTTATATTGGGGAGCAGCTTTTCTCTGATTATTTGGAAAAGAGTTCTACTTTCTGACATGCTTCCTTTCCATTGAAGAATATCCAAGATAGCAAGTTTTCTTTTAGAAGCAAAGTTCATTTTCTACCTTGAAGTGGGTTTTAGTTTTTCGTTTGTTGCTGCAGAAAATATTTCCTGAGAACTTTCTTCTTGTAATGTTCTTCATCTGATTAAACAAAGTCATCTTAATTTTTAGGCTATAAATCTAATAAAATATTATAAAACTTTTAGAAGATTGAAAAAGAAATCATGGCTTTATTTTACAACTTAAATATAATCTTCATCTATTACTGAGCCAGTTGTAAGATTTGAACATTTGACTTTTTGTTCATGTTAAATATGTCAAATTACACTATGTTGTACACCTGAAACTAATTTAATATTGTACATCAACTATACTTCAATTAAAAATTTAAGAAGGCAAAAAAATATCAAATTAGTTGCTCAAAGTGAATATGTAACTAAACTAATAAGCATAAAAATACATTTAGTGATTTACAAAAACCTAGAAATTAACAATGAATTTGATGTTTTTGTTATTTTGAACAGTTTTTCCTTTGCAAGTCTCTCCAACTCTTTTTAACAAAGGAAAGAAATTAAGAATACTCTTTGGACATTAATCAACATAACAACACCCTAAAATCACTTACCTCTGAAGTTGTGGAAATTTTAGCCCTTTGATTTGGCCTGTTTAAGGTATGTCATAGTCCATGCTGTGAATAGAAGTTGCCTTTAACTACATGAGAACAGTTAGGAGAAAGTCAAAGTTTTAACTTAAGTTGGCTGTTATGCAATGGCTGTGATAACAGTCATTATCTACAAGAGAGAAAACAGCAAACGAATTCCAGACATTTACAGTGATGCACCTAAACTCAAAACACAATTTAAAAAATAAACATTTTCAGTGGTGATCCACTTGAGAACTTGCATAGATAGGCTGTAGGTATTTCCTGAGTCACATATACAAGTGGAAGCTTTTTATCAAAGTTGGAAAAAAAAAAATCGCAACTCTACCCACAGGATAGTTTTGCTAGGGAACAGATGTAACTTGGAAAGCTACCAACTTGGTCATCCAAGTTGACAAATCTTCTGGTGGCATCAGTGGAGTGCCATTTGGCTAGTCATGCTGGGGTGAAGAATATTCAGAGATTCTATGACCCGTCACTGAGGATGATCCATTAAGCCATTTAAACAAAACTTCCTCGCAAGTGATGTCTAGAATCTCAATTTAACTGTATCCTTTGGTGATTTCAGGAAAACCTCTATCAAAGCGAAAAATGCTTCTGCTGGGGGACCTGTTAGTAATCCCCATGGTGCTACTCAAACTCACAGCCTTTTCTTAGAAGCACATGAAAGAAACTCAGATCCAAGTATGCTGTGTTCCCGTCACCAAAGCCACCTTGGAGAGAGCCCACCCTGTGATATGGAGACCTGGGCTTTATTAAGAGTTCAGCCACACAGTAACTTTGATTGAGTCACTTAACCTCTGTGCCCTTCTAAGCACCTTCCCTGGCCTGTTTTGCAGGGACATTTTGAGAATTAAGTCCATGTGTATGAATCCTTCTCTGTGTGTTGCTTTTAGAGAGACATGGGTATTGATCTGAGTAGCAGGCTTTCTAAAAAATGAATGAGGGCAACAAGATTAATGCCTATTTTTCTTCTAAATTAAAGAACAGAGAAACTGTACCCTTTAATTGTTTTTCGTGATACTCAGAGTATGATTTTAAAATTTTATCTCTCATCTCATATTAATGTTAATTTAGTATTAACTGATTTAGTGTCATTTATTGTCTGGTTTTTCAAAGTCATCTGCTGAAAATCAGAATGATTTCACTTAATGCAAGAGACATTAAAATTAAAACTAGTAGGGCTTCCCTGGTGGCGCAGTGGTTGAGAGTCCGCCTGCCGATGCAGGGGACATGGGTTCGTGCCCCGGTCCGGGAGGATCCCACATGCCGCGGAGCGGCCGGGCCCGTGGGCCATGGCCGCTGGGCCTGCGCGTCCAGAGCCTGTGCTCCGCCACGGGAGAGGCCTCAGCAGTGAGAGGCCCGTGTACCGCAAAAAAAAAAAAAAAAAAAATTAAAACTAGTAAAAAAAGTACCTTGACATTCATGTCAAGTTTGTGCCAAATATTATCCTGATGAGTTTCTGATGGGATGGCTGCAATGAAGAGAACAGCTTTTTGGGTTTGTGATCTTTCTATGAATAATAGCATAGATTTGAAACAGCTATGAAAATTTCATGGGATTAATTTGTAAATCACTTTTTCTCTGCATATAATTCTAATATATATATTTTTTGGAAACCTAAAGAGCACATAAAGTACAAAATAAAAATTACCCATGTCTCATCAGCCACAGCTAATTAATGTCACCCTCTTCATATCTGTGTGTATATTCTTTAAAAAAATTCAGTTGGGATAATCCATTTAAACAGATTTGATTCCTACTTGAACAACTTATATTCATAAAATTCACTTTGTGTACGTAATATTCCATCTTATTGATGTACCAACATTTATTTAATCAGTGGTCCAGTGAAGGATATTCAGATTAAATTTTTTTAAGTTTGATGTATAAGGCAACATGTACATCTTTTTGCTTGTACACTTTGAATAATTGGGAAAGTTGGGCAAATGTATGAATAGCTTTAAACTTTTATTTCATATTATCATATTCTTTCAATAGCGTGTACTAATTTACAGATTTACCTGCAGTGCACGGATACTTGATTATACTCTGGCCTCATCACCACATTGTTAATGTAACAAGGCTGGAGATGTTGCTGATGTCTTCTTGGTAAAATCATAAAACAGACTTCAACCAGATGTTGAAATAACACCTGGGTATTAACAACAGCTAAATAGACGAAGCGTCTTTAAACTCAATCCTGAAAGCTCTTCCTCAACATTTGAAAAGCTTTGGGCAACAGAAGAAGAAAGAATGCATTAATTTGAACCTAGGGGTCCATATGCTGTCTACAAATCAGACCCATTAGCTTTGCTCACCTTATGGTTTGGCTATCACATGGAAACTGTCTTGACTGCCAGGGAGAGATAAAAGTGTACATTAAAAATACATTGCACCTTATCTCACGGAAGCAGGTGAAGAGGCTTTCATTCTTTAAGCAGGCGGACTCTACTTTTTTGTTGCATGTGTTTAATAGGGACTCAACACAAATGCTGGCAACGTGCAATCTGAGCACGCTGTTCCAGGAGCAGTGTCTGCCATCTGCTTGGGCTAAATGGAACTGCCCAGTCCTCGCCTCCCTGCCCTTGAAACTTGACTATTGGAATTTAATTACATGGTTATATGATTAAATCAACGAGATTGAAAG
The DNA here is from genome assembly GCF_002837175.3 of Physeter macrocephalus. Lineage (NCBI taxonomy): Eukaryota > Metazoa > Chordata > Mammalia > Artiodactyla > Physeteridae > Physeter > Physeter macrocephalus. The sequence goes on from NC_041224.1 coordinate 165,204,683, forward strand.
GTTGACGCTAACTTTCCTAGAGGTGAAGCAGGCCTCAGGCTTCTGAAACAGCTGGCATTGGGGAATAGGTTCCCTCCTGGCATGTCAAGAAGAAGAAAGGCAATGAGCTCTTCTGGGGGTGACACTGATTTTGTTTTATTACATGTGGTGCTGATTGGGAAAGAATAGGTCCAGAAAATGAATTTGAAAGCTTTTTATTTTTTTCTTAAGTCAAAGTGCTCAAACAATATTTTTTTCCCCCTGATTTAGGTCTTTGATTCCTTTCGCTGTTTTAGAGTAATTTTGAGAGTCTGGAATATAGTGTATGAAAGTTAAGGAATTAGGGAGGCAAAAGGGAATCTGGGACTCATTTTTAATAGACGTGCTGTCTCTATCTTACCTCCAACAGTTCGATGCAGTGCTGATCTTTGCATCAAAACAGATATTTTCTGATGGACTGTGACCTTGATAGTGACATTCTTTTCAGAGGACCCATCAGAAATCAGCCAATGAAGACAGGTATCCGTTGCAAAGGATCTCCTGGATTTTACAGTTTAGTGAGGCACAGAGCATAACAAGTGGTGATAGAGCCCAGATTCAGGAGACTAGGATTTGTACTTGGGAGAAAACCTGCGTCTACCATTTACTGGAGCTGGCAAATTACTTAACTTCTCCTTGACTCAGTTTTCTAATCTGAAAAATGGACTAATAATAGCACCCATGTCATGGAATTGTTAATCAGGATTTAAATGGCTAGTTACTGCCAGGTGCTTAGAATGAGGTAATTGTAAATATGAGTTCATATTGCTATCAGATCAAATGAGGGAAACTTCTGATTTTCCATTTGATTCTTCACATACTTGCAAAATACTCCTTTCTGAGAGGTCTCTGTGGCACTACTATGGTCCTTTGACAAATTCTATTATCCATGCAGAGTATACTGTGAGAATTTGAATTATTATCACAGGGATTTGTGGCAGAACCATATGACCTCCTAGCCACAACTATGGAATTTTCAGCATCATTTTGGTGATGAAAAAATATTTTGGCCTGGAGAAGTGTATTAGAGGAGGAGGCTGTGTTACTCAGAATCCTTCCAAATTCTCAAAAGCAAAGTTCACCCCCCATCCCTCCTTGTACCTCCCTCAGTTTAGTTTCATTGGGTCCTGTCACCTCGATGCATCTGGCATTTGTTACTTTTGTGTATAAAACACTTATTCATAAAAGTTAGGGCAATGTGTTTCTTGCACCTGGGAAGCAGTGTCTTTACCAAATCAAGTTATCTGCAGAGATTTAGGAGGGGGGAGGTGACCAATCAGCTCTAGCTCTTGACTACCGAGATCAAAGGAAAGATAGACTTTAAATGCAGAATGACACAGTCATTGTTGGCATGGGTGAGAATTTCCCAGTAGTGAGCATGGTGACTATTGCAAACCTTAATTCACTCATTTGTTCCATGTGTTAATAGGACTTATATGTTAATAAGTCTATATAATAATAAGGCTTGCCTGCATTTCCATGTCTAGAAAGGGATGACACTTGGTTTGAATCTCAAAGCCCTCATTCCTGATGATGCGGTATTGCACCGTGCAGAACCATACAAATGCCAAAATAACAATTATGCCAACATGTATGGAATTCTTCTAAAGCACTGTAATGTACTTTGTGTGCGTACTCACATTAAAAAACAAACAAACAAATGTGACATTAGCTCCACATTACAGATGAAGAAACTGAGGGTTGATAGCTAATGAGGCCAGACTCAGACTCAGGCCCTGTGAGTCAAAGCCCATTTCTTCTTAATCACATCATATAATGAGATATAAGTTTAGTCAAGGGTCTGGGAGAAAAACACCTTAATGCACCGCAAAGCGTTAAGAAGCAATAGAAAATGACAGAAAGAATTTGGCATAAGGGTCTGGAAACCCAAATTCTGATCTGCCACAAATCTCTGTATCATCGTGGATAAACCAGTTAAACGTTCTGTAAAATGAGAGAATACAATAGCTGACTATTACACATTCTGCCTAATAACCATTCTGAGTATAAATACCAAATTGTTGTTATTTATGCCAAAACCCAGCCTCTGTGCACCAGTGCTGAATTGAATCTTGGAGACAGAGTTTTGGGTGAAGTAGAAAAGAATAGCTTTACTGCTTTGCCAGGCAAAGGGGGACACAGTGGGCTCATGCCCCTCAAAAACTGTGTCCCACCCCGGGGGTATTTGGTGAGGAGTTTTATAGCAATGGTTCAAGGGAAGTTTTGCTGATAAGGATCAGGGCGTGTGCAGGGCCTTCACTCCTTTAATCTAGCCTCAGGTGGTCTCCTGATGAACTTCTGTTATCGAACTGTGACCTTCTCTCTGGAATGAAGAATGCTTCATTAAGTAGATAACATCTTCCATTTGTTGGGGGTTTTAGTTCTGCAGAAGAGCTCAAAGATATTGTTATATGTATCCCTTGAGGCAGAACCAGGATCCTATCCCAAGGCTGCACTATTGTTTCTTGACTGCTCCTCCCTTTTCTCTGCATACCCTCCCTTCCCTAATTAACGACTGTTTGAACCTGCCCTTCACAACTCAGGGAAGGTCATGGAGGCTGAAGCCTATTACCTACAAACAAGAAACATAGGACACAGAAAGGCTTTCATGCCAAGGAGCCCCCTAGGGTCCTGCTCGGTTTCGCTACCAATCATAAAAATTAAGAAGATAAGGAAAGAGAACTTCTTCTGAGAAGTATGGACTATAACTAAGGTTCTTGCTTCTTCAGTTGTCTTTCACTTTTCAATTCACTTTTGCAATAGGTTTCCTTTATCTAAACACTCCATAGAACTACTTTGACAATGGTCTCCAATGACTTCTACTTTTTATTTCTAATTTTTAAATTATTATTATACCAGTTAAAGGATCATTTTCTGTGCTATGAAATTTGATTATTTGAGATTCTGATGGAAACAATGTGATCTTTCACTGTAAAATTATACTACTGCTTAAAAACATATCTCTACATAAATTCTCAGGTGACCCACAGTGCCAAATACTATATGGCGCTTAGGAAGAGTGGGACTAAGTAAAGTGCTTTGAATTTGTCCAGAAGAATTTTGTAAATCTCAACTGTTAAAAGTTGGATAAAAGTCAGATTACAGGGAGAAAATATTTGCAAACGAAGCAACTGACAAAGGATTAATCTCCAAAACATACAAGCAGCTCAACATCAAAAAAACAAACAACCCAATCCAAAAATGGGCAGAAGACCTAAATAGACATTTCTCCAAAGAAGATATACAGATCGCCAACAAACACATGAAAGGATGCTCAACATCATTAATCATTAGAGAAATGCAAATCAAAACTACAGTGAGGTATCACTTCACATCGGCCAGAATGGCCATCATCAAAAAATCTACAAACAATAAATGCTGGAGAAGGTGTGGAGAAAAGGGGACCCTCTTGCACTGTTTGTGGGGATGTAAATTGATACAACCATTATGGAGAACAGTATGGAGGTTCCTTAAAAAAACTAAAAATAGAACTACCATACAGCCCAGCAATCCCACTACTGGGCATATACCCTGAGAAAACCATAATTCAAAAAGAGACATGCACCACAATGTTCGTTGCAGCACTATTTACAATAGCCAGGACATGGAAGCAACTTAAGTGTCCATTGGGAAATAAAGAAGATGTGGTACATATACAGTGAAATATTACTCAACCATAAAAAGAAACGAAGTTCAGTTATTTGCAGTGAGCTAGATGGACCTCGAGTCTGTCATACAGAGTGAAGTAAGTCAGAAAGAGAAAAACAAATACTGTATGCTAACACATATATATGGAATCTAAAAAAAAAGGTTCTGAAGAACCTAGGGGCAAGACAGGAATAAAGACGCAGACGTAGAGAATAGACTTGAGGACATGGGGAGGGGGAAGTGTAAGCTGGGACGAAGTGAGAGAGTAGCATTGACATATATACACAACCAAATGTAAAATAGATAGCTAGTGGGAAGCAGCTGCATTGCGCAGGAAGATCAGCTTGGTGCTTTGTGTCCCCCTAGATGGATGGGATAGGGAGGGTGGGAGGGAGATGCAAGAGGGAGGGGATATGGGGATATATGTTTACATATAGCTGATTCACTTTGTTATACAGCAGAAACTAACACACCATTGTAAAGCAATTATACTCCAATAAAGATTTTTTTTAAAAAAAAGTCAGATTACAAGTGATTATAGAGGAAGGAATTTGAGACAATGAATGTATTAGAAGTTTGTGGAATTTCTTTTTGGAAATAGAAGGATACAAATAAACAATGTTAATCCTAGACAAAATTAGAAACATCTTGTCCAAAGTCCTTATTTTACAAATACAACAAATAATCTACAACAACAGAAAAAGAACTTTGATATTGTAAAATTACTTGACTAGTTTCTCTCTAGTTTTCCCTTGTTCCTCCTCCCCCAACCCCCAACATAAAGCCATGGTCATAGGAAATTATACATCTGAGTCTCAGATATGTTACTGAGATGTAAAGTATACATGTAGGATTTCCATTTCTTTCAAATTTCAGTTGAGTTATAGCACCAATATGACACAAAGAGGAGAGTCTTGCAGTCTGTTTTGGCTTGAATTTCATGCTCTGTCTATCCATGAGTTTAAAAAGATAGTGGAGAACAGAGGGCTAAGTGCCATCCTGTTATCTGCAAAGGAGAAAGAAAAGATAAGGAGATAAGCAGAGTGATAAATAGCTTGGGTGACTACCATATGCTGACTACTGCTCATTTCTCCCCACTCAAATCGGAGGTGACATCCTTGCTGCCTCATTTCACCAATTTTTCTACCATTGGCAGAGACGGGCAGTATCAAGTGGATCCATATGAATGTTGTTTTAACCACTGAATGAATGACTATGGGCAAGTTGCTTAATGACTCATCCTTTGCAAGTTTGTCGGTAGGTTTTAAAAAAGTTTGTCAAGGTCTCAATATAATTCCTAGCACATCGGAAGTATTCAAGTATTCAACCATGTTGATTTTTACTGTGATGATGCATCAAAACACTTCTTTTAGGAAAATCTCTGCTGATGGTGTAGTACTGTTCACAGCAAAAAAAAAAAAAAAAAGTTTTATAAATTCACAATGGGAATTCAATTTTCTACTTTGAAAACAACAACAACAAAAACAACATGTTCTCTAGGTGTCCTCCACCATGCTGTGAGAAACTCAAGTCACACAGTTAGCCCATCAGAGCCAAAATGTACATACCACAGTATTTAAATCTCAACTCTTTTTTTAACCTTATGTTATAATAAGGTCTCTCTCTCTCTCTATATATATATATATATATATATATATATTTATTTATTTATTTATTTATATTTATATTTATAGTGTAGATCCAGTCCAAATGCAGGCAAACTGTAGACCCAAGAAGACCTGATGCTGCAGTTCAAGTCTCAAGGCAAGAAAAAGACCAGTGTCCCAGCTCAGTTAGTCAGGCAGAAGGAATTCCCTGTAATTCAGGCTTTTAGTTTTGTTCAGTTTTTCAATTGATTGGATAAAGTCCACCCACATTAAGGGAGGGAAATATACGTTACTCAATCTCATTTAGAAACACCTCACAGAGACACTCAGAATAATGTTTGGCCAAATGTCTGGGCACCCATGACTCAATCAAGTTGACAACATAGAACCATCTTGCCATAGAACTATATCTTCCTGGCATTTGAGAAAGACAGAATTTGCCTGACTCTGTATGAATCAGGTGTTTCTTGTGACTTATTTTCATAATCTGAAGGCTGCCACACAGAGAGACCGAGCAAAGTGGCAGAGGCTACAGTCACACAATTCAAGGCAAACAAAAATAGGTAAGGCTCACTCCCTACTGAGCTTTGCTGTTCCTAAACCTGATCACGATAATCAGCAAAGTTCAGATTCCCTTGTCCAACTCACTGGAGCCATGACAGTTAACATGCACTCATCCTGAAGTTTTGCTTTGCCTTTCTTGAAAAGGGATTAAATCCCATGAACAAAGTGGAATTTGATCATGAGGAATGTGGTGCCCTGGGCAAGAAATCTATCAAGTTGACTCTGTTAGGTTTCCCTACATTAATTTGGAAATCTACTAATATCATCCCTAGACCTAATCTAAGCGTTTCCTCTTCACCTTGCTCATCCCCCATCTTTGCCTCCAACAGACCTTAAGAAGGCTGTGCCAGCCATTTTGAAATCTGGCCGTTCTCATGAAAAAAAGTGAGTGGTACCTTCATTTCTATGAACTAGTCAACTCTTAACATGTTTTTTGAGCATGACAGGAAACATATGTCAACACCTGACACAGATCTTTCTCTTGGTTTACTTTGAAAAACTGACTACTGGACCAATCCCATGAAATCTACTTAGAGTGGTTATCAAATTATAATAAATTTAACTTAAAAAGAGCTTTGAATGAAGTGAAATGATCACCTTTGATGTGAATGTTTTCACAGTTTATTTCCTGTCACCAGCAATATCCAATAAACTCTGTTTCTCCCTCTTTTCCTTAGAGAGCCTTTACTTGAGATTTTTACTTTAGTTGAGATTTTCCTGGTTCTCTTTTCTTTTCTCGGCAATAGGAAGAGTTGTGATATCCAGGGTACCAACCAAGGCTTTAGCTTTGGTTTGTCATTTGGTGTTGCTATCACACCTCATTTTGAAAAGAGAAAATTGCCCTTGTGCCCACAGGCCATAGAAATGTCAAAACTACTGAAGAGTTTGATCCTCCGACTAGTTTGGAAAAGCTCTCTGAAAATCCCATGGATGTAACAAAAGAGCGAGAAAGGAAGAAGAGAGGGAGAAAGGGAAAAAAGTAATAACTGTATTCATTTCCCCTAAACTGATGTGGCAATCAACTGTGCAATTACCAAGATTTATTTCACTGGACTTTATAACTGGAAGTGAAATAAGTGAGAAATGAGAATCTCTAATGAAGGCTCAGGGACCCACCCATTGTGTTATCATCACATTCCACCAATTTCTACATTCACTTGCCAGCTTTGTAATTTGCAGCTTATTTTCTCACAGCTCGCCAAGAGATTCACATTCATTTACATTATTGCCGTTTAACATGCAGACAAGGAGAAATATGGTTTCAGATCTGATGGGCTCGGCATTTTTTTTGTCTAGTTGAGTTTGTTTTGCTGCCTAAAACAAACGTCTCTGGAGCTCCGTTTAATTTAGCATGTCAAACTGCTTCCTTCAAAGGCGATTTGGAAAAGCTTTATATATATGATAGATACAAAAAGCCAGAAAAAGCAGAGTGAGGAGTGATGCTTAAATGAGGAACAATGCAAACATAAGCAGGGCTGCCTATCAACTCAACTGTTTCCATTGTTGTCAGAAAAACAACTATATTCTGGAACTGAAATAAACTGAGGAGAGAGGCACGAGGCATTTCAAAACCATGAACTAATAAAAAACATTTCTTAGTTGGCCTTTCTTTTTTCTCTTCTTCTAATTTGGATTGTTTTTAATTGTAACCTATTTGTGGCAACCCGGTACTTGTTCATTGTCCCAAACATACAGATTTTTCAGAGGTCTGGCTCTTGGAACTCCCCTTGTTTGTATGTTCTTGATATGAGGTCTTTATCAGATATATGATTTGCAATTATTTTCTCCCATTCTGTGGGTTGCCTTTTCACTCTCGATAGTGTCCTTTGATGCACAAAAGTTTTTAATTTTGATGAAGTCCAATTTATCTGTTTTGTTCTTTATTTATACAACTCGACAAGCACGTCTCACACAATGCCCTGAACATTAAGGCATTTAATAAGTGTTCTTTAAAAATAGAATCTGCATGGACTTTCCAAAAAGGAATGGCATTTAATATTAAAGTCGTGGGAATACAGGTTGACAATTTCTCATCACCAATTCCCAAACCTGAAAACCTATTGAAATGGAAAGTTTTCATAATTCAGTTGTTAGTAAAACCTCTCCTAAACCGTCATGCAGCTGGAGATAGTCTTTATTTATCCCACTTAATGGGAATATTTGTTCATTTTGCTTCAGAAATATTAATGTCTTTAATAATAGGATGCTATCCCAAGCTCCACTGAATCTAATAATTGGCATATAGATTGAGTTACTATTTCCCCCCAGGATGCTACTAGACTATTTTTTAAGGTGAACAATGTCATGATTTAATATACATATACGTTGTGAAATGATCACCACAATCAACCTAATGAACACATCCATCACCTTGCATAGTTACCATTTGTGTGTGTGTGTGTGTGTGTGTGTGTGCATGTGTTAAGAACACTTAAGATGTATTTTCTTAGCAAACTTCAACTGAATTACCTTTTTAAAATCAAAAATATTCTGAAGTTTGAAGAGATTTTGAAAGGACTTATGAACATGCAATGATAATAGCAGCTAACAATGGTGTAATGCCTTTAGTTTCTAAAAGAATTTCCTGTATTATCTCACTTGAGCCTCACCTAAGATTTTTATAGAGAGTGTTATTCCTATTTTACAAGTAAAGGCACTGATGCTCAAAGAGACTGTGTTAAAGAAAACCAGAGCAAAACAGAAGTTAAAGCAGTGAAGATACATTTTATTAAAAAAACAAAACAAAACTTTGCAATGGCAAAAGAGACCTCTACAAAACTGGGATGAATTCCTAATATAGCATGGGCAAGTGGGAATTATAGCTGAGGAGCAGGATTGGGCGGGGGGCAGGGCAGTGGATAGAATGTTATTAAGAGGAAACCTTGGTAGCAAGGGGAGATTCTGGCTAACCTGACTTAACAGGATTCTTGCTGAAGGAGGTAGGAGATTTGAGTGGATTTTGATGGTGATCAGGTGTCAAGGAAGAGGGTTCTTTTTTCCCTACAATTTAAAAAAATTTATTTTATTTTATTTTATATTGGAGTATAGTTGATTTGCAATGTTGTGTTAGTTTCAGGTGTACAGCAAAGTGACTTAATTATACATATGCATATATCTATTCTTTTTCAGATTCTTTTCCCATATAGTTTATTACAGAGTATTGAGTAGAGTTCCCTGTGCTATACAATAGGTCTTTGTTGATTATCTATTTTATATATAGAGGAAGGGGATTCTTGCTAAACCGAACTATCAGTATTCTTGCTAAAATTGGATTCTACAAGGAAGGATGTGGAAGCCCCAAACTGAAGCCTAGTCAGAGAAGCCTGACAAAAGTGTGGTCCAGGAGAGAGTGCTTGTCAAATGACTTCCTCAAAAGTGATGAAGTGTCAGAACTGAGAGGTTAGATTTCATGTCTTCTGACTACAAATCCCAGGGGATGGCACAGCTTCTATTTGTGAAGCACACAGGAGAAGATTTACTAAACAAGGTGACCCCCATGCAAAATTCAGCCAAAACTATTCCTGTGATGATAGAAAAACTACACAATTCATTGAAAGAGAGAAAGGGAGAGGGAAAGAGAGAGAATCTATACCAGACACCCTGTGGATGTGACTGACAATTGTAATTTTCTGTTACTGAAGACCAGGCAGTGGTGTTGATGGAACATAGAAGGTAAACAGGCTTGCTCAGCTAGCCTGCTCTGGATTTCTCTTCCATGGGACACTTCCTAACAAATATATAGAAGAGGCCTACAAGTTTAGTGAGATTTCAGGTGAGAAATTTTAGGGAATTTGGTGACCCTTTCCTCTGACCCTTCTTCACCTGTCAGCTCACTGAGCATGCTTAAAGGTTTTAACTGGTTTTATTCCTGATCTATCAAGGGGATGATAATTGATACAAGAGGGACACGTTAAGCCATTTCCGCCTCAGTGTGAATAATATTCTTTAAATCCTTGTCTGAAAGCATAAGGACTCTGGATTTGAGGCGGGGAAGGAGGCATCAAAGAACCCTGAAATTGCTCTTAAAATTGTGGGAGTTCCAGCCCATGTGGTTGGGATTCTGATGGATGTTACTTTGTAACTATGTTTCTTCAGAGAAGTTAACTTCTTTCTTTGAGCCTTGATTTTCTTTGTTTCTGAGGGAAGCTGTAAATTTGGCCAACTTCCCAACTTTTGTAAGGCTCAGACCTGATGGCAAATATTTTGGAGACTAAGAACTCACTTTGTACATCTGCCATTTAGGGGGGCTGCCATTGGAGGATAGATATAGTGAGTGGTTGGTTGTGTAAATAGTCTGAGCTTGTTTCTAGCGGAAATTCCATTTGGAAGTTTTGGAGAGATTCCATAAATCAGGACACCCATGACTGTGCTTGACTTGGGTCAAACTGAGGTGGAGGTTGGCAGTGGGCACCACTGAACCAACCCGTGTCCCCTCCTCCCAGTTCTTCTACATCTGCTTTAAGGAAAGAATTGGACAAGTTCACTGCAAACCAGAATTTACAAGAAGATTTTCTGTTAAAAGAAAAGTGTTTATAATTCTTCTAAGCTACTGACTACTTTGGATCTCAAATATACAGGTAGGAGTGGGGGAATAAAACTTGAGTGGAGCCTTCCTGATTTTGCTTGATTCAAGCAATATAAGCCATTCCCATAGGTACATAACCAATCTTTCGTATAAATCCATCTCCTCCAGGTTTTGGTGAGGATACAGGAGCCTGAAGGTTCCTATCCATAAAGAATGTACTATGCCTGCATTGCAGTGGTGAAGGCAGTTCATTCCCACCCACATCCTAGCCTTTTTCTTTTTTTAAACAAAAATTTCTTTACCACCAAGGTTAGGATTATCATTAGCCAGCTAAACTCTTTTTTTTTTTTCAGGAAATAATTCTGCTGAAACTAATCATGTCATATTAAGGTAGGTAGTTTAAGTAATGTTTAAGAAATTTCCCAACTTATTTATAGGGTGTCAGGATAGGAATTCTTACAAAAAAACCCAAACATTTTTCCTTCTGTGGGTCTTAGGATTCTATTATTTGCAGTGGTCCCACCATCCTGACGTAGACTCATTTCTTCTCTCCCTTGGGCTGTTAAGCCAGAACAGGAAGCATTTCATGACGGGCAGGATAGATTTCCAGAACTCCCTGGTGCTTCTAAATCTCCTATTTTGGCTGGGGGAAATTACCCAGCACAATTTGTAATATCAGACAGCAGTGTAAGGAGAGGCTAAATGTCAGGGCTGGGGAAGCAGAATGATGAGGGATAAATGTGATTGCCTAAAGCAGTGCTGAAGACGATCTCATTAATCTTTCATTTTATGGGCATTGGTTTCCAAGACAGACAACAGGAACACACAGGGAAGAGGTATGCTCTGGGCAACTTAGGGGACAAAACCTTCCCACCTTGACCTAGTGAGAATGTCATGTGACCCTGCCGATGCCCATATTTAAAGGACTCTGATGTTCTTTGTGTTGTCTCAAAGACTGTATTAGAAGAATAAGGGTGAACATTCCTTACACCTCTGTGGAAAACACTCATGGTTTGCGGACCGTTAGAAAGTTGGGGTTTTTGTTTTTTTAAAACAAATCAGCCTTGTTTCGGATCATGGCAATTAAGAATAACTTGTGGTATTTTCAACTGTTCATACTTTATTAAATCTGGACCCCAAAGCGTCAATGCCATAATTGCTATATCAAAACCCCTCTGTATCTGAATAAACAATTTCTTATGAAGTCAGTTTAGGTCACAGTCAAATTTTTATCATTTCACATACCTCATTGACTGGTTCTGAACAGTCAATCTTAATCCTGGATTTACAAGTGAAATTATTTTATTTGCATATTTCTTGATGTGGTGCAGTGGACTAGGTGTTGTGGTAGAGAATCAATGTCTAGTGCAGAAGAACCCTGAATAGAAAACTACAGTAAAATGTGACAACGCCTATGGTTGACAAATGAATACAGAAGCAACATGGCAACCATGGGAGAATGTATGCTCATGTGGACCAGCGGAATGAGAAAAGGCTTCTCAAAGGAGGTGTTGTTGAGGTTGATTCTTGAAAAAGTAGGAGTTTGCCATATGCACAATTCAGGGGGAGCTTTTCCTGGTATAACAAACATTATACAAATGGTACAAACAAAATGAATATTCTGATAGATCGAATATTTCATCTTGAATGCGCTAACATGCATATAGCTCAGCTGCATAAAAATAACAGAAAAATAGTTTAGGTTCTGTCATAGTTGAAGATGTATAAGTACTTTCACACATTATACCTCTTCATGTGCATAAATTAGCTAATGATCAGATTCTGTGCTTTGAGAATTGTGTGATTAGTCATTTAGAATATCATATGAGAATATCTCATATCCCACATTCTAATAACTATATATTTGTTTTAATTTGTCCCTTTTTATGCCTACAATACACTGAAAACTTCTAAAACAATTGTAGAATTCTGAAGTGATTTCTGACATGCTGGAAAAAATTTAAATTATAACATACAGTTTTAGTGTTGTGGACTTTCAAATATATTTTCCATCCTTTCTTTAAAAAAAAAAATAAGTATTTGGGCTTCCCTGGTGGTGCAGTGGCTGAGAGTCCGCCTGCTGATGCAGGGGACACGGGTTCGTGCCCTGGTCCGGGAAGATCCCACATGCCGCGGAGTGGCTAGTCCCCTGAGCCATGGCCGCTGAGCCTGAGCATCCAGAGCCTGTGCTCCGCAACGGGAGAGGCCACAACAGTGAGAGGCCCGCGTACCGCAAAAAAAAAAAAAAAAAAAAAAAAAAAGTCTTTAACTTTTGATATAATTTATATACTACTAAAAGGCAAAGACTACATCTTCCCAAACTTGATTTCTTGTGCATTGTGTAAAAAAGTGTTCCAAGTACACTTGTCAAACTGTATTTAATGCAGTAATCTTGTTTACTAGGATAGCTAATTAAACTACACAAATTATTTTCTAATTCTGCTGGGGAATCTGGTTCCATGGGATTGGTTGTGACTCTTAACTTTTTCATCAATTTAACAAAATTTTTAACTTTAATTTTAAAATAATTTCAAAATATAAAAAAGTGGCAAAAACAGTACTGTATGAATTCCCATTTACCCTCCTCCAGCTTTCCAAAATGATGACATCTTAACATAATTACAGTTATAATAAGTGTTAGGAAATTGTTAATTTCCTAGTTTAATAGTAATAATTAAAAGTAATAATTAATTACTTAGTAATCAATAGACCTGCACAAATTTCACCCATTGTTAAACTAATGTGATTTTTCTGGCCCAGGATTCAATTCATAATCCCACATTGAAATTCATCATCATGTCTCTGTAGTCTCTTCTAAATTGAGATGGTTCTTTGTCTTTCATGACCTTATCCTTTTGAAGAGGACTGGACAGTTACTTTGTAGAATGTCCCTCCTTTTGGATTTGCCTGATGTTTCCTCACAATCAAATTCAGGTTTGCGTTTTTGGCAAGAGGAGCACAGAGGCATTATGCCCTTCTCGGTGCATCATATCAGGGAGGGAATGTTGTTGCTGTGTCTCATTGCTGGTCTTATTAACGTTTGTCACCATGAAGTCTGACTGCAAGAAATCAAGCTTGCGATCACTCTGCTATGTCACAACTAGACCAACTTCAGTTCCCAACTTCACTTCCAAATATTAATTTTGGGAACGGCTGCTGTTGAGATAACAGTGTATGAGTTCTGGTTGAAAGAGACAAGATTGTTATTATCTTTTGAACTCCATAATTGAAATTCCGGAAACCAAAACCCAGGTCTAAAGTTTTTGTGTAAGTTAAAGAAATCAGCACATGGTTTCTCTCATTAATTTATTTCCCTCTCTGGCCACAGTTGGGCAAAATCCACTAAGATAACAGGACTCCAGTATACTAGCCACTATCTTTTCTTTCTAGGAATGGAGCAGTGTGGATCATATTTTCCCAAGAAAACTTTAACGTATACTTACAATTCTTCCATTTTCAGTCTCTTAGTATAACAGTCAACTCAATACCCTTTTTTTTTTTAGGAAATGACCTTTTGCTGACCCTCAGTTTCCTTTTAACGTTAAAGGATATTGTAAAGTTGGTATATGTAAAGAGAAAAGAAGACCAATGGCTCAGTTCATAATGACAGGAAACTGGAGAGATAAAAACAAAAAAGTACAAGAGCTGCAGGAAAAATTATCAAGTTTAACTATACATGCTTCTGTGTGGGAAAGAGCAGTGAAACAAGACTCACCTCTCTCCAAATCAGGAATTCAGCTGGAAATAGGAAGAAAGACCAAGGTCATGCAAATGACAAAGAGCCTAATATGAAAGTACGTGTGAAATTAAACTGCCCGGGTCCATCATTACATAACTGCTGTGCTACTAAGGGCCCAGCACATTGATATTCTGTTCATGTGATACTAAATAGAGTTGATGAGATCATTCTAGTAAGACTATATGCCCACTCTAGACATTTAGTTCTTAAAAGCAAAGAATGTTGGTGCTATGTCACAATCCAAGTACTGTGTATTATCAAGTTAGGAAGTATAAAAAAAAATGTCTTGTCTTCATTTGCGGTTCAATATGTTTATAGAATCTATCAGGATTTATCCCTGAAGAAACGTAGTAAGTACATGACTTGGAGTATTAAACCATGGCTATCTACAGTTTCTTAAGTGAAATTGGAGGGGAGAAACCTCTTCTTTACTGACTCTAGGATTCAGATGATTTAGCTGGATACCTTGACATCACCACCACCACATAAAAATGAGGTGGTCCCTTATTCCCAAGGTATGGTCCAGGGTGGAGAAGCATCTGAAATCCCTGCATCCCTTCAACATGCAAATACCTGATGGACAAAATGAAAGAGGTTTAGTCCAAAATGTACTCTATGGATCTTAGCTGTTCTTAGTGCTCTCTTTTAAGCTCATCCGGTCTCAGCATTTTATACCAATATCAACAGTGAATGTTCATTTCATAAAATACATTCATAACTACTCTATATTCCATCTTTCTTGACAGCACCATTCAATTATTAATCTGTCGTTTTGAAAATGATGCCATAGAATTAAATTCATGAGCTGTTTTCCCCACTGCGTTTTCGAAGACATTTTTAAATAACAAAACATCCTCTGTAGTTATTTAATACTTTCAAAAAGCAGTACATTTTTTAGCTACTTCATGATTAACTATTGAAATGTGTAAGCCTAGGAATTTAGCAGGTCTGCAAAAATCCAACACCTTCTAAATCTGTCTTCCATTTGAAAAACTAGACTACCATTCAACTCTTGTTATAAGGACCTTAGAAGATCATCTATTCTGAATACCAAAGAGAAGTAAATAGATCCCATGAAAGGAATTTCTGTGGCTGGCTGCTTGGGTTTGCTCTTGTAAAATGCACGTTTTTATTTAAATTAGGCAAATGGCAAGGTTTCCTGCCTAATGAGACCGCTTGGACTAGTGGTTTGGAAGTGTCACCTCCACTCTTTATCAGATAATCATAATTAGGGTGAATGAACCAATCAGGGAATTGGAGAGCAAGTCAAAAAGTGTTCTGAATGGAAACAAAAAGGACCTCCAACAAGCTGACCACCAGGGCACAATCAGGAGGAAACATCTATAGTGAGAAAACAGAGCTGGGAAAAAGCTGGCGGACACCAACGATGTGACTGCTGAATTAGAGTTCATAGTAAGTTTGAATCCTGACTGTCCAGATTGCCTAAACAGTTCTGTTTCAATTAGGTCCACTTTCTCAATACAGCCTCCCCAAACTCAGCCTTCTCCCTCTTTTACTGTCCGTCAAAACAGCGCATGACGGATTTAAATTACATTTGTCAATGAAACTATTTACAGAACAGGAATAGAGTCACAAATGTAGAAAACAAATTTATGGTTACTGGGGGGAAAGTGGAGGGGAGGGTTAAATGGGAGATTGGGATTGACATATACACACTAATATATATAAAATCTATAACTAATAAGAACCTACTGCATAGCACAGGGAACTCTACTCAATATACCGTAATGACTTTTATGGGAATAGAATCTTAAAAAAGAGTACATATGTATATGTATAGCTGATTCACTTTGCTGTACTGAAGAAACTAATACAACATTGTAAATCAACTATACTCCAATAAAAATTAATTAAAAAGTAAATAAATTGCAATTGTCCTTTTATTTGCTAGTTGCATCTTTCTGCTCCAACTTGAGAAGTCTTTCAACAATATAGGAATTTCTCTGCCTTTGTTCACAAGAAATCCTCTGAAAATCCCTAATTGTACCTCTTTGGATACATTATAGAATCCATATGAGGTAGAAATAACTGCTCTAAGTCCCCTCTAAATTTCTGTTTTTACAGTGTTTCAGTACATTGTAAATGTCTTTTTCTTTAAGGAAGATTTCTGAGGGGAATTTCTAGGCCAAGCCAGACCAAAAGCTGAACTCTGATTCAGTAAAAGGGTATGGTAGTACAGGGATAGACAAGCTCAAGGTCAAGTTATTTTTCCAAATGCTGGAAAGACAGAGTTGAGATAACTGTGTAATTAATTTGAAGGAGGCATGGAAGTAACTTTGGAGGGCCTAGTGAGTCAAGAAAATGAAAAGGAGCAAACAGACTCCAGATCAGTGAGTAGTATGAGTAGTAGACGTCGGAATGATAACACATGTCTATTCACGCTGGCATCATGGAGAATGCCTCTAGGGAACACAGTGCAGATATATGATTGACCTCTTTCTGTGGCAAGGGACATAAACCCATCTCAAATTTATTTATGCCAAAGCAGCAGGAATGCATTTATGGAAGTGGTTGAAATGTTCAAGAGCAGATCTTTGAGATTAAGGTGAAGGTGGGCCCAGGTGCTGAAAGGAAATCATCCAGAAACTTTTTCTGTCTTCTGGCTCTGTTTTTGTACTTGTGGGCTTTGACTGGAAATGGTATTGATATGGTACTAACAAATCTGGCTTAAAAGCTACTCATTTAGCAACTCCATTCGAAAGATAGCTTCTACAATTAGTTTAACAAATTTCCCTTGATTTAATTGTATTAAATTAATTTGTTGAATTAAGTAAATTAATTTATGGAATTAATTTGGTCCACTAAAGCAAGTGCAGTGATCAGGAAGAAGGAACATACTAATTAACTACTTTTGAGTGACATGTTTCCCCCTGGATCGTGGGTTGGGGTGTTTCACACACAAATCAGAACATGAAGTATGAGACAATCTTGGAACAATGCTTTGTTTAAATGCAAAACAGTGAGTCTAAAATGTAAAGTAAAAAAAAAAAAGGTGGTAAGTGGATATGGCAAAAATTGTGAAGGCGACTCATGAATGACTGAAATTTTGATAATTTATCATGTATTCAGGAAGAAACGAGTGGGAAATAAACCCATTGCCAGGGAAAAAGATATACGTAAATCAAGTAAGGTCACAATTAGACCTAAGAAATGTCAGAATAAGAGGTTATAACACATTGGAAGGAGAGAACTAATGTAGTCCTTATTAAATACATATGCATAAAAGAGACATGTGAAAAAGGGGAATTTGCCCAGTTTCAGCCAAGACTTAAAAGAGGTGATAGAAATGTTTACCTCATTGTTCCCAGTACTGACTTCAGATTCCCTTTCTGCCAGAATTAGCTTAAAGAGGCTGTCTACAAAAAAAAAAAAAAAAAAAAAAAAAAAGCACAACATGAGAGTTGTGATTAAGTTTCATTTGGGACAAAATGAGGACTATAGCCTTTGAGACAGCATCTCAGACGGTGCTGAGGTACCAGCTCCAAAGAGGTGGGGGGAAGTTCAGTATTATCTATGATTTTAGTGAAGGGGGTACGTGCAATCAAGCACACATGTTGGCAGAGGCTTGCTGCCAGTCACGAGGAGCAGTTATCACCGTTAATGATTTTAGTGCTTTTCTAGGTATGAGAAGATGCAGGAATTTGGGCTCATAAAACCTCCTGAAAATATCTAACTATCTGAATGCCTGTTGTGCCAGTTTTTCCCAGAGCACAGAGCGCTTCATTCCTGATCTCCACCCTGAACTCCTTTCAGGGCGTGTTGAAGGTCAGCAGCTGCAGTGACTAGTGACCTAATCCTTGTAGAGGCAGATGACAAGTGCCGTTTTTTAGTTGGCAAGGGTGAAGTGATTTTTACCTTGAGTCCTTTCAGCGGCCCCACCGTGTTTTCTTGCTCATTGTCAATCTCAACCCCCGGTGTTACGTTCAACATATTAACACTGCATTTGTCAGATCCATGGAAAGGTTAAGTTAGTTCCTAGCAGTGTATTATTATTGTTTTCTACTTCAAAACTTTTTACATGACACCCAAACTCTAGGTGTTAATTGTAAAACTCAGCTCAAAATACTTGATTTCTTTTTTCTCTACAGAAGGGGAAATAGATGTGTAATAAATAAGCACTCGTAGGTATCCCCAAAGAAATTAATGAATCTAATAGTTTATTTTTGCATATGTGATATTTGGTCATTTCCTATGGTTTATCATTAATGAAACTTTTTTTATATTTCGTATTATTTTCTCTGTTACAAAGCCAGAATCAACGTGGAAAGAAATGAAAAACAGGATATTTTAATAGGAAGTTGAAAAACATCACTTCTTAATAGCAGAAAGCCATCTGTTCATCGTGTTATACTTGTGAGGATTTGAGCTGAGAGCATCACATAGGCATATCTGAATGTATTTCAAATCAGCCTTTCTTAATTGTCTGCTCATGAGACATAGTACAATGGAAAACTCCATGGTTAAGGACTTTGCCTAAAACGTCTGTACCTCCACAATTCCACCCTAGCTTAGATCCATCGAAACTTCTTAGTAAATTTTTGTGGATGAGATAATGTATGTTCATTTTAATGAAAGATCTGAAATTTCTAATAGAGCTTATAAATAAATATCTCAAAAATTTTGGTGAGGAAAAGCTAGCAGTCTTTTGAAAGTTAAGGCTTATGTTTTGTAAACACAGAATTAAAGGCAGGAAATTTTGAACATTTTTAGAGTTTATGTGAAAGACATAAAAATATGTAGAGTTTATGTGACAGATATATTATAACTGAGAATACAGCATCCATTTTCTGGATTGCTTAGTCTTTTTCTTTATTTCTCTTGACATAACTAAATCCATCAAATTATATTCTAGATCATTACATTTTATTACACTTCCTAGATTTCAGGGTACTTCTGATTTTTGAGCATATTAACTTCATATGTAAGTATTACAAGGTCAAAGCTGATAATTCTTAAAGAAAAACAGGCTAATTTTACCTGTTCATTTAATCCCCATTAAAGCCATCCTAAATGATTTATTGAATATTTTAAAAATATAAATGCCACTTTTCACATGGGTCACTAAGAAGATGCTGGAATCATGAGGTATGCCTTTGATTATTTTTATATTCAAAAAGATTTAGTAAATCTGCTTAAAATTTCAGTACTTAGAAGACTTTTTATAATTAAAAAAAGAATATATATATATATATCATCAACATTCTCAGATTCTGGAGCCTATAAATTAATATTTTTCAAAAATTGGTATAAAATATTTGAAAATACAACTTAAAATATTGATAAAATTTTGAGTGAAATATGGACTTATTAACTCCTATTAATGTTATATGTTTAAAATGTTATTTAAAAGGAGTATCATACATTTTTTAATATTGAGCTGCATGAGCTATTTATATATTTTGGAGATTAACCCTTTGTCCATTCATTCATTTGCAAATATAGAAAAACACACGACCCAATCCAAAAATGGGCAGAAGACCTAAATAGACATTTCTCCAAAGAAGACATACAGATGGCCAAGAAGCACATGAAAAGCTGCTCAACATCACTAATTATTAGAGAAAAGCAAATCAAAACTACAATGAGGTATCACCTCACACCAGTTAGAATGGGCTTCATCAGAAAATCTACAAACAACAAATGCTGGAGAGGGTGTGGAGAAAAGGGAACCCTCTTGCACTCTTGGTGGGAATGTAAATTGATACAGCCACTATGGAGAACAGTATGGAGGTTCCTTAAAAAACTAAAAATAGAATTACCATATGACCAAGCAATCCCACTACTGGGCATATATCCAGAGAAAGCCATAATTCAAAAAAGACACATGCACCCCAATGTTCATTGCAGCACTATTTACAATAGCCAGGTCATGGAAGCAACCTAAATGCCCATCAACAGACAAATGGATAAAGAAGATGTCATACCTATATACACTGGAAAATTAGTCAGCCATAAAAAGGAAAAAATTGGATCATTTGTAGAGATGTGGATGGATCTAGAGACTGTCATACAGAGTGAAGTAAGTCAGAAAGAGAAAAACAAATATCATATATTAACGCATATATGTGGAACCTAGAAAAATGGTACAGATGAACCGGTTTGCAGGGCAGAAATTGAGACACAGATGTAGATAACAAATGTATGGACACCAAGCGGGGAAAGCGGCAGGGGGGGTGGGGGTGGTGTCATGAATTGGGAGATTGGGATTGACATGGATACACTGACGTGTGTAAAATTGATGACTAATAAGAACCTGCTGTATAAAAAAATAAATAAAATTAAATTAAAAAATTTAAAAAAAGAAAAAAAATAATAAATGTATTTTAAAATGCAGTATTATGCAGCATTTTAAAAGCATGTTTCATGCAACACTATTTTTTACATAGTGCTAACAAATGTATGGACACCAAGCGGGGAAAGCGGCAGGGGGGGTGGGGGTGGTGTCATGAATTGGGAGATTGGGATTGACATGGATACACTGACGTGTGTAAAATTGATGACTAATAAGAACCTGCTGTATAAAAAAATAAATAAAATAAAATTAAAAAATTTAAAAAAAGAAAAAAAATAATAAATGTATTTTAAAACGCAGTATTATGCAGCATTTTAAAAGCATGTTTCATGTAACACTATTTTTTACATAGTGCTGCATTTTATCATAAACCATTACAAAATGTTTTATGATAAAATGATTTAGTGATTGGCACAGCCACTATGGAGAACAGCATGGAGGCTCCTTAAAAAACTAAAAATGGAGTTACAATATGATCTAGCAATCCCACTCCCTGGACATATATCTGAAAAAGATGAAAACTCTAATTCGAAAGGATACATGCACCCCGAAGTTCATAGCAGCATTATTTACAATAGGCAAGACATGGAAGCAACCTAAATGTCCATTGACAGATGAATAGATAAAGAAGATCTGGTATATATATATATATATATATATATATATATATATATACACACACAAAAACACACAATGGAATATTACTCAGCCATAAAAAAGAATGAAATAATGTCATTTGCAGCAACATAGGTGGACCTAGAGATTATCATACTAAGTGAAGTAAGTCAGACAGAGAAAGAAAAATATCATATGACGTTGCTTAAATGTGGACTCTAAAAAAAAAATCATACAAATGAAATTATTTACAAAACAGAAATAGACTCACAGACTTAGAAAACAAAATGATGGTTAGCAAAGAGTAAAGGTGGGGGGAGGATAAATTAGAAGTATGGGATTAACAGATACACACTGCTATATGTAAAATAGATAACCAATAAGGACCTACTGTATAGCACAAGGAACTATATTCAATATCTTGTAATAACCTGTAATGGAAAAGAATCTGAAAAATAATATACATACATATGTATAACTATATATATCTGTGAATCAATTTGCTGTACACCTGAAAGGAACATGACATTGTAAATCAACTATACTTCAATTAAAAACTGGGGGGAAAAAGGATATAGTAGTCCAAGAAGTTTCTCATTTGTGTTCCAGCAAGTCAAAATACGTATTAACATATTAAGTCTATAAGGCAATAGGATCACCCGAACTTGTCTTCAAGTTGAACTTTCTGAGTTATTTTTGTTACATGCGTACAGCTTTCAGAACTGATATTTGATAAAATAGTAGAGGAAAGCCATAGAATATCATGTTTAAGAAAACACTCTGGGACCAAAATGCTTGGATCGAAATCTTGCCACCTAATTCTTCACCTTGGAGTTTCTCTAGCTATAAAATGGTGATGTTGGTATAATAGTATCTGTCTCATAAAGTTATTATGAGTATTATATTAATTAATATATGTAAGTACTTAGAATAGTGTACTGCACAAAGGACACTTACAAAATGCTATTATTATAATTCTGTAAGCTATTTTGGGACTTTGAAGTAACTCACAATTGATTCATGTGTTCTCATTCTTTCTCTTATTACATATGTATTTATATGTATATTAAAGTACATAAGTGTGTGTACATACATGAATACCTATGCATACATGTACATCTATCTATTTTAATGTCTTACTTCCCCCCAAATTACAAAATACTTCCAATGAAAAAATGTAACTTAAAATCAGCTTCATCTCTGAGACTAAAATATTTAGTTTGCTAGAGAGTTATTACATTTTCTTAAAATATAAATAAAATCATGTCCTTCTTTCCAGGAATGCTGTGTCTAGATAGCCAATATGAATTAGAGATAGCATTTTCCAAGGACTAACCCAACTTTGACTCAGGATACTCATTTCCAATTCTACTACACAAAACTCCTTAAATCTTTTGATTTTGAAAATAAAATCTCTGATCAGACACTTGTGTTTCAAACCAGAGTATGTTTCTTGAGAGTTTTTTCCTAATACAATATCTGGTTACTTGATATATATGGTCTGTTCAGTTTTCATTTCTAGGTTAGATACTATATAACATTTTCATTAAAATCTATACATTTATAGTAAGATTGAAAGAAAAATTCTACATTTCCCATATATAGCTCCTACTGTTCTATATTCTTGTAGAATGATAATCGTGGAAAATAACTCAGAAGCAAAAATGCAAACTCATTTATGCTTTATTTTAATGAAAGTGAGTTTTATTTTTTAAAGAATGAATCATCAGTCTAATACATTTTGCCAAAAAGAGGAATTTATTGGCTTACATAATTGTATTATTCAAGCTGTGAAATTTGCTTTAGCTACCTCTGCATGTAAAGCCTTAAATCAATGGATCTCAGTGGGGGAGGTACCACTCTCTAGGGTACATTTTGTAAATTTATGGGGGTTATTTTTAGTTATCACAACGCTTGGGGGAGGTGGCTAAACCAGAGCTGGTGAGTGGGGCCAGGAACGGTAGACATTCTGCAACGATCAGGATTGTTCTGCAAAAATGTATAGTTCATTTCAGCAGAGCTCTTAAATAGCCTTATGTAGCCAAAACAGATGTTTATACCCAAACTGTAGATTAAAACTCCAATTTATATATAAATTCAAACAGTCTTTTTGGACAACTTTAAAGCAAACTGAATAACCAAGGAATGCAAATATTATGTAAATCAAAGGAAGGTTGTTCTGTTTTGAACTTTACCAAGAGTTGTACATCGTTTTGAATCTTTTATTATGTGTGGCCACACTTCTCATGGAATTTGAATCTCTATCTCAATTTGTAGATTTTGTATGCAATTTTTTAACAGGGGAATATGTGTGACTCCTTTTTATAGCCAGGTGAAAATATTAAAATTAGTGGAGACATGAAATACAGGCATCTCATTAACTTTTATCAATAAAGCTTGTCTAAAATTAAATAATGTTCTTGATTTTTTAGTTTTGAGTATTTCTACAGCACAATGAAAAATCTAATTGTGAAAAACCATGTTGAAATTAATTTTTAAGTTTGTATTTTCCATACCAAAAACTTGTTTTCATGATGTTTCTAGAGATGTGAATCACCATGTCTTCATAGACTTTCATTGCTATTCTTTGTCCCAATATATTCTATGCCTCCTGTCTTATATTGATCAATATGGCCTCCACAGCCTTTCTAAAATAGTATAAAAAATTATATGCTTCAACATATGGCAGAATCTTAAAATAGGAGATATATTTTGTGATTCTTTGATTCTGTCCTATCCCAGGTCATTATATTATAGCATGGCAATCAAGTGTGTCGACACTGGAATATATATATGTATAACTGAGTCAATGTGCTGTATACCCGAAATGAACACGACATTGTAAATCAACTATAAATTTTTTAAAAAAAGAATGAGTAGTTTCAAATCTTGGCTCTGCTGCTTACTAGCTATGGATTCTTGGGTAAGTTACATAACTCTCTGTGTCTCAGTTTCCTCTGCAAAATAATTATTCCAGGGCTTCCCTGGTGGCGCAGTGGTTGAGAGTCCGCCTGCTGATGCAGGGGACGCGGGTTCATGCCCCGGTCCGGGAGGATCCCACGTGCCGCGGAGCGGCTGGGCCTGTGAGCCATGGCTGCTGGGCCTGAGCGTCCGGAACCTGTGCTCCGCAACGGGAGAGGCCACAACAGTGAGAGGCCCGCATACCAAAAAAATAAAAATTAAAAAAAAAAAAAAAGATTCCAGTCTCACAAGGTAATTTGCATGAGGAGTGAATGAGTTACTACATTTAAAAAGCATAGGATTAAGCAGACACACAGAAAGCATTATATAAATGTTCGATAAAAAATATAAAGAATTATTTTCAAACTACTCCTATATATAAGGTCTAAACCGTTTGCAAATATTTTGACTTCTCATTTTCGCCATTAAATAGTCTGTGATAGTTCTTGGTGTTTTATACATATATTGATTGAAGTCATTTTCATCTTTGTCACTCACAGATGTCTATTCTGTTATTTACTTCTCCTCATGCTGAGTTTTATTCTAATGTCCACCTGTATCTCTGCTTTTATTTTCTGTAAAAATTGTACAGAATTGCTTCTGATGATCTTTCCCTTTTTATTCTAATTTTATTATAATTAGAAAAATAATCTGATGACTTTATTATGTCTCCTAGTATAGTCAGTCTGAGCATTTCCAAACTGAAATGGAATATTTCAGTATAAATTACTTTATTGTTATTCTTCTATGTAACAGGACTTTGGATTGACTTTTAAGAAAAAATGTGTTATATGTGAGTTTTACTTCAGGATAAGAAACAAAAAATTAAAAAAATATTGTTATAAAAAAGGTTTTTCAATTTGGTTGAGAAGTATTGTGTGAGGATATGAAGAAACATCAAAACACCTCTTCCCTAAGCCGCTGGACTTTTAGAATCACGCTGGTAGATAATATTGAGAGATGACAAAGCTCTTCTCAGAGTCAAGTGACTGCCCTACAACCATGCATCTAATACTACTAAAGGAAGAAACAAGAAATCCAGTTTCTTTACTGCTCATAAACTCCATAAAACTACAGTTGACTGTAATTATCATATTAAGTTTCAATAAAGTATATACACTGAATGAAAATGCAGAATTAAGGAAAGTAACCAAGAAATAAATCTTTGTCTTAAATTAATTCTTACCCTCTTACATTTTAAGGTGAAACATATGGCTTCTTCAACTTTTCTGATGACTCCCTTTGACTCTGTGAAAAATATCAGAGCACTTTATCTTAGTTAATTCTACTGTCCACTTTGAGTCCTACCTTAGGGACCTTAAGACTTTACACACCTTAAATCATAACTGGAATCATGAATCATTTTTATTTCCAAGTCAATAAAGACCCATTTATGTAATGTATTGAGGAAAAAACAAAATCTCCAACCAAAACTCCAAATCTCTGTCTTTAGGATTAAACAGTCTCGAGTATTATTTCCTTTGCTACTTCAACGGAAAGAACATGGGGCCAAAAGCAGTTTAACAAGGCTTGAATGAAATTATAAAGTATTTTTAAAACCAATTTTATTCTCCTGAGTTTTAATAATAAAATGAGCCTTATTCCTGAAAAATATTATCAGAATTGTGGTGTAGAAATAATGTGCAGCGACTAGCCTACGTAATATTTGAGTCGTGGAATATTAACTTACTGAATGACTGCTTGCTTATTACAAATTTGGTTGGACATTTGGCAGTGCCGATTCTGGTACATTCTCTCTGTTCATTATCTTGTAGGCACATTGCCTACTAAAAGGGTCATAAGAGCAATGTGCTATAACTTGGGTTTTCTTGCAGCTGCAGGTCTACCTAATTTGTACTTTGGCACTCAAAAGATTATAATAAATGAAGTGCTGTTTTCAAAGTTTCAGACACACCGATTTTTCCCCCTGTTTGGCAAAGGTGGATTTAATTTGAGTTTCACGAGTGCAAAGTCCCTCTCTTTAGAAGTTGGTCAAACTATTAATTTTATGGCAGGGACAACTGAGTACAGTAAACCCTTTCACAAAGCCAGACAGCTTAACCTAATTAAAGAGTTGTTTTGACAGGTGGTTTAAAGTAGGATGAATACTATCAAGAACATTTCAAGAAATGAGGTTGATAAATGCCTAGTGTGTGCCTGCAGGTGAAAATGTGTTTTGGAAGGGTGTGATGACAGGCCTACGTTCAAAACGAATACCTCAAGATTCATCTGTGTATTCGTTTGGCAATTTATTTCTCTTATATAGATATTTTAAGGAGATGGATAATATAAAATCCACATGAATATCAAAAGATATCGAGAACTGATAAGGACTTTTAAAATAACTTGCAAAATAACTTGCTTGCCTCTTAGCAGAATTAAAGTATTCTTTTAAGAAATTAGAGATGAGTTAAGACATACATTTAAACTTTGAATTGAGATTTTTCTTTTTTCTGAATATTAGTAAAATTTCTTACGCCTGGTTTCTACATGGAGTTCCTGAATCTTAAGGTTTGACACACTATAGAGATATTGCATTAGCCTGTCCTATGATGATCTGACCAGTTAAACACAATTTTCCACCGCTTTTTGTGTTCTTTCATGCAGCTTTCAATAATGAGAAATAAACTGATGGATCTTCAAGTCTGTGTCTCAATAATGTGCTCTCAAGAGAAGAGTCTGTAGGATTTGTTCTGACATGGTATTATGTGGTCTTCTACTTCATATAACAAGTACTGGTACTCAGAATGTAGAATCTTCTTGACACATTTCCATTTTCCACCCTCTGTTTCTTCTCCTCATCTCTTCAGCAGAAAATGTAGTTAAATGTGGTACAGAGTTCTGGGTCCCAGAAAGTCAAATGATACCAAATCAATATGGGTGCTCAATAGTCATTTAATAATCTTGTGATAGCATTATCTAAAAAGTGATGATTTCTTTAGAGTAAACTTAAAACATGGATGGTGTCAAGAGTTTCAGAAGGACCTGCCTTAGACAGCATAGCTCTCATCAAACTGCTTCTGCATCTCTCTGATATTAGATAATAACCTCCTAAAAGTAATTTATGAGAATTTCTATTTTCATTTTTTCTGTATTTATAAAATTTTTAAAACTCAAAGTATCAATAGCTGAAGTGGCATTATTGTTGATGACAAGAACAATAATAAAACTGAGGACAAGTAACTTGCTCAAAGTTACATACCATAAATTAATCTGAAAATTAATCCATAAAGCTTAAATTCATTCCAAGTCCTTAAAATTTGAGGCATATTCTCTTAACCACTTGATTGTCCAAATATTTACTCTAAATTTTACACTGTTCAAATTAAATTTAAAAATTTAAAATAATATCAAAGTGTAACATTTTCCCATTCATTCTTTAGGCTAATATGGAGCTAGCCTAAATTCTAACACATAGCTTCTACATAATTTATCATTATAAGGACCAAGAAATAAGATGAAAACTTTTGTGTATATGTTGAACTAATACGCACAAAAACTAATGCTAGAACCATAAAGAGTTTTTACTGATTTTAAGGTAACTATTGATAGAACTAGGGGAAAAAAAACTGACCTAGGTTTTGACCTGGCTTTTTGGGGGGAAAGGTGTCACCTGAGAAAAGGTAGAAAATTCACGCTTCTGTCATCATATCAACATGAGCATTGACTCATGATCTGGGCTCCAATCACAACAAGACCCTGAGCTATTACACTTTGGATACTGGTTTGTACTGCTTACCTACACCAAATCTACCCTGTACACTAAGCAAGATGTTACTAACAGGAAAGGAGTTTTACAAACCACATAAAATAAGGGGCAAGAAGTAGAAGTAAAACTGGGAGTTTTGCATGCATTCTAAAAGTTATAGTTCCAGTGAAGAAAGAAAAATTGTTGAGGGCTAAGATGATCAAAAGGAAGAATTCTTGGGGCTTCCCTGGTGGCGCAGTGGTTGAGAATCCGCCTGCCGATGCAGGGGACACGGGTTCGTGCCCTAGTCGGGGAAGATCCCACATGCTGCGGAGCGGCTGGGCCCCGTGAGCCATGGCCACTAAGCCCGTGCGTCCAGAGCCTGTGTTCCGCAACGGGAGAGGCCACAACAGCGAGAGGCCCGCGTACTACAAAAAAAAAAAAAAAAAAAAGAAGACTTCTTGATAGCAGGTGTCTTAGAAATTACATTTTAAAATTAAGTTTAACAGCTAGGAATATTAGAAAGTGATGTATTGAGAAGTAAGAGGTAATAGACAACTTCAGGAGAGTCCAGCTTGCTTGGATCCAAAATTTAGAATGGTTTTATGTCCAATATCTTCTCTCTAAATGTGTGTTTAAAGAGCACACACACCCTATTGGACAGAGAACAGGAACAAAGTCAATATCGTTTTCAGTCCATGGTCGTTGTGTGGCAATTGTCCTTTATTAGATTAAATGATGTGGTCAGGAGAAAAAGTGAAAGCACGTACACACACACACTCGCTAGACCCTTATCAGATAAATGATTTGCCAGTGTTTTCTCCACTCTATTTTTCATTCTCTTAATAGTGTCCTTTGATACACAAAAGTTTTACATTTGGATAAAGTCCAATTTTCTTCTTTTTTCCTTTTGTTTCAGTTCTCTTCCATTGTTTTACACAACCCACACATCAAGTCACTTAATAAATGTTTTCTAAAATGGAATTTGCATGAACTTCTCCCCAAAACAAATGAGATTTAATACTGAAACCATGGAAATACAGGTCAACAATTTCTCATTGCCATTTACAAATTCCAAAAAGTCATTGAGAAAAAATTTTTGTAACACAGTTGAGAGTTAAATCTGTCTTAAATGGTCATGAAGTTAGATTTGGTCTTTGTTTACACCACTGAGTGGGAATATTCATCTATTTTGCTGCAAAAATATTAATGTGTTCCGTTATGAGTTGCTACTTCAGATCTCACTGAATCTAATAATTGGAATATATACTGAATCACTTTTCTAAAATCCAAAATATTCTGAACTTTGAAGGTATCTTGTCCCAGGAGATTCTGAAAGGCTTGTGAATCTGCAGTGATTATAGCAATTAACAATGGTGTAATACTATTTTAGTTTCTAAAGGGCTTTCCTGTATATTATCTCACTTAAGCATCACCAACATTTTTGTAGAGGGTTTCATTCCTATCTTACAAGTAAAAACACTAAGTCTCAAAGAAGTTAAACAACTTTCCCAAAGGTGATAAGGTGTAAGAACTGAGAGACTGGATGCCAGGTCTTCTGACTCCAAATCCCAGTGGATAGCACGGATTCTGTTGGCCAAGCACATTGGAGGAGATCTACTAAATGAGTTGACTGCCCCCCATGCAAGGTAATTCCCTTCAAAAATACAAAATAGTAGATGTTCATTATATGAAATAGTCTGAAAGTGGAGTGGAAAAAAAGTGTACAAGTAAGAAGATGTATTTTCAGGAAAATGGAAACAGAAAAGTGTACTATAGCTCATACTTACAGAATTCCAAACGCTCAGAGACATATTATGGGGACTGTACTGTTATTATCCCCACTTTACAGGTAAAGAAACTGAGGCACAGTTATGTACTAACTTGTCCATGATTGTCTAGCTTAAGTAAATAGCAGAGTTGGGTTCCGGAGTTAGTGCTGTTATCACTATTCCGTACAATGTCACACTGTTGATATCATGAGAGAAGTTTTAAGGCAAAAACATCAAGCAGAATAAGTATTTTTTAATTAGTGATGGATGTAATTCACAATGATAACTAAGTAACTTCAATGAAGAACAATATATTGAATATGGTCACAAGGCAAAGTAATTAGAAAAGTAAGATGAACTTGACAATGTATGTTAAAAGTCAATTATATACATTGACAGTAATGTATTAATTTATCTTACATGGATGAATTTAATATATTTGTATGTAAAACTATGTTTTCTTTATACAAAGGCTATAGTTCCCTTTCAAATGCCTATGGAATATTTCAAAATTTGATCTATGTGACTCAAGGAAAATATCAGAGTCCCTGAAGCAGATGTTTTAGAGGCTATGTTATTTGACTGCAGTGGAAGAGGACTTTAAATTAATAATGTTAATCAGGCTCCTATTACCCTTATTCAAAGAAGTCAATAAAAATTCCCCAATACCTAGAAATTTAAAACAAATCTACCTAAAACATTTGCCAAAGAGGAAAAAACCCTACTATTATAATGACAATAATGTATATGAAAAATTATGGTATTTATTCCAAGATGTATAAGTAGAATACTGATATCTTTTAGTGTTTTTATTACTAAAGGAAAAATTAGAATAAATAAACCATGTCATCGAGAGAAGAAGCACACAGACAGACACACACACACACTCCTATGCATGCACACCTAAGAAGAATAGGTACTAGTAGAAAGTTAACAGAGTTTACAAATTGAGATAAGAATATATTTTTTGAAGATAGACCACTGACAGGGCTATTTATTAAAAAAAAGAAAGAAATACGAAAGCTTACTATTATAAAATGGTGGATAAAACCACACCTTAAAAAACAGCTTTTAGGGGCTTCCCTGGTGGCACAGTGGTTGAGAGTTCGCCTGCCGATGCAGGGAACACGGGTTCGTACCCCAGTCCGGGAAGATCCCACATGCCGCGGAGCGGCTGGGCCCGTGAGCCATGGACGCTGAGCCTGCGCGTCCGGGGCCTGTGCTCCGCAACGGGAGAGGCCACAACAGGGAGAGGCCCGCGTACCGCAAAAAAAAACAACAACAAAACAGCTTTTAAACTGAATAGGCCAACAACATAAAAGATATTCAAAATGTGACAACAAACACACTTTATATCACCACCATGCCTAGAGAACTTTGCAGAAAATTCTAGGAAGTCATCCAAAAATAGATACTTCTATTTAATTTAATCAATATCAAAGCTTAGAAAATAAAAAAAATATATAAACTATTCAAATGATAAAATATTATGTTTGACTATAGATTTTCCAAGATTTAAAAATAGTGATGCTACCCACTATTTGTGAGCCAATTAAGGAAAAAAATTGTATCTGGTTGGTGAATATAACAATGGATTGCATTTTCTTCTGTAGGCATTTGCTACAGAAATACTGCAGTACAATTGAGCCAATAAGACATATCTAAGCATTTGATGTGGGGAAGTAGTAAAAAACAAAGTGTGTACTCAGACATGTGTATAGAGATCTTTATTACAATGTTGGTTTTTTAGTATCTAATAATATCACTGTGTTTAAATCAATTTTGGTGCATCCCTATGTCTATACAATATATTATTATGAACTCTTCAAGAGAAATGATGTAGAGATCTATTTACTGATATGGAAATAGCCTCATCATTTACAGGAAAAAGACAGATAAAACTTTTAAAGTTATTTCTATATATTTTTGGCTTATCCATATCATCATATATATATTATGTACACATATTTATTTATTTATTTACAATAACAGTTAAAGTAATGCCCTTGGCATTGGTTACACATCCACTAGAAAGGAAAGACTGGGGAAGCCTGGTTCATAGAATGCTTACAATTATAACTGAGTTGTAGAAGGACATTACTAAAAGGAGGTAAGTAGGTCTCAGAGAGGCTAAGCAATTTGCTTAGTATCACGAAACTTGTCTAGCAGAGATAAAATTCCATCCAAAGTAGCATATACTTGAAATAAGTGATTTAAGGAAAGTTTAAAAGTGTAGAGGCATTTATTTGTCAAAAAAGGCAATTTAAGAGTTTGAAAATGAAGGCATAGAAGGAAACAGAGACTGAGTATGGAGATGAAGGGGACCTGAGAAGGAGTCAACAGTGAAGGAATCGATAGCTCAATGGAGTTATATTTTAGGTACAATTTGCAGATGTAACATAGCACAGATCAGAATGAAGAGCTAGAGGGCAGGAAGAGAAATGACAAAACTAAATAGAATCAGAATTGGAAATGGCACTTTGGTTTCAGGTGTGGTTCATATGCTCTGATCCTCATACACAGAAATTGTAGCAGTGAATATAATCATTAAGGAAATAGCCACCCAGTCAATCATACTTGGTTTCCATATCTGTCTCCACCAGCTAAAGCTGTCTGATGTTACATAAACAATGCATGCTCTCTGAGTCTCAGTTACCTGATTGCATAAGGGAAAGAACCATGTTAGAAACCTCATAGTGTTATTGCGAGGGTTAAATAAGGTAATATGTGTAATGTACTTAGCAAAGGCAAATGAATCTTCTATAAAGACTGCTCAGAGGAGTGAGTAATGGAAGAAATGCAAGGACTTTGGAAGACAGGTCTTCTGGGGAAGGGGACCTTGGATGCCTCTGAATCAATATTTTACAGTATTGCCTGCACATTGGAATCATATGAGGGGGCAATCAGAAAATATTGATGGCCTGGATCCAACCCCCAGGAGTGGGTTTTTCTTTTAAACATCTTTATTGGAGAATAATTGCTATACAATGGTGTGTTAGTTTCTGCGGTATAACAAACCCACCCTCACTATCCCACCCCTCTAGGTGAACACAAAGCGCCGAGCTGATCTCCATGTGCTATGCAGCTGCTTTCCAATAGCTATCTATTTTACATTTGGTAGTGGATATATGTCCATTCCACTCTCTCACTTCATCTCAGCTTACCCTTCCCCCTCCCCGTGTCCTCGAGTCCATTCTCTACATATGAATCTTTATTCCTGTCCTGCCCCTAGGTTCTTCAGAACCTTTTTTTTTTTAGATTCCATATATATGTGTTAGCATATGGTATTTGTTTTTCTCTTTCTGACTTGCTTGACTCTGTATGACAGTCTCCAGGTTCATCCACCTCACTACAAATAACTCAATTTAGTTTCTTTTTAGGCTGAGTAATATTCCATTGTATATATGTGCCACATCTTCTTTATCCATTCATCTGTTGATGGGCACTTAGTTTGCTTCCATGTACTGGCTATGGAAATAGAGCTGCAATGAACATTGTGGTACATGACTCTTTTTGAATTATGGTTTCCTCAGGGTATATGCCCAGCAATCCCACTGGATTGCTGGGTCGTATGAGAGTTCTATTTTTAATTTTTTTTTTTTTCGGTACACGGACCTCTCATTGTTGTGGCCTCTCCCTTTGCGGAGCACAGGCTTCAGATGCGCAGGCTCAGCGGCCATGGCTCACGGGCCCGCTGGCTCCATGGCACGTGGGATCTTCCCGGACCAGGGCACGAACCCGTGTCCGCCATGGCTCACGGGCCTAGCCGCTCCGTGGCATGTGGGATCCTCCCGGACCGGGGCATGAACCCATGTGTCCTGCATCAGCAGGCAGACTCTCAACCACTGCGCCACCAGAGAAGCCCTGTTTGTAGATTTTTTGATGATGGCCATTGTGGCCCAGGTAAGGTGATACCTCATTGTAGTTTTGATTTGCATTTCTCTAATGATTAGTGATGTTGAGCATCCTTTCATGTGTTTGTGGACAGTCTGTATATCTTCTTTGGAGAAATATTTATTTAGGTCTTCGGCCCATTATTGGATTGGGTTGTTTGTTTTTTGATATTGAACTGCATGAGCTGCTTGTATATTTTGGAGATTAATCCTTTGTCATTTGCTTCACTGGCAAATATTTTCTCCCAGTCTGAGTGTTCTCTTTTCATCTTGTTTATGGCTTCCTTTGCTGTGCAAAAGCTTTTAAGCTTTATTAGGTTCCATTTGTTTATTTTTTATTTTACTTCCCTTTCTCTAGGAGGTGGATCAAAAAGGATCTTGCTGTGATTTATGTCATAGAGTGTTCTGACTATGTTTTCGTCTAAGAGTTTTAAAGTGTCTGCCCTTACATTTAGGTCTCTAATCCATTTTGAGTTTATTTTTGTGTATGGTGCTAGGAAGTGTTCTAATTTCATTCTTTTACACGTAGCTGTCTGGTTTTCCCAGCACCATTTTTTGAAGAGGCTGTATTTTCTCCATTGTATACTCTTGCCTCCTTTATCAAAGATAAGGTGACCATGTGTGCATGGATTTATATCTGGGCTTTCTATCCTGTTCCATTGATCTATATTTCTGTTTTTGTTCCAGTACCATACTGTCTTGATTACTGTAGCTTTGTAGTATAGTCTGAAGTCCAGGGGCCTGACTCCTCCAGCTCAGTTTTTCTTTCTCAAGATTGCTTTGGCTATTCAGGGTCTTTTGTGTTTCCATACAAATTGTGAAATTTATTGTTCTAGTTCTGTGAAAAATGTGAGTGGTAGTTTGATAGGGATTGCACTGAATCTGTAGATTGGTTTGTGTAGTATAGTCATTTTCACAATGTTGAGTCTTCCCATCCAAGAGCATGGTATATCTCTCCATCTATTTGTATCGTCTTTAA
>NC_041224.1:165239480-165360950 GCF_002837175.3 Physeter macrocephalus
ATGGGAGTGTTTTCTTAATTACACTCTCAGATTTTTCATCATTAGTGTATAGGAATGCCAGGGATTTCTGTGCATTAATTTTGTATCCTGCTACTTTACCAGATTCATTGATTAGCTCTAGTAGTTTTCTGGTAGCATCTTTAGAACTCTCTATGTATAGTATCATGTCATCTGCAAACAGTGACTGTTTCACTTCTTCTTTTCCAATTTGGATTCCTTTTATTTCTTTTTATTCTCTGATTGCTGTGGCTAAAACTTCCAAAACTATGTTGAATAAAAGTGGTGAGAATGGGCAACCTTGTCTTGTACCTGATCTTAGTGGAAATGGTTTGAGTTTTTCACCATTGAGAATGATGTTGGCTGTGGGTTTGTCATATATGGCCTTTTTTATGTTGAGGTAAGTTCCCTCTGTGCCTGCTTTCTGGGGGGTTTTTTTCATAAATGAGTGTTGAATTTTGTTGAAAGCTTTTTCTGCATCTATTTAGATGATCACATGGTTTTTCTCCTTCAATTTGTTAATATGGTGTATCACCTTGATGGATTTGTGTATATTGAAGGATCTTGCATTCCTGGGATAAACCCCACTTGATCATGGTGTATGATCCTTTTAATGTGCTGTTGGATTCTGTTTGCTAGTATTTTGTTGAGGATTTTTTCATCTATGTTCATCAGTGATACTAGCCTGTAGTTTTCTTTCTTTGTGACATCTTTGTCTTGTTTTGGTATCAGGATGATGGTGGCCTCGTTGAATGAGTTTGGGAGTGTTCCTCCCTCTCCTATATTTTGGAAGAGTTTGAGAAGGAAAGGTGTTAAGTATTCTCTAAATGTTTGATAGAATTCACCTGTGAAGCCATCTAGTCCTGGGCTTTTGTTTGTTGGAAGATTTTTAATTACAGTTTCAATTTCAGTGTTTGTGATTGGTCTGTTTATATTTTCTATTTCTTCCTGGTGCAGTCATGGAAGGTTGTGCTTTTCTAATAATTTGTCCATTTCTTCCACGTTGTCCATTTTATTGGCATATAGTTGCTTGTAGTAATCTCTCATGATCCTTTGTATTTCTGCAGTGTCATTTGTTACTTCTCCTTTTTAATTTCTAATTCTATTTCTTTGTCTTCTCCCTTTTCTTTTTGGTGAGTCTTGCTAATGGTTTATCGATTATTTTTATCTACTCAAACCAGGTTTTAGTTTCCTGATCTTTGCTATTGTTTCCTTCATTCCTTTTTCATTGATTTCTGACCTGATCTTTATGTTTTCTTTCCTTCTGCTAACTTTGTTTTTGTTGTTGTTGTTGTTCTTTCTCTAATTGCTTTAGGTGTAAGGTTAGGTTGTTTATTTGAAATGTTTCTTGTTTCTTGAGGTAGGATTGTATCGCTATATACTTCCTTCTTAGAACTGCTTTTGCTGCATCCCATAAGTTTTGGGCAGTCATGTTTTCATTGTCATTTGTTTCTAGGTATTTTATGATTTCCTCTTTGATTTCTTCAGTGATCTCTTGGTTATTTAGTAGTTTACTGTTTAGCCTCCATGTGTTTGTATTTGTTACAGATTTTTTCCTGTAATTGGTGTCTAGTCTCATAGCATTGTGGTCAGAAAAGATACTTGATACAGTTTCAATTTTCTTAAATTTCCCAAGGCTTGGTTTGTGACCCAAGATATGATCTATCCTGGAAAATGTTCTATGAGCACTGGAGAAGAAAGTGTATTCTGTTGTTTTTGGATGGAATGTCATATAAATATCACTTAAGTCCATCTTGTTTAATATATCATTTAAAGCTTGTGTTTCCTTATTTATTTTCATTTTGGATGATCTGTCCATTTGGTGAAAGTGGGGTGTTAAAGTTCCCGAGTGTTACTGTCGATTTTCCCGTTTATTGCTGTTAGCATTTGCCTTAGGTATTGAGGTGCTCCTATGTTTGGTGCATAAATATTTACAATTGTTATATCTTCTTCTTGATTTGATCCCTTGATCATTATGTAGTGTCCTTCTTTGTGTCTTGTAATCATCTTTATTTTAATGTCTATTTTGTCTAATTTGAGAATTGCTACTCCAGCTTTATTTTGATTTCCATTTTCTTGGAACATATTCTTCCATCCCCTCACTTTCAGTCTGTTTGTGTCCCTAGGTCTGTAGTGGGTCTCTTGTAGACAGCAGTATATGGGTCTTGTTTTTGTATCCATTCAGCCAGTCTATGTCTTTTGGTTGGAGCATTTAATCCACTTACACTTAATGTAGTTACCGATATGTATGCTCCTATTACCATTTTCTTAATTGTTTTGGTTTTGTTATTGTAGGTCTTTTCATTCTCCTGTGTTTCCTGCCTAGAGAAGTTCCTTTAGCATTTGTTGTAAAGCTTGTTTCATGGTGCTGAATTATCTTAACTTTTGCTTTTCTGTAAACACTTTAATTTCTCCATTGAATCTGAATGAGATCCTTGCTGGGTAGAGTAATCTTGGTTGTAGCTTTTTTCCTTTCATCACTTTAAATATGTCCTGCCCCTCCCTTCTGGCTTGCAGAGTTTCTGCTGAAAGAAAGCTGTTTGCCTTATGAGGATTCCCTTGTATGTTATTTGTTGCTTTTCCCTTGCTGCTTTTAATATTTTTTCTTTGTATTCAATTTTGATAGTTTGATTAATATGTGTCTCAGTATGTTTCTCCTTGGATTTATCCTGTATGGGACTCCAGGAGTGGGTTTGATATAACTGATTTGAAGTTCAGGCTGGGCTACAGAGAAACACTTTATTCCTGCTTCACCTTCTTGCTCTACATCTGCTCCTTTTCCCCGTAAAGTCAGTTCCAATTTGTATTTGGTGTGTTACCCGCTCATTCCCACTCAGTCAGGTGGTGCCAGCTAACACAGATCTGGCCAATCAGGATCTCGTATTCTTCTGTCACAGGTAGATATTCAACCCTGTCAGGACAGTGAGACACTATGAGACCTACTGAGGCCTTTGAAAGACAGATACTCTAACTTGCTGGATTTGAAGCTGAAAGGTTTTAAGTTTTGTAGCTACAACACTCACTTTTCTACCCTGAGAGAGAAACTAAAAGATGGAAAGAAACCTAATTCTGAGCACCTTAGTCAGCTGTACCTGCAGCCACTCTAACTCCTGCACATTTTTATTTTAACTGTGGCAATAAAAAAGCCATTTTTTATTGAAAGAAAAAGTTATTTTGTACTATGGCTCAAAATAACTGAATCATTTTACAGAAAGACAACCCAAATTGTAATTTTCTTCTTTGGGTCAATATTCATGTAATACTCTATAGTAATGAATTTATTAACATGTAAGTATCTATATATACGTATAAAGACATACAAAGATATATAAATATACAAATAGATGAAAATGTAATGGTTTTAATTTTAGCCTTTATGTGTAATTAATTTATAAGCATATTAAATCAAATTACATTTATTATATTGAGTTTATAATCTTTATCATGTGCAACAATTTCTTTGATAAATAGACAAATTATGTTTATTATCCTATCTTGATATTTGTATTTTTCTGTATCTACTGCTAAACCTATAAAGGATCGATTCTACATCAAAGCCTAAGAAACAGTAATAAAAACACCTGTCAGTAAACTCCCACAGTTTTATGTGAATCGTGTTAGTATCTTCCCTTCTTTGGTTAAAGTAGTTTGAATCAGGTTTTCTTTTACTTTTGGAAAAAAGAAAAGAGACAACTGATAATTTCTTTCTTCTCCATACCCAAATTCCCACGTTTTTTACATACAGATGAGTCTTGACATGGTTCCTTGTAATAATGCTGCTCAAATAATTTAGCAAGAATTTTCTTTAAAGGGCCACTCTGGGTTAAGCATGAAATTTAATTAACTCATTAAAATCTAAGATGTGTTCTCTCTAGGATGCTGGCTGAAAACAGAAGGCTGGGTAACGAAGCCACTCCACTATATCTCAGAGCTCTCCCCTTCCAGGTTATACTAGAAAAATCAGGTTTTTGAATCTGAAGTGGGAGCTGCAGTGAAACTTACATTTCACAAAAGAAACGTGCCTTAAACGTGAGTTAGCTGTCTGGATGGTTCTGAAACATTTAGTTTCTATTTGATCTTTAGCCAGAGTAGTCAGAAAATAGCTTGGCTGATGCTACTCAGCAAATTCTCTCAAGGGCAAGGATTCACACCATGAATTTTTCTCAGGTCTGATGACTAAATCTCCCACTTCATTTATTACTCAGGCACTATCTGTTCTCTGGAGGCAGCACAGACTAGAAAGGAAACACTTTGTAGAGAGAAGTTGGGTGATGAGTGTGTATGTCTTTCCCTAAAGCTGCATTTTGTCACATCAACTCAGAGTAAGGACAGCGACTGAAGAGTTTCTCAATGTTGTACTGTAAAAGATAAGGGATGGACACCATGAATGGTCAGAGAGCAGGAGAATTCACTTCAGCTTTCTGCTAATACTCACGAAATGGAATGCCACCCCGCCTTCATTTAACTTCGCAGTAAACAGTTTTGCAAGGGCAATCGCAGATTTTGCTGGAGAAGTTAGCCACTAGAGGGTCCCTCTGTTCAAAGTCATTCATATAATGTTGAAGGATTTGCACACAGACAAACAGAGAGAGAAAGAGAGAGAGAAAGAGAGAGAGAGAGAGAGAGAGTTAGAGCATTGAAAATAGGAATAAAAATGAAACAGAATCGTAAGGTAGTGGGATTGCCTTAGCTCATTACTATCCTCCTGTATTCCACAACATTCTGTTGGTCGTGCACCTTAAATAAAATTGCTCCTTTTAGAAGAAGGAAATGATCTTGTTATAAAATGCACTATAGCACATTGATAATTATTGATTCTTACAGGCTACTCTATTTAACATCAGAGCAAGAGATTGTTTAAGGACAGGTGCTTTAAGGCCACCTCCATCCCCATGGAAACCCTGATAGATAAACTGAAAAAAGGGTGCAATATTATGATTTATAAAAAATATATGTATTTTGTGTTTCAGATGGCCAAAATATATTTCTCATAAATATTTGGTCTTTGTCCATAGTTTCTGTCTTACAGATCCCCAAATCCCTGGAATGTCCTAAGTGGTAAGAGCCATGAAGACGTCTTTTTGTTAGGTTAATGAGGTGACTTTGGTACCCCAACTGAAGATGAGAGGTGGTTGCCAGGAGACCCAACCATGTGATTAGCAGGTTGCAACTTTCAGTCCCACCCCCCTGACCTCTGGAGGAGGAGCAAGGGGCTGGAGGTTGAACCAATTGCCAATGGCCAATTATGTATTCAATCATGCCTGTGTAATGAAGGCTCCAGGTTGGTGAACAAGTGGAGGTGCTGGGAGAGTGATGCACTCAGAGGATGTGGAAGCTCCACACTCCTTCCCCCTCCCTTGCCCTCTACATCTCTCCCATGCAGCTGTTCCTGAGTTACATCCTTTTATCATAAACCTGTGATCTAGTAAGTAACATTTTTCTCTGAGTTCTGTGAGCTGATCTAGCAAATTAATTGAACCCAAAGAGGGGTTGTGGAAACCTCTAATTTATAGCCAGTCGGTCAGAAATTGAGGTAATAACAGAGGAAAATTGCTTTTGACTTGAGGTGTTAGGCTTAGAAACAACTAATTCAGAACACCTATGAGCTTCTGCCATCAAATGAATTGTATACCCAAATAACATCCCTCCTAAATGTCTGGGTATTTACATGTGTGGCCCAAAGAGGTTCTGTCTTCCTTGGTTTGGAAGAGGCAATGAATGGACAAACAAAGAGGTCAGATCTTGAACATTTCCCACTCTCACTTAGAAACTTGAGGGACACAGATTGTTGTTAGAAAAAAATCTATCCTAAGACTGAAGTCTTTCTCAGCATTGTATGTCTAAAGCATTTTAGGTCCATTTTTAGTTTTGCTGACAGTGGGAATGTATTTTGAGGCTGGCAGGGATAGTGAATCAGATTGGAATAATTGTTCCTGTATGGACAAACTGATTAAGCCAGGGAAGATTTCATGCCTGCTGTTTTTGTACTTTTGTTCATATTGTTTTTTGGGCCCCCATCAGTAATGTTCGGAAGTCTTCTTTTTTCATGTACTTAAATGTAATCAATCTTTTAAGACCATTAGAATCTTAGAACATCTTAAAAGTATTTCGTTCTCCCAGATGACGTATTCTACTGAGCTAGAAGACTCTTTAACCTATGCTTTCATTTGGCCCTTGGTGATGTGCATATCATCTTAACATGTATTATTTTCATTTTTATTATTATTATGTAAACTACCATTAACTATTATTTATAGAGATGTTTGTCGTGCATATGAAAAGTGGAGAGCTGAGTTTAAAACTATGTCTGCTTGACTTTTGTACATTAAATCATTCATCCATTTATTCAGATATTGAGTGCTTAAACATGGAAGACTGCATTTTTCAGAGAGCTCCCTATTGGCTATGATTGGTCCCTACATCAGACTCCATTAAACAGTTCTCATGTTGAGTCATATATGTTTGCATCTCTGGCCCTCTTCTGCATGGAAAAGGAGGAAACCTTGAGGGACAGACTTCTGTCTGTTCTTTATATTTCCTGCATCTAACATAGCACAGGTGACATTTTAGGCAATTATCCCTTCTTTCTCTTCTTTCCTCCATTCATCCCCTTCAGGTCAATAATTTATTATATTTCAAACCCATATTGAAGTTCTACTCTGTCTCTAGTTTCTAAGATACAAAAATGAGTCTGGAATAATCTCTGCCCCCAAAGTCATCGGCCTGTGGTGGGCCACTTACATTTAAACAAGCAGTAAAATAATCTAAAAAAGAGTGAATATGTGTATATGTATAACTGATTCACTTTGCTATATACACCTGAAACTAATACAATTGTAACTCTACTATACTCCAATAAAAATTAAAGCAAAACAAAACAAACAGTACCACATACCATTTTGAATACAATGATAGAAATGCACAGACTGGGCTTCCCAGAGGTTGAATTTCAAGCCCCTATTACATTTTATAATAAAAATTTTAAAATGCCAAATCAGGAGTTACAACAAACACTAGTTTATTTTAAATGCTTCCACATTAAACATATAAAAATACAATGAAATATAATTTTGCTACTTGCAAATATTAAGAAGATTTCTAAAATATCGATAGATTACTAGAGGCTGAGCCTACTTGGTATAGAACTGGCATGTATGCCCATAAATAAGGGAGATATGAAACAACCAGAAGGATTCACCAAGGGAATATACACAAGGGAATCTGGTGGTTGCTGTTCAAGAATTGTGCTGGGCATGGGACCACATGGGAGTGTGTGGTTTGGGAAAATAATAATATTTTCCCTTTGTGAAACTCTTAGGATTAATGAGAATGTGTGCTCTCCGTAAGAAGGGGCTGCAGTAAGGGAATCTGTCTTGGAGGGAGGAAAGGAGATGTGGGACAGCTGAGAGGACAGTCTTGATCTGAATCTTTCACTCTAACATCTTTACGTATCCTCTCTGGGTCATTTTCTTATTTTTGATTTAAGACTCTTTTGAGTCCCAGTTGACCAAGACAGCAGTGATGGGAGGAAGAGGAAATGAGACCTCAAATGTCAGTGAAGTATTTGACTCCCTAACTTATTGCCCTTACTTTATTTGACAAAAGGTAGTATTCTTACCAAAATTGATATTACATATACTTATCTCTTATAATTTAAAGACAAAACATATAAATTAAAATGAATAATAATGAAAGCATTATTAACCCTTTGGTGTGTGAGACTGTGGAGATGGGGTGTCCTGCCCATTTGAGTTAATGACAAATTGCCAAAGGACATTTGAGGATCATTCAGAGCTTCAGGTGGTAGAGATGATTATCAATCATAATTGTACTGAAGGCTCACAAAGTAGTGTTTTGAATACAATTATATGATGGAGAAAATGTCCCTACCCCTTCTTAAATGCCATTATGCTTTCTGAATTTGATGATGATCTTTACATAATCTAAAATATCTTTGGGATGAGGGTCACTACGTTAAAATATATATCCATGTTCCAAATGTGTGTCAGTATTATTGCAGCAAGATATTCAGTCAGAATGATCCGAAGGAGCTCTGATTTGTGCTGCCTGTGGATCACTGTAGATTTACAAAGGAGTTAGAAACCAGATCCCGCTCTGTGAAGGGTTTTCAAAAACCCCTTTCCTATGCAACAGACCAAGAATAGTAACAAAGAAAACATACAAAGAGTTAAATCCATGCTACCTCAATCTTCTCACTAGATTGATATTATCCATATCACCCCAGTCTAGCTAGTTTATTTCTTGATTTTTTTTTCTTTTAAAAAAACAACGTGTCAGGGAGAGAATTACCTGACTCCAGTCAGATCTAATGTTTTTTATTTCATAGAAAATAATGCCATTAGAGGCAGGTGCAGCAATGTTTTATTCTATTTTATATTTTTCTGAGTTTCTCTCTTAGGAAAATATTCTGAGCTTTTGGGTTAACAGTGGTGAGCACAGAAAACAAGCATTGGGAATAACAGGCTGAAATTAGTCATTTTTAAAGTACATCTTTCCAAATTGGACTTGATATAAGTTCTATTAACTGTTATGATGGCTGGCTGAGGGCGGCAAATCAAGAAATATGACAAAGGACTAGGTAGCTGATCTTGTTTTACATCTTCATTAATGATTGAAAAGGAGCAAACAGCACATTGAATTTGGATGATATTAATTCAATAGCTTTTGAAAGCCCTAGTGAGGTCAGGGAAAGACTTTTTGTAAAGTCTTGTAAAACTTAAGCGTTAATGAAAAAATATTGAAATAAGGGAAAGGAGACTTCCCAGAGCTTGAGAACAGGTAATGCTCAGAACCAACACTTAATGAAAAGAGCATATTGTTAATGAGAATTATTGAATAATACCTCAGATTTATAATGGGAAGAAAAATTAATGGAACTTGCAATGTGAGCTAAGGATGAAAAGATAAAGATAATTAGCATATTTTGTCTAATGCATGAAGTTAGGAATGTGGGCATTTATACAAAATGAAGATATCACCCACATATATTCTTCCACAGTTCAGTCACCACAAATAAGGACCGGAGGACTCTTTGTATGTGTCAGTCATCCATAACACCTAGTCTTAAATACCCTGTTTACTTCCAAAGCAACAAGAATTATATCCAGGTCCTCCTATGACTTCTAAGCCAATGACACAAGGTAATATTCTATCTACTGGAAATGCAGCCGTGAATAAAACAGGTGAAATTCTGTCCTTATTGAGCCTATATTGTAGTGGAGGGAGACATAAATAAATTAGTAAGAATATGTCTAATAAGTTTAGAAAAAAACACTAAGGATTATTAAGAATAAAATTAAATAAGAAAGTAAATGTATATTTCGAAAAGTGTTGAAAATTCTATACTAATTACATTTGTATTAAGCCTTATAGATACAAAAGTTAAAATAACAAAGTTATCATCTATTTTAGTTATCTATTTGTATAACAAAGTTATACAAATAGAAATTTATAAAGGTCCACCCAGGTTCATCCCAAAGTTAGTGGTTTAAAACAGTAGCAATGATCTA
This sequence comes from Physeter macrocephalus, assembly GCF_002837175.3. Lineage (NCBI taxonomy): Eukaryota > Metazoa > Chordata > Mammalia > Artiodactyla > Physeteridae > Physeter > Physeter macrocephalus. The sequence continues at coordinate 165,249,008 of NC_041224.1, forward strand.
TTATTATCATTCTGGACATTCTGGGGGATTGACTAGGCTCAGCTGGGCAGTGTTTGCTCTTGTTCTTTTCACAGTTTGAGTAAAACTGTGGCCAGGGTTGAAGTCACCTCTAAAGCTTCTGTGCTCGCCTGTCTGGTATGTGGGCTGGGAAGGTTCAAAGGGCTGGGTGCTGTAACAGCTGAAACTCCTCAGTATCTCTCTTCCTATATGGTCTATCCTTGAGGGCTCTCAGCATGGTGGCTTCACAGTGCTCTGGCTGCTAAAGACACATAATCTCAGAGAGAGAATAAAACCAGGTTGATAACCATATTGCCTTGTGACCTAGTCTTGGATTAATCAGTGTCACTTCTACTACAGTCTTGTGGTTGAGAAATTTATAAAGGTCCACCCAGGTTCAAGGGCTGGAGACATAGACACAATCGCTGGTTTGGAGGAGCTCCATGTTGAAAAATTACACATAGGATGAGATATATACTGTTATCATAGTTTTTGGAAAATACTACCTGCCATATCAGATAATAATGGCTACTCTATGAAGTACCAAACAAGTTGATAAGTTTTCTGGTAGATAAACTCTAAGAGACTGTGGCTTAGTACAGAGAAATATTACCAAGTTACAAGGAAAGCTAATAAATGTTATATAACAATATAAGATTATAAAAGAGCTGGCACAAGACATTATATGGTTTGGTATGATATAATTTCATAGAATAGATTCCATACATTTAGAGGAAAGAGATCACTGTGGACCATTCTGAGAAATTTCACGTTGGAGAAGGACTTCGATCCTCTAGACTGGATTGTCGACTGAGAAATAGATAAGACATTCTCCAACTAGAGGAAGAATGAATAAAGGTAAGAGATGAGAACATTCTTAGAAAGTCTGATCTGAGGACAGTGAAAAGACAAGAAAATATCCTTAAGAGAGTGATTAAAACAATTACGACAACAAAAATCCAGACTAGAAAGACCACAGGACATAAACACCTATAATATGTTCTACATTGTAATAGAGAATCAAGGGATAAGAACATGGAAAATTAAAATCTTGGCCCTCCTTGAGTTGTCAACTGAAATTTGTTAAGGAAATTGGCAACAAATTGTGGGAGGATATTTGTACATTAAAAACTTGACACTATGACTAGGTAAAAGGAAGATACTGTTATTAGAAATGACAGCTTGTGAAAAAAGTACAATGAAATATAAAACATAGGTGTGTCCTGAGGGAGAGCCAAGTGGTAGCTCTGTTGGCTTTTATGACCTGGTTTCAGAAGTCCCTTAGTGTGACTTCTGTCACATTCACAAAGATCTGTCTAGGTTCCAGGGATGAGGCTTTTCATAAGGCTTCTTAATTTCATATGAGAAAAGAAAAGCCAGAATGAATTCAGTTTTTGCTGGATCTAGATTGTTTATATGCCAGACAGGGAGACTCCTGAAGGTAGAACCCATGTTCTAGTCATCTTTCTGCTCAGTAGTTGGCACGGTGCTGGGCATAATTATGTATTTGTTGAGTGAAAGAAAGCAGTAGTCCTGCTTGGATAATGGTTCGCTTAGTGTTTCTTTAATCAGTTCTAAGACCCCTATAGCCATCTTCCTATTTCAGCTGGTAGGTTTAGCCACATATGGACAACTCCATTGGTCAGATTCTCCACCCAAGTTACAATTATGTATGCCAGTCTCTAGTATCTGTTGGTTTGTTAATTTCATTATATATAAAACATAAATATCTACTATATAGGTATATTTTTCATTACTCTTACCATTTTACATGTATAGGAAGGAGCTAGAACTTTTTGTGACATTTTGCAAAAAAAAAAAGAACTGTTTTTAGATTGAGATCAATGTGAAAAAGTCTCTCCTAACTTAAACTTATGGCATCTGTGATTCTATCTTCATAAAGAAGTTGAGAGTCCAATCTCTAATTGCACATTATTTCATGTTTATATTCTATTCTTAAGTGTTTTGCTCAAAGTAGCCTGTGTCCAGTAGTTCTAGTGGTATTTCCATCAGTTTTGCAGACTTTGCACAATTGCCCCAAATATTAGCAATCTTTCAGAATGGGACAAGAAAAATGTAAACAAAATGGTGCAGATGATTATTATAAGCCTTTCCCACTCCTGACATTCCCTCACCTCAGAACCACCACTGATGGAGCATTACTTCCTCATTTCATTTTTGAATTTTGAATCAATAGCAGTGATTCAATTCATAATGTCACTATTTATCCTGTGGTGGCCTTTCCTTTCTTCCCTACAAGTTCTATCAGGCAATACTATAGACTAACACACTTTCTAGTGTTTCTCTGAGAGGAATGAAGATTAGATACGGAAAACAAACATAACAGGCTGAAAAATACTGTTTCTCCTCCTCCCTCCTTCTATACAGTGCTTCCCTCGGAATAGTTTCTACAACAAACACTAGCCTTCTGGAAACTGAAGCAATCAATAAGGCTCACTTAAATGCCATTGCTTCCAGGAAGCCTCTCCTAAAATGATCTAATAAACCTTTGGATATTTGTAGTGATTTGTTTATACTTTTGATTTTTTAATTATTCATTCAACATGTATTTATTGAGCACCTAATATATGAAGACACAATGCTAACCAATGGGTGTATAAAATCAATGGGTAAAGAAAAGAGGCTTGGACCTTATTTTACAGATTGGATTAGTGAATTGACAGAAACAAGTAGGGGTCGTATGATGACAAAAATGTGGGTTTCTGTGCGTTTGTATGTGTGTGTGGTGATGAGGGTGGCTTACGAAAAGTACTCTTTAAAAGCTTCTTAAAAGAGGTGACATTTCAGCTGATACCCGAAGATGTTAGTCATGTGAAGGACGTGATTAAGGTTAGGGATAGGAGAATGGAGCTGGCAAGGTCGAAGGAAGAGCATCCGCTAAAGCTCTAGGAAATGAAGAGCTCACTATGCTCAAGAGATTGAAAGCCAGAATGTTTGGAGAAGCAGCAACCATGGTGAGGTTTCATTAGGGACCAGAAATGGCAAAGAGTTTAATTTTAGCTCAAAAATGCTGTAGAAAGTCATTGCAAGTTTTTAAATAAGGGACTTCATGCCATTTCATAATGAATATCTTTTCTCTCTTAAAGTTTGCATAGCTGTTACTAGAGTATTTGCCTTATTTCTTTTTCCAAGTGATAAGCTACTTTTGTGCTAAGGCTTGGTCATTACCTACCAGTGTCTTTTTCTATTATACAGAAAGTACATGTTCACGAAATAGTTGCTGAATCAAATTGAAACAACTAATATAACTACTTATTTTTTCTCAGATATATCCATTGTTCGATTATACATTAGTTATCTTGTGCTATAAAAGAAATCCCCCCAAAACTTAGTAGCTAAGTCAACAATAATCATTTACTATCTCCCACAGTTGCTGTGGGTCAGAATTTCAGTAGCAGCTTGTTTGAGAAGTTCTGGCATGGGATGTCTCATCAGGATGTAGTGGATGGGCGCTGCAGTCATCTGAAGGCTTGCTTCAGGCTGAAGTATCCATTTACAAGATGGCTTACTCATGTGGCTGGAAAGTTGGTGCTGGTTGCCGGCACAAAAGTCACACTTTCTCTTTATATGAGACCCTCACAGTCACTGTCTGGCTTTCCTGAATGAGCATACCTAGAGACCAAGTTGAAAGCTGCAATACTTTTTAGGACTTAGTCCTGATTCGGTGTGGAATAAACAATCACAAGAACATGGATGTGAGGAAGCAAGGCTTCCTGACATCTGGAAGCCATCTTAGAGTTTGGGTAACACAAGTTATAAGCACTTAGTACAAAATTTGTTTACCATGGATTGTTTTAGGACTCTTCATACCTTGTTCTCTCTTTGCTTTGCTGGCTACACCCCAGCAGGGATACAGGTAAAACTAACTTCTCTGTTGCAAAGATGATCTAGAGATTCTAATCCAGATGTCCCATTCTGTGCTAAAGCCTACCTATGGCTGCTGAATGCAATGCAGTCTCCCTTCTGCTCACAATTTTATTTCCTTTTTGCCACCATGGGAACCAGATAGTAAGCCTCTCAGGAGTACTGGTGGTTTTTAAAGCATATTTACAAGATTACATGAGACAGCATGTCTTTAATTTGCTATTTAGCTGAAGAGTAATATGTTTCTCTATTTGGAAAATGGTTTCAAGGTACCAGCACGAAGGATAGGAAATTCGAATTTCTAGGATCAATTTTCTAACTGACTTACGAGTTGCTGTGTATCCTTCAGCAAAGCACCTAATGTGCTTCTCTGTAAAACGGGGATAGGAAGAATAAGTCCCTACAACAAGGGAATGCATCACAGGTGAATTCATATTAATATAATAGGCTTTGAAACATTTCGCAAGAAAAGTACTATGGAATGCAAATTATTATGGTGCAAAGCTCTTCGGGATACAAGATGCTATGTGCCTGCAAAATACTAAATCACTCTATTTTATCTGCTTTATGATATGGCTTTTTAATTTCAAACAGTAAGTAATTTTCCTGAATTGTGACAGGACAAAGGGAAAGCTCAAATCTCATTTTGTAATTGATACATTGTTTTGGTAGCTGTCTTTCATATAATCTTAAAAGGGCTCTGTCATTCTCATATGGAACTCATCCCTATAATCAAATAACACCATTCAAAGATGATAATTGCCTTTTACTCCTATGCTAACAGTAAAGGTATATCATGTAATACCCACATCTTCATTTGACTGCTTAAAGTGTAATTTAATAATTACGGAAGTCTGGGGGAAGGTAAAGGAGGGGAGGAAGCTAAACTTTAAGCCCATAGCATGATTAGCGTGTGTAAAAATGTATATATTGTGTATATATATATATATATAATCTATTGTGTGCATATACATATAATATATATCACTTGTTTTGCATTTAGTATTTGGTATATAATATTCACGTTATTGTAAATTATTTTGGGGTTATCTTCTCTTAGAAAAGGAGAGAGGAAAAGGTAGATGTTTAATATTTTAGAAGTTTTACACACAATTCAATCATAGGAATTTTCCACAGTATTTACGTGATATGCACATATGATCAAAGTCCACTGTTGGCAAAATTTAGAATAGTTGGATTTCTAGTTTAGAGTTCTCTCCCTTCCCCAATACCATTTCCTATTTCTAATCAGTTACACTGACATGCTCTACCTTTAGGCATCCATTAGTCTCATGCTGTTTATATCAAAATCTCTTTTTGAGAATGGAGCTGAAAGTTCTTCTCATGAAAAGCACAAGTGACAGAAAACCGTTTAAAATATGACCTCAGCCTAGGGAATTTGCAATTTAAACCAGAATCAAGGTCCTGCGGTAGAAGTTGACAAATGACCCTAAAGTGTTAGTGACAAGGAAGCTTCTTCACCCATAGCAAGTATGATTGGTTTTGCCCACAACAAATCCAAGGCCAGTTTGGAATCCTGGAAAGAGAGGAAAGAATGAGAAATGGTAAAGAGGAGGCAAATCAGGTTACGAAAAGGGCAGGAGTCAGAGCTACGGCATCTCAAGCAAATCTTCCTATCTTACATGTATTCTTGTCACCTCTAACATTTAGGTATTATTTTTCTTTCTCTTTCACCAAGAAGGAAAAAACCCTGCTAATAGGAAAAAAAAATGTGACTTTCATTTATCAGTTATTTTTGGGTGCACAACAAATCATTCCAAGACCTAGTATTTAAAACAATAAACATTTATGTTGTTTTTTTCTGGTTTTGTGGATTGACCATGTGTCTTCTGGTCTGGGTCAAGTTGCCTGGGGTAGGATGATTTTGGACTACCTCATGAACATATCTGGTGGCTGGCAGTGGTTGGTCTAGGGGTACTGCACTTGCCTGCCTGATGGCTGGCTTGAAGTTACAGGTGGCAAGTCCACATCCATCTCATCAGCATCCAGCAGGATAGCCCAGGTTCACTTTTATGGAGGTTGTAAAGACCTCCCAGCAGCAAGAACAGGCACACCACAAATGCACAAAACTTTGCTTATAACAAATTTGCACATACCCCACTGAACCAAGTAAGCCAATGGATAGGCCTAAGGTTAAGGTGTAGAGAAACTGACTACTTTTTGATGGGAGGAGTCTCAAAGAATTTGTGGCCAGTTTTTTTTTTTTTTCTTCAATCTGCCACAGACTGTAAATTCTATCATTATATCCTGAGTCTTTCCTTTCTTATTGGTCCCCCATCATTAAACATATATTACTTCACTCTTTCCCAGTGGGTACCCAGTACCAATGTACTCTCCTTTGGTTCTCCCAAATAAAAATATTTTCTTAAGAAAGGGTATAAAAATTTTGTTTACACTGAGATGAGTAATCATCTTCTTCCTAAGTGGTCTATCATTTTCACATGGAAAAAGTGTATTGAGCATAAAGTCATCACAATATGAATAGAAACTTAGATTTCTACAGACTGATCTGGAGAGACAGACTTTAGCGTAAAGCTAGGACTTCCTTTTGATTCTGAAATATTATCATATACGTTCAAAGTGGTAACAAGTAGTGTTTTAAAAGAGTCACTGCTTCTCTTGAGAAACCAGGCTCATGCCTGCCCTTCAAAAGCAGTACTGGCAAAGAAAGACACCATCTACTGGAAATCCAACTACCATAATATCAATTTGTCATTTTCCCATGTCTTTTTCCCTCATCTATTTGTGTTCTTCCTGATATGTAGCTACATGAATGCAATCTCAAATATGTTCAACCATCAGTACATTCATTTATCCATCCATTCAATAATATTTATGTAGCATGTACCATATAACTATTAATATTCTAAGTTGCTGGGGATACATCAGGGAAGACAATGGACAGTATCACTGCCGTAATGGAGCTCACCTTCGACTGGGTGAAGATTTTTCCTTTTGCCCTTCTAGATTGACTCAATATCCTTTCTCACCTTGCTCTATACTCCAGACTCTATCAATGTGATCCCTTGCCCTTTAGCTTTCAGAGGGATTTGAACAGTGAGAGGCATCAGCAAGATATCAAAGGGTATTATTCCCAAGACTCAGTGTTTGCTAGGTTGCCACAGGTTGGCTTCACTTTTCTACCAAAGGTTCAGAGGCAACATTTACCATTAGAGAAAAGGTGGGCTCCATTATAATGATAAGCCACTGGGCAAAGTGGTAATCAGAGTTTTTGGACCCACAAGGATCTGTTGTGATAGCTAACTGATCATAGAGTCCTGAAGAATCAAATAGATGAGTAGCTTCCTAAGATGCTGCTATATAAGCAGACATTTTCTAAGTCTGATAGAAAGAAATCAAACTTGAGCCACTGTCGTAGAGATCGTGGTCCTTACCAAAGGCCATAAATTAGTTAATAGCTCTATATTGCTGAGGTAAAACCCTCGTCCCGTTGAGGAAGACCCTGTATGTGGCCACGGATATACACTATGCATCTTCCCCCAAGACTTCCCCAGAGTGACAGCGACCTCAGAAAGGTAAATGCCTGGACTTTTTGTTGATATTCCATAGTGGCTTTGAACTTATAATAATCACCAGAACTAAAATACCACTCTGGCCCACTGGCTGCAGAGGTTTATGAAGATTAGGTCATAATTGGAGTCTTAGATAAATCTCATAATCTCTCCAGTGCCACTGAGGGTCCATCCATTGTTTCCTTTCGTTTTGTTTTTCAGATCTAGACTATATGGTAAAAATAAATACACTCAGTAAATACTTGAAGGAATCTCCACAATGGTTCCCTGAACTATGTTCTTTTATAGTAGAAAAGGCATGTGGAAACCCCTAAGAATTGCCCCTCACAAGACAGTAAACCCAAAGCCATATAGGATCCTTAGGAGAAGAGCAAATTGGTACTTTTATAAAAGTCTTGATAGATGTAAAAGTCTTGATTACCATCTCATCATTATTTAACTTGCACATTTTGGTCAGTAAAGAAGCTAGATTGTTGATGAAAAGTGACTTAGATTATTTTATATATATATATATATATATATATATATATATATATATATATATTTTTTTTTTTTTTTTTTTTTTTTCTGGACGGGGGCCCGGGCGCGAACCCGGTTCCCCTGCATCGGCAGGCGGACGCGCAACCACTGCGCCACCGGGGAAGCCCTTTAGATTATTATAGACATAACCAAGTCATGCTGTAATTCACAGTTATGAATCCAAACTTCGTGTCTTTACTGAAGCAAATAAACAGAAACTTTAGACCCCTGTATACAATTATGGACCTCAAAATCCTTTTCTCTACATCCCTAGTATCAAAGATAATCAGAAATAATCTTCAACTGGCATGGCCTGCAGTATACCACTACTCTCTTGCCTCTGTGTTATGGCAACTCTCCTATTATCTCCTTTTATAATCTAGATGGAATTTGGTTATTTTTCTTTCTTTTTTTTCCCCCCAGCTTTTGTGAGGTATAACTGATAAATAAAAGTTGTATATATTTAAAGTGTACTACCTGATGTTTTGATATACGTATACATTGGGAAATGATGACCACAATCAAGGTAATTAACATATTTATCATCTTTTTATTTACCATTTATTTGTGTGAGTGGCAAGAATACTTAAAATATACTCTGTTAACAAATTTCAAGTGTATAATACATTATTATTAACTATGGTCACAACGCTGTACATTAGGTCTCCAGAACTTATTCATCTTATAACTGGAAGATTGTACACTTTGACCAACATCTCCCCGTTTCCCCTACACAATATGTCCTCGTAACCACTCTTTTAACCTTTTTCTATGAATTCAGCTTTTTTAGATTCCACATATAAGTGAAGTCATGCAGTATTTTTCTTTCTGTGTCTGACTTATTTCACTTAGCATAATGTCTTCCAGGTTAATCTATGTTTTCACAAATGGCAGGATTTCCTTCCTTGAAAAGGCTGAATAATATTCCATTGTATATACATACCACATTTCCCATATGTCCATTGACAGACACTTAGACTATTTCCATATCTTGGCTATTGTGAATGCAGATATCTCTTTGAGATAGTAATTTTATTTCCTTTAGATACATACCCAGAAGTGAGACTGCTGGATCATATGGCAGTTATATTTTTAATCTTTTGAGGCATCTCCATACTCTTTTTCATAATGGCTGTACCGGTTTACATTTCCACCAACAGTGTACAGGGATGAACTTGGTAATCCTGGTCCATTATACTAATGATATGAAGTTAATTGGACTGAGTGGGCAGGAAGCATGAAGTACTCTAGAAAACATATTAAGTTTCATGGGTGTCGGATGGTGACCAATAATACCTGAGCAATTTCAGAGATGTTGCTTTGGTGATATTTCTAGGAATCTGGTTGTCCAGTGCATGTCAGTATATTACCTCTAAACTGAGCAACAAGTGTTGCATCTACACTTTCCACCACAAAGAAAGAAACATGTTTGTGTTTGTCTGACCCATATACTGTATAGCCTCAAGGCTGCAAGTTATGAGTGGTGTTCAGAGCAAAACAATGGCTTTGAAGAAGGTACATACTGTGACTCAAGCTTCCCTTGGGTCTTATAACTCAGCAGAATCCATGGTAAAGGAAGTGCCTGTGGCAACTTTGGGAGCAATGTCTGGTTTTCCACTTCATGTGGAAGAAGTCTTGGCCTGAGGTATGAATCTACACCACTTAATAGGCAACGATTATGAGCTTGTCATAGGATTAGCAGTTTAGAATAAGATTGGAAGATTAGTGGCAAGGAGATCTGGGAAGACGTAGTTGAACAAATATCTCAGGATGTGCAGATATTTTAGAGGTATTCAAGTCCCATGTAATGCCCATCTGTTTTTATACACTGTAGGGGAGACTCAAATAATTCAGTGGAGTAGATGACTCACTATGTGACATAGTGAGCTTCTTTTCCCAGACATCCTAGTGTTAAATCAATGAATAAAAAGGGTGAATGATTGAAGAAAAAAATGTTGATACATGGACTTAAAACCCTGTGTATGGAATGTCCCATATCAAGGTTAATCTGGGAATCACCAGAGCTGAGAGCCAATCTACCAAGACCAGAGTTGTACGTTAAATTACAACATAATACCATACTGTAGGGAATTCAGCAAACTTACTATGTCAGGGTGATTCCAGTAGCCTTCTTCCATCACGGAGAGGGGAGGGATATTTTCCTTTTGGGAATATAAAGTTCCTGGATTTTCAAAATGTCTTATCTATCACTATGGTAGCCAGGATACCAATGTCTGTCCAGGGCATGTTCTGGAGAAGGAAGAATGGCAAAGGCTCATGCCCATGGAATGCACATGCTCCTCCTCCCCCTCATTTGTACCATGACACTGTTGAATGGCCTGATGAGGGCTGAGTTATGACACTAGTATTGTGATCTTTGGCTTAGTGACTGTGAAGATCCTGGGGCTCAAATGATAAACGTCTTTATCAGGCAATATAATCATAGTTCCAAATCCTCTTAAATTAGAAGCTGAGATTGGCTTTGGGGTTTTTTGTGCCACTGAACCAGCAGTCAGGGATGGGACGCTATACTGGCCAAGATAATGATCCTAATCACAAGGAGAATATTAATTTTCTAATTCAAAATGAGGGCAAGGAAAGCTATGTATTGATATAGGGAGACACTCTGGAAAGCCTCTTAGTGCTCCTTTGCCCTACAGTCATGATCAGTTAAAACCTTTTGAAATCCCGTAACTACAGGGATACCAAAGGCTCAAATTTTATAGGAATGAGGGTTTGGATCACCCCATTAAAATAAAACACTCTTTTCCAGCTATAGTGCCAGCAGTTGTTTGAATCTTCTACATTCTGACTGACTTTTTACCTAGTTTGTTGGCAATTACTGAGAGAAATGTGTTATATTCCCCAACTAGGATTGTGGATTTTTCCATTTCTCTCTTTAATTGGGTCTAATTTTTGCTTCATGTATTTTGAATTTCTGTTATGAGGTGAATATGTGTTTTTAACTGTTATGCGTTACTGAAACATTTACACTTTTATCATTTAAAGCGTTCCTGTTTTGTTTGTGGTAACACTCCTTGTGCTGATATATATTGTCTGATATTAACATAGTCATTTTAACTTTATTACAGTTACTTTTCCTGTGACATATTCTTTGCATTTTTGTTTTACTTTAAAACTGTGTTTCTTGAATTTAAATATGTCTATCACAGAATATAGTTGATTCTTTTAAAAAAATCAGTCTGATGGTCTTTGCCTTAAATAAAGATTTATTACATTTATATTTAATATAATTTTATATAGTTTTATTTATAGTTATCATTTCAAATTTTTCTGTTCTTCCTTTCTTGCATTCTTTTTATTAATCAAGTGTTTTTATGATTCCATTTTAATTCTCTTTTATTAACTAGTGATTGCTCTAGAAATTATGCTACTTTAAATCATAAAATCTACCTAGAGGCAATAATGAATTGCCTCAGGCAGATATAGGAAACTTAAAATAATTGTTTCTATTTACTCTCCCCATACACTCCTTTAGTACTATTGTCATGCATTTACATCTATATAGGTTATAAGCTCAGCAATTCAGGGTTACAATTGTTGCTTTTTAACCACATGTCAATTTAATTAATTAAGATAAAAATAATGTAAACACAAATATACATTCTTATATAGCCTTTTATATACCAATTTAATCTTCATTGTTTCCTAGAAGCCTGAATTGCTCTAAGTGACATTTATCTTGAGCCTGAAAAATTCCATCATTTCTGGCTTGTTGGACATGTCATTATTTTGTCTTCATTTTTACTGGATCATTTTGCTTGATAGAAATTTTAGATACAGGTTTTGTTTTTTTTTTTTTTTTTTTTTCTTTCATCACTGAATACGTTGTTCCAATTTATTCTGGTCTTTTGGTTTCTAATGATAAATCAGCCATTTATTATAATTATTGTTCCTTTATATGCAAAGTAGTAATGTTTGTATGTGGCTGCTTTAGGATTGTCTTTTTATCTTTGGCTTTCAGCAGTTTGAATATGATGTATCTAGGAGTAGTACTTATCTTTATGTTTATCTTGCTTGAAGTTTTCTGAGACTCTTGGAACTGGAAGTATTAAACTGCCACATTTGGCAGTTTTAATCATTACATTTTTTGCCCTGACCTTTTCAATCCTCTCCTTCTAGAACTCAAATTATGTGTTTGTTAGGCCTTTTGGTATTGTCCACAGGTTGGATTGCAAGACTTCAGGTCTCTGAGCCTCTCTGTTCATTTTTTATTTTACCATTTTTTCTTTATTCTTTGAATTGAGTACTTTCTATTTATCTCTCTTCAAGTTTTCTAATTCTTTTTTCTGTTTTCTCCAATCTGCTATTGAGATCATCTAGAGAACTTTTATTGTCAGTTATTTTACTTTTCAGCAAGCTAATTTCCACTTTTGATATATCACAATTCCCTGTTGAGATTTCGTATTTGTTAATACTTTGATACCATATTTTCCTTTAATTGTTTCATCATATTTAAAATAACTGCTCTGAAGCTGTTGCCTGCTAAAGTTAACATCTGGTTCCCCTTAGATTCAGATTATTTTAACTGGTCTACTTCCTAACAGTATTCTTTCCTGAGCTTTTTTTAAAAAAATATATCTAATTTTTGTTTGAAAAGTAGATATTGTTGATAATATATTGTAGCATCACTGAATTGTGCTGTGTTCTGAGAATTATTGTTTTTTTGTTCTACTAGGCAATTAATTTGCTTGAGTTCATCCAAAAACTTTGTTTCCTTCATAATATATAGCAGCTCATATTTCTGTTCTGTATTTTTGTCTTCCGGTTCCTACCTTTCTATTCTGATCCCTGGGGCCTGTCTATGTTTGCATAATTTGATGGCCAACCAAAGATCTGGCCAGAGATTATTCTCAGATATGAGGATTTAATGTCTATGGTTTTCTTCTTCCAGGAATTCTCCCCTAATTTCCATCTGCTCTGTCAGCCTTGGGGTCTAGTCTCTAAAGCCTCAGGTCAGTAAGCTCAAGCTTTATCCTAATTAAGCTGCAGACAACTGCAGATTCTCTCAGTTAAAAAAGACACAAATTCACAGAATTTGCCTAAGTGTGGCTCCTTGAGCCAAACTGTCTCTAACAGTGTTATAGACACTGTTTTTGTCTATAACCCTGGGGACCCTTGTGCATGGGTGTTTTCTTTGCCAGTTATTGATTTCAGCAGTTTTCTTGGTTTCATAATTGTCATCCATGGGAGAGTTTTCATGACCATATCACTCCACTACCTTTGTCAGGGGTTCTTCCTTTCCTTGTGAATTTGCCTCAATTTCTCCATGATCATCCTACTAAAGATGTAATATCAAGCACAGTGGAAGATTCCAGGACACTGTTACAACACTGTAGTGTTTATTCTAATTGCTCATTCCTCTGTCATACCAAGAGCTAAATCTTAATGCCACTCCTGGTCATACAAATGCCATGAAGTACCCAGGAAATAAGAAGAGCCAGAAAGAATAAATATCACCCCTATTATTCTCAACATTATTGTTAAAGTGATCATTTTAAAAGACATCTGATCAAATTACATCTCTACATGAAATTTGCCTTTAGCTTCCTACTTTCTACAATGTAAAGTCCAAGGTCTCTATCATGTCATGTAATGTATATATTGTACTTACTCCATGTCTAGGACAATGGACTAGATTCAATGCACTGTGTATGACATAGTGAAATTTCAGTAACTTTATGACAGAGTGGTCTACAGGATTTGGATGGTGCTACTTACTTGGTGAATTAATGCTATATTGGTTGCATAAACTTTTAAAAGAATTTTTCTTGTCTCTGTAACTAGATTCGAACATCTAGAGTGTGATGGTTGTGTGATAACTTGACTAGGCTACAAGGTACTCAGATATTTGGTCAAAACATCATTATGGGTATGGTTGTGAGGGTGTTTGTGGATGAAATTAACATTTAAATCAGTATACTGAGTAGATTACCCTTCCTAATGTGTATGGGTCTCATCCAATTAGTTGAAGGCCTGAATAGAACAAAAAGTCTGATGCTCCCAAGTGAGAGAGAATTCCTTCTGCCTTATTGGGACACTGCCCTTTTTTCTTTCTTCAGACTCAAACCAAACATTGGCTTTTCCTGTCTCAAGCCTGCTGGTTTGAGGGCCGGAACTACATCGATGGTTCTCAGGCCTTTAGCTTCATACTGGAACTATACCACTGGTTCTCCTGGACCTCCAACTTGACTCACTCTGCAGATCTTGGAATTGTCCATATCCATAATTGCATGAGCCAATTCCTTATAAGAAATCTGTTTATATATGTCTATCTGTATCTCTATCATCTCTCTCTCTCTCTCTCTCTCTCTCTCTCTATCTATCTATCTGCCTATCTATCTAGTCTCTAATTGGTTCTATTTCTCTGGAGAATCCTAATACATAGAGTAATGAACACATATTAAGAAAGTACTCAATTACTGAATGAATAAACAATAACAGAATAATTCAGATTCTTCTTTTCTATGTAACTACAAATACCTAGTTTGAGTAATTCAATCACGGATCTGTTATTTCTCTAACCCTTATTATTATTATTTTTTGATCCCCATTACTGAGTTAATATTACTGAGATCTTGGCACATTAATGGTAATAATAAAAAATAGCTAATAAAACTTTTAAGAGAGCACCAACAAGTACCAGAGTTTATTCTAAAAGCTTTATCCATTAATTCATTAATTCATTTAATCCTCACAACAATTATTAGTAAATATTAATGTTACCCTGGAAAAAGCAAATAGAATCTGTTAGGCATCTCCTCTATGCCAGTCCTTATGCTAGATGCTTTATATAAATTATCACATTAAAACTTCACTATTAACCTACAAGTTATAGATGCAGCACTAATAGTCACTGATTTTAATAATCAGGTTCAAACAATGAGGTATTTCAGTTTGGAATCCATGTCTATATAATTCCAAGGATCTTTCCCTTGTATTATTCTTAAGGAAACATGCTCTTTTCACCTAAATAAGCACTATTGAACTTAGTTTTTTGGGCCCATGACAACTTTTTCAGGACTTTTCCAGGGTCTGCTTGGAGAGAACATTGTAAGCTTATACAAGGGTCTATGCACTATAAGTACCAAGTGCTTATCACAGAAGATTGGTGAACTGTAAAGAATGGGAACATGTAGATCTTAACAAGCAATAGTTTAGAAAATTCACAAGAAAATGGAGTTTGAGCTACAACCAAAGTGAATCTAAAGCAAGTGTGAAAAATGAAACACATTCAAACCTGAATATCTGCTGTTTCATGAGCTTCCTCCATAGCTTTTCTCTATCTTGAGTACACTGTGTATTTATTTGCATCTGAACCATTACAGAAAGTCTTTCTTGGCTCTAAATTGAGTCACTATCCTTAATAACATAGTGGCACATCTACTAGATTATATTTCATCAATGTACAATTCGATCCATTGTGTACTTTGTCCAATTCTCCAATTAATCCGATGATGTTTTTCTATCTAATCATGTTTCCAAATATTAGTAGAGATAGAATTGTCTGCGTCCCTAAGAAAAGACAAGCCTTCATACTTTTATAAGTCCTTTTTAAAGGAACAGCCCTGCTGGGTTTTGCCCTGAGGCATTTTCATTGCTTGTTGCCTGCTCGAAGGCCAGGTGACCTTTGCAGATGGAAGATGCACCTGCCCCTGAAGGGCCACACATTCAGTAGTTGCCATTTGGTTTCTAGTTCAAAGAACATATCCCTGTTCTGGTGAGTCTGTGTCAGAAGGTTTAGCAGATGTTTCAGCTGTATAAGTCACAGCAGGTGTTTTCCCCTGTATGTAGTCTTTTCAAACCAGATTTCATGCTCCAACCACTTATAATGTTTTATTCAAAAATAATTTCTAAATAGAGCTCTAAATTAAATTTAAATTTTGCAATAAGTAAAATTAAGCTGCCGTAGAATATGATGCTGAAGAGACTGCTTCTCAGAAGTATTAAGACTTTGTATATGAGAGTAATTATCACAGTTGGCATAAACCCATGTGAATATCTCAAAACAGTTTTACATTTCTTTAACATTATCTCAGTTTTGTTGAATTATTGTCTTTTGCTAGTGTTTGATTCCAGTTGAAGCAGATTTAAGTAACAGTAAATCATTATTAAAACATAGGATAGTCATATTTGGCATAGTTCTGGAGATCTTAAAGAGGTATACATATTCCTATAAAGAGGCAAATATGAAAATATCCCCTCTCTTTTCTGTGCATAAAAGTAGAGGAATTTGGAGACATATTCTGAAAATAATGATCATTTCCCACTGATAACCATATTATTTGATGAAAGTAAAAAATAATTCTGGGTTTTCACTTATTTTCATCATTATTTTCTTGGCATCTACACAAGCTTTGCATATTTATATATAATGCATGATCATGGCTAGGAATGTTTTCAAAGCTATTCTTGGAGAGAAAAATACCAACATAACTTTAGCATCATGATATATGATGTAAGGTTAAGACTATGAATAAATTATTCCAAATAATATGGAACCTTATTCCAACTTGTATTTGGTCTTTTTTAAAACAAAATACAAAGTTGAGGTGGATTCTTGATCTTTCCTACAAACAACTGTCAATATGAGTATTTAGGATCAGAAATACAGAACAGAGTTTTTGGAGTCAAGAGAGCTTTGGAGGAAAACTAAACTTGATGCAAACCACCTCTTTCATATCTACAGCTCTTTGTAATTACTCTAGCTAAAGTAGAGAATGATGTGAAAAATATTGTATATAAACATGGATAGTTAAATTAATTTAATTTAATTTAATTAAAAAGGTAGGATCCTATTAGTCAAAACACAAACATATGTAATATATTTTCACCTCAGTAAACTAGGTGAGTTAATGACAAAAAGGGTCATAGCTGAAAACGTTAAGAGCAAGTTGGGGCACAAATATTTCCCTAAGAGGGAAATAATTATAATAATATAAACATTATCTGTCAAGACATGGGAACAGGAGTACAGAAAAAAATAGATGGAACAGCCCCTTAAACAGGTGGGAGACACTGGGACACAATCTATACAAGGGTCTAAAAGTTAAATCATTAGATTTTAAATTGATAGAATGAAAACTTCTATCAAACCACCAAAATAGAGACCTCTTTTTTAAAAATATAGGTTGAAATTCTATGGGCAGCACCACAATTTGCTCACTCTTTTATGTATAACTGTTGGAGATCTTTTGGGACTTGATACATCAGTCATGAATTGTGGGTGGGGAAAGAGTACAGAAGATAGCATTTCATTGTTTTAAGACAAGACCCAGGAACACAAGAGTTCCATGCCCTTCTCATTCCTGTCTTTTTCCTCTCCCTTGAAAAAGTTGATTTCCTGGTGAAAGGATATGAATCATATTAACCAGGGTCCTGGCAGGAAACAGATGGCATATTCAAACCAGTAATTTGAAGAAATTTAGTAAAGAGGTGATTTAAAAGGGCTTTGGCAGAATTCAGAAAAATCAGTAAGGAAAAGTGGAAGACCCTGGGGCTAGAAAGAGTTCTGTAGGGACAAAACATTGAAGAAGTTCAAGGTAGCTGTTAGGACAAGAGCTCTGGTTGAGGAATGCAGCCAGACATCAATCACCTGGCAAGGAGGAAGTTGGCCTCACACTCTTCTCACTTTCTCACCTCCAATTTATACCTCCTGTTGGCTAAAACTACACAGTGACAGAGGGCAGGGATCCTCTAATGTAATCCAAAAGGCTCATCATCCTAAGCTCCAGGGTAGGGTGGAAAAGGAAGAGGTGAAGATTTGTAGGGGCAAAAGTGATATTTAACACATAAGGGTAGAATAAACAACTTTTCAAAGAATGTTCTCATCTGCCTTGAGGCAAAACTATCTGATGCAAGGAATATGATTAATAATTGTTCCTTAGATTTTTGGAATTTTATTGTAGTCAATCACAATATTCAATATAGAATCAAATATAGAAAAGTTTTATAGAATCAGAAACAGAAAAATCCACAATGTAGAAGGAGTTCAGAGATGTTGGGGTAAAACAGGAAACCCTTTAGATTTAAGAGAGCAGACTGCACTGGTCTGCAGTGTGAATAGGCACCTGGCTACCCAACATAGAATTCTCTGGAATCTGGTCTAGGTTTGTGGGTTGACTTCTGCCTGACTTTACTAGCCTTTTTCTCTTTTATCAACCTGTGTTAAGGATTTATTGAATGTTTTCTGAAATTACAGCACATGGCCAGTTCATTTGAATTTTTTCTCTACTTAGCCTTTTTTTGCTGTAGAACCTGGTGGTGTCTTCACAATCTTCATGCCATCTTTCCTCACCCCTCTGGCTGAGTGTTACTTAGCAAAGACTTCTGATATGAGCTGCAGTAGAGGAGGCAGTGTGAGCCCTTGAGGTATTTATTCTCTTTACTCAGAGATATTTTTTGAGCTAGTCTTATCCTGTAAGTTGCTCTAAGAGTGGTACAGTAAGTGGGGCAGATATGCAAACATTGCATAGGCATCTAATAAGAGCCATATGAGAGATGTTCAAGGTAAGAACCTAGTATAAACAGGAAGGGTAATTTATAAGAAAGCAATTTTCGGGATGCTATGACAACATTTATAATAAGTTCAATTCAACAATATGTTTTGATATGGTAACATGAATTTGCACTCACTGAATTGTTAGTCGTTACATAGGGGAAAACGTATATAATATGTGGTCTGTCCATCCAGAACCTTTCTAACTAGTTAAGAAGACATGAAAATCCTTTAAACAATAAATTACACATTGAATAGCATGGTTGTTTAAGTGCCCAGGGAGTGAGTATTGAAAGAAAACTCTACATAACAAGAAAGACTCGACAAGATGAAGGTCAAATCATGACCTTAGCAACAGGGACTATAAAGATTGTAAGAGGAGATGGTTTTCCAAAGGAAACGTAGGCATCTTCCTTTACCACTTTCAAACTAGAGCGATAAGGAATTATGGAAGCAGTGGAGTTGGCAAGAATAACAAGATTCTTGACCACCAAAATCTTCCTTATCTATAATTCTCATGGATTTCCATCTGTCTCAACAAAGATAAAAATATGAATTCTTTTGCAATGTGGTCTTCTTTATCTGATATGTGTCATAATTTATAGTGTCTAAGAAGTCTGATATTATGGCCATTTGGGGTTCACAGTAAATCTAGAATGCTTGTACTAAATCTGTTTATGTATTTGTGTATGTGTGTATATAAAATATTGTATTTCTAAATATAAATATATGTATACACAAATATGAATATATTTACAGTGCTATCAAGTATTCTGAGTCTGTGGGATTATGAATTAGACATACAAATACCACCCAGGTTTTAAAAGCCTAATCAATTTTATATAACCATTTTAAAGTATTTTAGGAGAAACTTTCAGTTTTCCTTTGCTTTGTTAACTCTTCATCCATATTTAGTTCCCATAAAAAAAAATAGTATGTTTTTCTTGCTTGGAGTTAGCATAATTTCTCTCTTCATGTTTGATTATTTAATTCAATATCAGGATTGCTTGGTTTGGCAAGATCTTTTAGCATCCAGGAAGTTAAAATCATGCATAGAAAATTACATTCTGCTTCATTATGGGAGCAGGTCTTACTTTTATGTGTTGTCTCTATTATAACACATAGTAAAATATAGTCTTTCTTTTTGAAAGTACATGCAGATAAAGTTATTTATATCCTTTGGGGCCTCTTATGAAAATGTGAAGCCACCAGAATTAGAAGTCAGATTCCAGATGCTCTTTGTTTATTAGCATTCATTGCCCTAGATCAGGTCCATGTTACTTTTGTCCTGAATTTCTGAAGGCACTTTCCATCTGCCCCACCTCTAAAGTGTTTGTGAGTTTAAAACCCCCCTTGTTTTATACTCATGGCAAAGCAAATTTCTGAAAACCCACCCACCTCTGTTAAAAATGCTTAAGTGGCTCTTGAATGCCTATTGTTTTAATTTCCTAACATGGCATTGGAAACCTTTCACAATAAGATCTAATATCTCTTTTACATTCTTATTTCTCAGTGCACTCATTTCTCCATTTACTATATAGACTGGCCAATAAGACTATACAGCTATAACTGAACATGTCTTGTTTTTATCTGCATGTATTTAGTTATATGGTACCTGTTTCCTAAAATGACATCTCTCCCTCTCCTGACATTGTAGTGGCTGTCTTTTTAGGCTGAAATCAAATCTCTCTGGTCTTAAAGTTTCTCTCTTCTATATATTCGTGTTCCATTTATATTCCAATAAAAAGTGTGTCTTTCTTGGTCCTGTGTTATTATAATTTATGTGAATATCTCTCTTTCACTGTCCAGTACTTCACTCAATAACATTTAATATGTCTCTACTGTGGGTCATGCTCTTTTATAAGAAATTTTGGAAACAAAATAGAACACAACAGAATGTTTATGCTAATAGAGTTTATATTGAATTTAGTGGGTCAACAGCTAAACACAATTACAAAACAATATGATATAAGTGATCACAAAAGAATATATAAAATATTATATAAAAAGATAAGAAAAGGTACCTAAGTCTGCCTGCAAAAATAAAAGAAGTCTTCATTAATGGTAGGTTAATATAAAACTGAGACTTTAAGAATGAAGAGAAATTTATTTGTCAGGCAATAATGAGGAAAGACTCAGATAAATAGATAAATTGAGAGAATTGGACTGTTAAATGGGCCCAAGGGATTCAGTAAAGTTAGGTTTAGAGTGCATATAGAGGAAATGCAGTAGAGTCAGGTCACAAAAAGCATTTTGTGTCCTCCTAAGTCTGTAAGAAAGAACTGAAAAAATATGAACAGAGATTTGCTTATCTGAAATACTGCCCAGGCTGTGGCGTAAAGAGAGGATGGCTTGGAATACATTAGACCTGAGAAGGGGAGTGAAATTAGATGATTGCTTCTGTGGTTCAAATGAGACATGATTAAATAATGAACCGTGGTGGTGGCCTTGCACATGGAGAGGGAAGGCAGATTTGACAATGGAAAGAGGTAGCGTGTAGAAGTGGCAGGATGTCAGGGCTGATTGCTTACAGGAATAAGAGAAGGAGGGTTGAAAACACTCTCTGGTTTTGGCGAAGGCAGCTAAAGAAGCTGGCTTTCCAGTCACCAATACAGGAAATAGGAGAGGAAAGGCTGGTAGAAGCAGCAAGAGCGTGAGGTTGTTTTAGGACAGGTTGAGTTTGAGGTACATTTAGAACTTTATGTTGAGTTGTCAATTTGGAAGTTGGAAGAAATGTTGAAGAGCTCAAGAGAGAGATGAAGGGAGAACTCAAAAGAATATGAAAGTGTTGATTCGGGACTTGGAAACAACACAGGTAATTAAAATAGTTGCATGGAATGATGGAGTGTCCAGGCTTAGAGAGAATAGGATCAGAGGGCACTGAAAACTCTCAACGTATAAGGAGCAATAGGAAGTTTATGATTCATTAACAAAAGACTAAGAAGGAGGTTTCAGGGGGAGTGTAGTGTAATGGAAGTTGAGAAAGGAGAAAGTTTTCAATGGTGTTATGTGCTAGTAATGATAAATATTATCCATTGGACTTGGGAATTAGGGATCCTTGATTACTTCATCAGGTCATTTTCAATGAGGGAAAATGCAATCTTCAATAACTTCAGAAATGAAGAAGTGGAAACATCAGGTATTGTGTTCTCCTTTGATAAGGTAAGAAATGAAGAACTATTATGTGATAGGACAATAGCCAAAAATGAACACAGTATTGTTGAATGTTTTATTTTTGTGTTTTGTTTTTTTTTTTAATAGGTGAGAGATCTCAAGTATGTGTATATTCTTAGGGGAGTGATCCAGTGGAAAGCAATAAAAAAAAAAAACCCATGTGAGTAAGAGGGTATTTGATAGAAGTTATTTTCAGTCAAGATGATTTGTACATTTTAGAAAGAAAAGGTGATGGAATAGTCTTTGAACAATGTATGGATGAAGGCAAGATTTTAGGTGAAGAAGTGAAACAGTTGTTTTTTCTTTCTGTGAATTAGGAAACTAGGTCATTTACTATGATATGTTGAGAGGAAGGGGACTTTGAAGAAACGGATGCATATTTGAAATAACTACTGTGTAGATTTGGAGGACTTAAGTGCATGTTGCAGGATGTCTGAGCAGTGTTCAGGACCCGTCTGAAGTCAGACACCAAGAAGTCTTCATGGTACCTTTATTAAGAGTTGGGTGATTTTCCTCCAAGGCAGAAATAAAGAATAGTTTGATGCAGATTTGAGGAATTTAAGTTTGAATAAAATTGAAATATTGTGTAAGGGATGTAGAGGTGATACTATGAAAATTTGGAAGTAATGAACCATGAGGTCTTGAAGCCAGGAGTAGATTTGATGGCCTTAAAAGTGGGTGGTAGGTTCAGGAAAAATGAGAATTTCCTTTTGGCTGAAGCTGAGGTGTGTTGCTCTCAAACCTAAAGGTATACAAAAATAATCAAGAATATCATGTTAAAAGTGCAGGTTTTTAGGCTACCCCCACAGACTTAAGGGTGAGTTTTTGGAACCTACATTTTTAAACCATCCAGATGAGGATGTAGGAGGTCTTCAATAACAATTAGAAAACAAACAAACACTGGGAAACAACATCAGTTGAGAACAAAGATTAAGAATGAGTTTGTAATGGTAAAAGGGGGTTGTGTTGTCATGCGACTTGAGCATTTTTTGCTGAGGAATGTAAAATTCTTCCTTCAGATAATATATTAGGCCAAGGAACTTACCAAAAACTCCAAGAACTAATAAGTGAGTTTAGAAAGGTTGCAAGATACAAGATCAACAAACAAAAGTCAATCACACATGAAGATCAGCTCTATGCTTTGTGACCACCTAGAGGGGTGGGACAGGGAGGATGGGAGGGAGACACAAGAAGCAAGAGGGAGGAGATATGGGGATATATGTATATGTATAACTGATTCACTTTGTTATAAAGCAGAAACTAACACACCAGTGTAAAGCAATTATACTCCAATAAAGATGTTAAAAAAAAAAGTCAATCACATTTCTATATGTTGACAATGAACACATGGAAACCAAATTAAAAACACAGTATCAGACTTCCCTGGTGGCACAGTGGTTAAG
Source organism: Physeter macrocephalus (assembly GCF_002837175.3). Lineage (NCBI taxonomy): Eukaryota > Metazoa > Chordata > Mammalia > Artiodactyla > Physeteridae > Physeter > Physeter macrocephalus. The sequence goes on from NC_041224.1 coordinate 165,272,059, forward strand.
AATCCACCTGCCAATGCAGGGGACACAGGTTTGAGCCCTGATCCGGGAAGATCCCACATGCCGTGAAGCAACTAAGCCCGTGCACCACAACTACTGAGCCTGCGCCCTACAACTACTGAGCCTGCGCCCTAGAGCCCGCGATCTACAACTACTGAAGCCCGCATGCTTAGAGCCGGTGCTCTGCAACAAGAGAAGCCACAATAATGAGAAGCCCACGCACCTCAGCGAAGAATAGCCCCCGCTCGCCGCAACTAGAGAAAGCCCGTGCAGCAACGAATACCCAACACAGCCAAACATAAAATAAAGCAAATAAATTAAAAACACACACACACAATACCATTTGCAATCACTCCAAAGAAATGACATATATAAGTATAAACTTAACAAAATATGTACAAGATCTATATGCTCAAAAGCACAAAATGCTGATGAAAGAAGATCTAAATAGATAGATAGACATACTGTATTCATGAATTGAAAGAGTCACCGTGGTAAAGATGCAAATTTTCCCACATTGATGTGTAAATTTTATGCAATTCCTATCAAAGTCCTAGCATGATTCTTGCAGACATGGCCAAACTTATTCTAAAGTGTTGTTGAAAGGTACAGGCCCTAGAACAACTAAAACAATTTTGAATAAGAAGAATAAAATGGAAGAATTGCAGTACCAATATTAAGACCTGTTGTATAGCTTGAGCAATCAAGATTGTATGGTCACGGTAGACAGACAGACATTTAGACCAAGAAAATTCAGTAAAGAACTCAGAAATAGACACATACGTGATTTTTGGCAAAGCTGCAAACCAATTCAATGGAGGAAATTTTCAACACATGGTGAATGAGCAATTGGACATCCACAGGAAAAAAAGAGAAAGGAATCTTGACTAAACCTCACACTTTACACAAATGATATGCTAGGTAAAATGTGCAAAAAAAATGTGAACAGATTGTTTTTGAAACAGAGCTGGCAGGCCTGGAGTCTTTCCCTTCCTGGCTAGAGCCTCTTGATAGGATTCCTTCACTAGCCACTGTGACTCCAAGGTATTGGGGAAGGAATTCCCCTGTATAACATCTTCTTCATTCCTGAGGTGGTGTTCATCCTGCCCCTTTTCCAGAAGCCACAGTCATGGATGAATACAGGTGAAAAATGGTTATGTTAATAATGTAAGATACATTAGAAGGCATGAAATATGCAAAATATCTCAGCCACAAGGAGATAGAGAATATGAAAGAGAAGCTACTTTGTTAGAAAAGACGGCTTACTCTGCTTGAGCGATATTGAATTTGTCTTGTCATCAGTCATCCAGATGGAGATAATCCAACAGAATCTGGGGACATAGACCTGAAGTTCAGAAATAAGATTGTGTTGAAAGTATAGATATAATAATTCTCCAAGTAATTCTTCAGGTTGCCTGGCCATTTAATTTAAAGCAAAACAATCAGTTAATTAAAAGCTGTGTCCTTGACTGGAATATATTCAAGCTAATTGGAGTGGTTTTACCGTCATTTTTTCTTTTTTTTCCGGAATGTCAGACTAGTTAACTATTTTGACTATAACCATGGAATATACACTATGTTTAATAGTTACTTTTGACATTGGGAGTTTGGAGAATTAATTTCACATAGTAAAATTACAGATAGTGACAGAGAATTGTAGAAATGGTTCTATTTATTTATTATGAAAGTTATGTGGTTTCAATGTATTTCTGACTCGCACTGAAGAAGGTGCACTTTTATAATTATTCCTGCTCGTAGTTACAGCTCAAAGTTTCTGTTTGATGGGGGACTTGAAAACACATTCTGATTGTGATGAGAGCTCTTCTGGAATCTCCTGTCTTTGCTGAGCTTCCATCATTTCCCTGCTCTTTCTCCTTACTGTCTCCTACCCCAGCCCATGCCAGAGTTTTGCTCTAGGATACTGTTTTCCTTCTCTCTTATCAGCCACTTTTCAGATTTTTTTTCCCCTGGCTTTTCCATGTAGTTCTCCAATGTCTGAATGTTGGAGTCCCCCAGAGCTCTAGCCTGGGCACATTTTTTTTTTTTCTCTTACTCCTAGAGATCTCCTCCTGTCCTCCAAATTAACTACTGTGTTAGCCATCACAAATCAGCAGATGACTTTCATTTTATATCTCTAGTTCTGACCTCTGTGAACTCCACATATTTCAACACCTGTCCTCTTGGCCCAGAATTATAAGAAATCTCAAATTGAAAATATCCAAGACAGAATTCTTGATACATCTTCTGTATTAGTCTACTCAGGTTTTAATAACAAAATACCGTAGACAGCATGCCTTAAACAACATAAATTTATTTTATCATAGTTCTGAAGACTGGAAGTCCACGTTCAATGTGCAGCAGGGTTGATATCTGGTAAGGATTCTTCCCTTGGGGTGCAGATGTCTGCCTTCTCACTGTGTTCTCGCCTGGTATTTCCTTGGTGACTTTGTGTAGAGAGAGAGAGAGGGATCTCTTTTTTCATATAAGGTCACAAATGCTATCAAATTAGGATCCTATCCTCATGACATCATTTAATATTAATTACTTCTTAAAAGTCATGTCTCCACATACAGTCACATTAAGGGTTAGGGCTTCAATATGAAATGGTTGGGGGGGGACACAACTCAGTTCACAGCCCCATTTCAGGATTCTGAAACTTTTGTTATAGGGGAAGTTGAAAGCAGATGCTACTACAAGGCTAATTCCATTCTCTGGTGTTTCTTATAAGAACACTAATCCTATCAGATCAGGACCCCACACTTACGACCTCATTTTACCTTAATTTCTTCCTTTGAGTCATTATCTACAAATGCAGCCACACTGGGTTGGGGGAGGGCTAGGGCTTCAACCTATTCATTTTGAGGGGACACAAATATTCAGTCTATATCATCTCCCCACCTTGAGTCTTCTCCCACAGTCTTCCGTATCTCAGTCAACGAAGGCATCATTATTAACTCCAATCCTCCAGTCATGTAATTGGCTGTATGCTGAAAATCTGTCCTGAATGTGATCATGTTTCCTTTCTCCACACTTGTCTCTCTAAACCTATTGCAACAGATTCTGAACAGGACTTCCTGCTTCCGCTCATGCTTGTCAACAATCTCTTCTCCACAAACATAAATCAGATCATCTCACTCTCCTGCTCAAAACATTTCCATATCTTTCATGTCACTTAGGATGAAATCCAATGTTCTTGCCCAGGTTTTGATGCCTTACATGATGTATGAGGCTACCAACTGCCACCTCTTTCCTACCCCAGTTTACTGGGTTATTATTCCCCACTTGCATCGGTCTTCTTATGAGTGCTCATGCTTCTTCTTCTCCACTTTTGCATGTGCTCTTTTCTCTGTCTGGAATGTTCTTTCCCTAGCTCTGTGCATGGTTTGATGCCTTCATTCAAGGCCTGTGTGAATAGTGTTTGCTCCTGCTTCCATGTCTCCATCCTCCATTCACATTTTAATCCCTTGTAGCTGGGTACCACTTTGGAGAATCTGCTCTTACTACCCCAAATGCTAATCTAACAGAAAGGTTTCAGCTTGTGCATAACTAATGCTTGCTGCAGCACTTGACTCTTGGGAACTCTCTTTCTTGAATTATTCCTCTTTGCCTTTCATGACACTACTATCTGAATTATTTATTTATTCAGTCATCTTCTAGGCATTGGGTGTGCAATGAGTGTCACTCATAAAACTGACATTCTTCTGAGGGAAAAGGTAATGAATAAACAAGTGAATGTATTACAGGTCACCTCTGTAGAAGAGATCTTTTCTAATTACGCTGTCTAAATAAGAGTCCTCCTTCTACTTTCTACTTCTTGGCTCTGTACTTATCACCACCTTCCATGCTGTTATACCTAGAATGTAAGCTCTCTGAGGGCAGGAGGTCAAGAACTTTTTTAGCTTATCTTTGCTATGACTGGTTTTCAAAGCACTGCTTAGCATGTGGTCATTGTGGATCAATAAATATTTTCCAAGTTACTAAATCATTGCATTATTAAGGCAAAAAAAATCATTATTTGATGCCCTACATCTTGGTGTAATTTCAAGTAATTGTTTTTTCTTATTTTTGATGTGGACAATTCAAGCATTCACACGTTGTTAGAAAGTGTGTACAGCATCCACATGGTCCTGAGGGAAGCTGGGTGTAGTTTCCACCATTACAATAAAATTGGAAAGAGAATAGAGAGGTATGAGATTACTCCACTGCTTGTCCCCAGGGAGAGGTTTATAGTGCAAAAGGTAAAGATGAAAACTATAAACTATTTTTTCTTGATTTGAATGAAAGGGTCAATGTGGCTGAACAACCTTGCGTACTTCTGTGGTTCATTGAGGAAGAAGTCAAGGCAAGCTCACATCCAGTTGATTCCCTCTTTTACAATTTCTAGAAATAATTGCAATAAATACAATTTCTAGAAATAATTGTGCCATCATTCTTGTTGTTCCTAAGAATGTTTTGGTCAGTTGCGGAAAACAAAACTGATTCCTCAAGCTTCAGAATTTACTGGCAAACTCTCAGTGAAGCTGAGGAGCTTATAAAGTTCTAGAAAAGCATGACTGTGTAGACTGAGTGAGAAAATGAATGTGTTGTTTGTTGTTTTTACTGTTAGAAATATATCACTTAATGAATTGTAGTGTGTAAATATTCCCTTTTGAATCCATAATGAAATCCTGGTTTCAGAATGTAAGACTCACATACACACAGATACACACAGACATATTTAGAAATGAAGCATCTTGAAGATCAAGCATTGAAAATTGCAAACTGCTACATGACACCACACCCACCTGTTCTGTTCTTTTAGTTGGAAGTGGGAAATAAAACCTACTGTCATTGCACTGATGGAAGCAGCAACCCAGATGCACCAAGTCCTTGGCAGGATATTTCACCCAGCCCACCTCCCACATCTGGCATTAAATATGCCCCAGTGAGTAGCCTTCCCTCTATAATAAGTTTGAGAAGTTCTCTACCTCATCCTCTAACACCACTGCCATCCAAAGGATCCTCCTAAATTGTGGCCCTTCAGCTGTATGATTTGTGCCAAGAACTTCAAAGACAAAACCCATTTTTAAACAATCTAAATTTTGCTTCATCGCTATTGTCACTTCTATCTATGAGGAGGTGACTGGTGGTGGTCATGACAGTGGAAAATCCCTGACTTGACAAGATGCAGTAGGCGGTATTTTGAGATGACCTCTAGGATTCCTACCCCTCCAGTGTGTATAATCTTGTATAATTCCTTCTCCCTGAGGATGGAAGGAATCTGCAATTTGCTTCAAACTGGTAGAATATGATACAAGTGAAGAGGATTTTTTAGATGTGATTAAGATCCCTAATCATTTGACTGTGAGTTAGTCAAAAGGGAGATTATTCTGGGTGGCCCTGACCTAATCAGGCAAGTCGTCCTCTGAAGTTAGAGACTCTCGCTGTTGCTGGCTTTAAAAAAAAAAAGACATCTTGAATTCTAAAGCAGAAAGGAAATCAATTCTGCTAACAAACTAAGGGAGCTTGGAAGCAGTTCCTCTCCTAATCAAGCATCCAGATAAGAACATAGCTCAGCCAACATCTAGTTTCAGCTCTGTGAGACCCTGAGCATAGCACCCAAGTAAGATGTATCTAGAGTCCTGACTTACAGAACCTGTGAAATAATAGACATGCTCTTTTAAGCTGTTAGGTTTGTAGTAATCTATTACACAGCATAGAAAACTGATACACAAGGGTAAAGGAAGTTAAAAATGGTCCCTGAGCAAAGACAAGGATTCAAGGCATTAGATGTGCTATCAGGGCAAAAAGGAATGAAGAATACTGATGAAATTCCAGATTTAGAGTTCCTGATAATCTGAGACTCTAGATGGTGCTTTAAATCTGTCTACTCATAATATCATTTATACAAATCTCACATTCTCATTCTCTAAACTTATGTTATTATCTTCCTTTGTAAACTCACTAGACGGTGCAATTTCTTTGTTTGTCAAGTATAAAATGTACCACCATCTGGATAAAAACAGAAAAAAAATCAACGATTTGGAGAGCTTCAAATATACAGATGTTTAGTGTTGAATAAACTATCATTCTGGATTGGTGACTGATCTGAATTTCCTTTTATTTGGATGTTTTGGGACCATGCAAATTTACCACCTGAAGCTGTAGATAATGATAAAAAGCCAGATTTGTTTGTTAGTGATGACAATATGTAATTTGATAACATGAATTAGAATCTTTCTAAGCCTGTGCCCATGTGTTTGATAAACTGTTTCTATTTTTCCATTATACCAGAGTTTAATATATACTTTAAGTGAATTATAGTAATACCTACAGCCATTCAAATAATCAAGTTTACATTAGTATTTCGCTTCCCATAAATAGAGCTTCTTATTTCTTTCTCTCTTGTTCATTGCACCCCAGTTTCATTCTTAAGTGCCCAGTCTTGTTGGCAATGATTTATTATAATAGAAGAATATAACACTTAAAAAAAAGAAAGAGCTAGGGATTCAATTTGGCAGAATAGAGAAATTCTTATTGCTTTTAGCTCAGAAAATTCTGATCCTGCAGGATAGTTAGTAGCCTTCAACATTCAGAAAAACAATTAAGTGTTTACATATGTAACTGGGAGGCTTTTTTGGCAATACCACATTACTGGTCACTGAGAATAATTCACAGATAGTAACACAAAATTCCTGCCTTCAAGTTTTTTCAGTAAAGTGGATGAGAGAATGCTATTTCACAAATAATACTAATTTAAGTGAATGTGACAAGAATCTCCCCTGTTGATATATAGGGACTGTGGTAATTCAGAAAAAGAAAGATGGGGAAGAAAGGGTTCTATTTGGGGGGATAGTGTATGAGTTCTCAACCAATTTTAAAATGTAATTTGTTATAAATATTTGGTGTCTGAATTTCTCTGGCATATAGGAAACTTTTTTTTTAAATTGTATTGAGCACTGGAGGTTGTATATATATTTTAAAACTGAAAATTATAAGCCAATCAAATGAGTTTTTAGTTTGCATGTTTATACTTTTATCTGGTAGATGAATAAGTGATCAGTTGCATTATTGGAGAATTGCATTTTGGGGGACTGCCTTCTAGACAACTAACCTAGGTATGTTCTGGGATTGTAGGACACTTGCTTCTAAGAATCTGATGGTGGCAGGAGGCATGGGGTAAGTGAGAGAGGTAGAATGAGAATATGTTACTCAGAAAAGTTCCTGGATTAAGTGTTTTATATTAACCTCTAAATGTATGGCCCTTTCAGGCATTTCTCATTGCAAATAAAAACCACTGTCTCACTATCAAGAGTGACACTTCTTCATATAATGAATACTTGAGTTTTAAAGTGCTTCCATATATGTTATTTCAAGAAGACACGATCTCCTTTAGGAGGAGAGAAACATTTCTGTTTTTGTTTCTGCTGAAGGTCACCTTGGGTGATTGAAAAGAAAAGCATGCCTATGCATCCAGATTCATCTATTTTTGGCATGGATTTTGTAGCAAAGAAAAAAAACACCAATTCCCCACTGCTTCCTATTCTTAGCAGGTCCAGCTGTCTGAGGGGTGGTCTGTACAGTGATGGGAGCAAAAGGTAGTCACATGAAGAAAGGAGTTGCCCGTGGTCTTTCAGCTTGGGGTTCCTCAGCTGGAATTTCTGAGATTTGGCACAAACTCTAGGGAAAGATTCTAGATTGGAAAACTCCTCCCTTTAATTAATGACTGTGTTTATATCTTAGTATAATTCTTCCTTGTTTGAAGCTATACTTACATTTACGTATTAATTTTTAATATTGGTTTTGTTGTAACATTACCTTAAGATAACATTTCTACAACAAAAGGAATTATATTTCCTATTTTTTTGTTCCAAGTCAATGTACAATGATTTTGTCTGAATTAATGGGTAGTTCGGCATCATATAGATTATGGAAATGAGACGGTAGTCATTTCAACTTAAATTTTTTTAAAAAATGGATGAAAATTTTCAAATCAAACATGTAACTTAGAAAATATAAAGTTGAATTTATGTTGTTATTAATATGAAAAATGTAAATTTTAAGCTTTTCTATCTAGGCTACTTATTTGAAGTACCAACTTTGTTTCAGGAAGTAAATTGGTATAATCTAGTCTTTGTGTTATTTTTTTTTTTTTTGAATGAAACTTCTATCTCCAGTACTATTTTATTCCACAATTGTTTGAGATATTTTGTGTTTCGGGAATGGTGCTATGTCCTGGGCATTAAGAGATAAACATGATGTACCTGGTACTCAGAGACTAGTGGAAGAAAATAGTGCACTCTGATAGGAACAGAATGAAGGAAGTACAATGACTTTATAAGACAGATTGCTTTAATCTACTTTTTGCGCCAATGTGGAAATGAGAAGAGGAATGGCTCACTTACCAGCAGTTAATCATGTTCAGTAAACAGGTATTGGTTGGTGACCCTTTGGTATTTGGCTGACTTTGCATGAGTTATTACTAGGGATGAGAGAGCAGAACACTGAAAAGGATGGGCTTCAGAGTTAGATGGGGTGAGTGTGAATTGCAATCTAGCCCTCCCTTCCTATCTCTGTGACCTTGGGCAAATGATGAGGTCCCCGGTGTGCATGACTCCATTGCAATAGGAAGATAATAATAATCACACCTACCTCATCAGATTCTGGGGATTAAGAGGTGATACACATAAATCACTTCGAACACTGCCTGAAGTATTAATAATGAACAGGCGCTGTTGGTTTTGAACTGCAAATTCCATGTAAACCTTACAAATAGAAAATTAAAAAAATAAGTTATTGGATCATAAGACAACATATTTTGATAAAGACAAGATAACCCATTTGAAATCAACATTAGATAAAGTATCCAGTATTTGGTGACATTGCACTAACCAAAAGGAAATCTAGCAGGATATCAGTAACAAGAAAGATGAAAGGACTCTGGCAAAAAGTTAATTATAGACTTTAAACTTATAAGAGCATTTTCTACACTTGAAATCATGGCCTTTGATAGGTTCTTTAAGTAATCTAGTTTAATGTGCACAGGAATCTTACGAGATTTAAAATATTATCTCCATTTTACAGGTGAGTAAACTAAGGCCCATATAGCTAAAGTGAATTGCTCATAGTTATACAGCTAGCAATACACATTTTCTGGATTTGAACCCATGACTTTTGACTCTGAAACCTGAGCAGTTAACCACTTCTTACCTCTTTTGGGGAGGTTGAGCATGGCCTGTGCTTACACAATATACATTTGGATAAGTCAAAAGAGAAGGGGCAGGCATCTCACACTGGGAAATTAGCTGGAGCAAAGGCACAGGGATGAGCAAGCTGTGGTTGGGGGACAGTGAGAAACAGCTTGATTGATATGGTCAGATTGAACATGGGATTGATATAGTTGGGGATGCAATCAAAAGCATATAAGAAACTCAGCTTAAAGTAACAAACTAATCCGTTTTTTTCCACATAATAAGAAGTTTAGGGGTAAGTGGTTACTAGGTTACTAGGGATAGCTTAATGATGCTACCAGGGCTACCATATTTTATTTTTATTGTTTCTCTTTTACATTTGTAATGGAGTGAATTTTTTCCAAATGCTTGTCATTTTATGGTTATGTTACAGCTCGAAGTAGAAAAATGGAAAAATCTTAAGGAAGAAGCCTTCAAAATCTATGCCAGACACATCTGTCTGCTTTCTTTAGGAAATCTATAGAATTCCCAAAATGACTACTACCCCAACCCCCAACCAAGGAGACTCTTGCCTAGGTCTCACTGATCTGAATTAGCTCACGTAGTCACGCTAAACTACCTGGGGGCTGGTCAACTTTCAGTATAATTGTTAGCTTTGGGGATATATTATGTTAACAGCAGGACAATGACTTCCCCTAAATCTTGGCGACTTTAAGGACAAGGGAAAAGAGAGCATGGAAGAGCTATAAGATTTTTTAAAGCACTGATTTGGAAGCAATGCTTTTTATCCTTGGCACGTGCTCTTTACCTGACTAATACAAAAGATTCTATTTGTGTTGAAAAATTTAAAAACAAGAAGAAACGGTGTAAGGAGGTGAGAAACCCTTATTCAAATGCTGCTTCTGCCATTTCCTGAGTTTATGCTCTTATTTACTTATTTGTTAATTAAGAGGAAGCCGTAGAGGCAAGTATTGTGTTAGTGTAACTTGTTTTCTGAGTAAATCCTTGAGGCTTTGAGAGTCAGTAAAACATGGATTTAGATCACAAACTTTACCATATTCTTAACTCTATGACCTGATTAACTTCCTGAACTTCCCTACATTTTAATTTCCAACTCTGAAAAATGAAGGTAGACCCTCCTGTGTGATATGGGAAAACTGACAGGACGGGTGATTGGCAAAGGAAGGAGACTATTCTAGCCTACTAGATCCCTGCAGTTTTCAGCTATTGTGTTGGCTGTACTACACAGCCCAGGACCAACCTCAGTATGAATATTTAATTGAGTGGGAATGCTTAGAAATCAGGAAACCAAATTCTGAAAGGGACTCACAAAGTCTAACTCTGGTTTGAATAATCCACAGCTAATCTTGGAGATGGCTCTGGCAGTGATTTTTGTGGGAATGCATTATGGTACCTGCACTTACATATCTCTTCCTCACATTGTTCACTTTCACACCTGCTGCTTTAAGTATTGATGACCATTGCCTCTTGTCCACTTACTGTTTCTACTGCTCAGAACAGGTTTGACCTGCGCTATGGATTAAAAGTTTCTTTCTTCCCAACTCTTATGTTGAAACCTAATCCCCAATGTGATGGTATTTGGAGGTGGGGTGTTTGGGAGGTAGTTTGATCATGTTTGGGAGGTAGTTTGATCATGTGGATGGAATGCTCATAAATGGAATTAGTGCCCTTATAAGAAGAGCCATGAAAGAGTTTGCTTTCTCTTTCTCTCTCCTCATCAAGTGAGGATACAGCAAGAAAGAATCCATCTACAAACAAGGAAACATGTTCTCACCAGACACAAACCTGCTGGTGTCTTGATCTTGGACTTCCCAGCCTCCAGTACCGTGTAAAGAGACCACCTCATTTTTTTCTCAGAGAGATTCCTTGTATTTAACATCATTTCCCATTCGTTTTTCATATACTAGTAGTAGCAGTTGTATTTGTAGTCATAGTAATTTTAAGACAGAGTTACAGAAGGTGATAAGGAAGCAAAATAGGTTGTCTTAGACCCAGGCAATACAGGGCCCTTCCCAAAGTCCTACACTTTAGATGACTCTGTACCTTGGCCCTCCTTAGCTTTGTCCTATAGGACAAGAAGTGCATGGGTACAAGGGGCCTCTTCTAGGTCATATTAAATTGCTTGCATCCCTAAAATTGCCTGACCCAACGTCCCTGAAACCACTTCTGGTCCTGCACAGGCCTCTTGAAGGCCCAGACGTTATAGCCATTATAGCCTCTGGGAGGAGCAGGTGTATGGGCATGAATGGAGCATGGATTTTAGGGGATGGGTGTTCACACACATGGGCAGGACATCCTTCATGCTGTGGAGCAAATTGGAGGTGGGAAGGGAAGAGGGGAAGTCAAGGGGTCTCTAGTGATATCCTTGTCTCAGGCCTGGCAAATTTTTAGGGTAAGCCTTACAGTAGAGCTAGAGGGAAAACAAGAGGGTGTGGGTGGGAGGGAGGAAAATGCAAAGGTGCACTTGTCATTTCAGGTCCTTGAAACTGCATTCCCATTTATTAGGGAAAAGAGAGATGAAACTTCTGTAAAGAACTTGGTAGGGTCAGATCCGGGAGCTTTCTTTGGCTTTACTGTGCCGTGACAGGAAGGAAGCACACATAGGCACAGTGAAAGAAAAGAGAGAGCAGCTAAGTTTTAAGATGATTATAATTGCTACTGGGAAACCAAAGCTGCTGTTGTATCTTGACTTAAGGAAACAAAACTGTCCAGTTCCATGGGCTTTTAGATGTGGCTACTGAGGCAGCTCTGTGTTTCCAATCCTCCCCAGTGTATCCCTACAATTTAACCCCAGTTCCCTGGGGCTCCATTCAGTTTCTTGCAAATTCTGTATCTTATAACCTAGAAGAGCTGGACTAACACAGTTGTCTAGGGGAATGATTATCCCCAATATCACTGCTGCTCTCCTCATGCCTCCAGAGACCCATCACTAAGATGTTATGAGAGATACCTATGTTTGGGTTTGAAGTTTGCAAAATCAAAACACTTTAACAAACTACAAATCAGCTCTCTGTTCCCTTCAGCTGATTGGAGGCAAATTCTATGAAAGCCAGCCCATGACTACTTTGCAGATGGAGAAATTGACCTGGAAGCAGTTTTACTGGCCCCAAGCAGTGGCTGAGTCTCCATGTAGTCCTAGGCACCTGTCTGACCCTGCTTCCTTCCTCCATCTGTGCATTCATATTCCTTGACTGTACATTTTGAGTGAGCAAGCCTACATTTTAATTTCCAACTCTGAAAAATGAAGGTAGACCCTCCTGTGTGATATGGGAAAACTGACAGGACGGGTGATTGGCAAAGGAAGGAGACTATTCTAGCCTACTAGATCCCTGCAGTTTTCAGCTATTGTGTTGGCTGTACTACACAGCCCAGGACCAACCTCAGTATGAATATTTAATTGAGTGGGAATGCTTAGAAATCAGGAAACCAAATTCTGAAAGGGACTCACAAAGTCTAACTCTGGTTTGAATAATCCACAGCTAATCTTGGAGATGGCTCTGGCAGTGATTTTTGTGGGAATGCATTATGGTACCTGCACTTACATATCTCTTCCTCACATTGTTCACTTTCACACCTGCTGCTTTAAGTATTGATGACCATTGCCTCTTGTCCACTTACTGTTTCTACTGCTCAGAACAGGTTTGACCTGCGCTATGGATTAAAAGTTTCTTTCTTCCCAACTCTTATGTTGAAACCTAATCCCCAATGTGATGGTATTTGGAGGTGGGGTGTTTGGGAGGTAGTTTGATCATGTTTGGGAGGTAGTTTGATCATGTTTGGGAGGTAGTTTGATCATGTTTGGGAGGTAGTTTGATCATGTTTGGGAGGTAGTTTGATCATGTTTGGGAGGTAGTTTGATCATGTTTGGGAGGTAGTTTGATCATGTTTGGGAGGTAGTTTGATCATGTTTGGGAGGTAGTTTGATCATGTTTGGGAGGTAGTTTGATCATGTTTGGGAGGTAGTTTGATCATGTTTGGGAGGTAGTTTGATCATGTTTGGGAGGTAGTTTGATCATGTTTGGGAGGTAGTTTGATCATGTTTGGGAGGTAGTTTGATCATGTTTGGGAGGTAGTTTGATCATGTGGATGGAATGCTCATAAATGGAATTAGTGCCCTTATAAGAAGAGCCATGAAAGAGTTTGCTTTCTCTTTCTCTCTCCTCATCAAGTGAGGATACAGCAAGAAAGAATCCATCTACAAACAAGGAAACATGTTCTCACCAGACACAAACCTGCTGGTGTCTTGATCTTGGACTTCCCAGCCTCCAGTACCGTGTAAAGAGACCACCTCATTTTTTTCTCAGAGAGATTCCTTGTATTTAACATCATTTCCCATTCGTTTTTCATATACTAGTAGTAGCAGTTGTATTTGTAGTCATAGTAATTTTAAGACAGAGTTACAGAAGGTGATAAGGAAGCAAAATAGGTTGTCTTAGACCCAGGCAATACAGGGCCCTTCCCAAAGTCCTACACTTTAGATGACTCTGTACCTTGGCCCTCCTTAGCTTTGTCCTATAGGACAAGAAGTGCATGGGTACAAGGGGCCTCTTCTAGGTCATATTAAATTGCTTGCATCCCTAAAATTGCCTGACCCAACGTCCCTGAAACCACTTCTGGTCCTGCACAGGCCTCTTGAAGGCCCAGACGTTATAGCCATTATAGCCTCTGGGAGGAGCAGGTGTATGGGCATGAATGGAGCATGGATTTTAGGGGATGGGTGTTCACACACATGGGCAGGACATCCTTCATGCTGTGGAGCAAATTGGAGGTGGGAAGGGAAGAGGGGAAGTCAAGGGGTCTCTAGTGATATCCTTGTCTCAGGCCTGGCAAATTTTTAGGGTAAGCCTTACAGTAGAGCTAGAGGGAAAACAAGAGGGTGTGGGTGGGAGGGAGGAAAATGCAAAGGTGCACTTGTCATTTCAGGTCCTTGAAACTGCATTCCCATTTATTAGGGAAAAGAGAGATGAAACTTCTGTAAAGAACTTGGTAGGGTCAGATCCGGGAGCTTTCTTTGGCTTTACTGTGCCGTGACAGGAAGGAAGCACACATAGGCACAGTGAAAGAAAAGAGAGAGCAGCTAAGTTTTAAGATGATTATAATTGCTACTGGGAAACCAAAGCTGCTGTTGTATCTTGACTTAAGGAAACAAAACTGTCCAGTTCCATGGGCTTTTAGATGTGGCTACTGAGGCAGCTCTGTGTTTCCAATCCTCCCCAGTGTATCCCTACAATTTAACCCCAGTTCCCTGGGGCTCCATTCAGTTTCTTGCAAATTCTGTATCTTATAACCTAGAAGAGCTGGACTAACACAGTTGTCTAGGGGAATGATTATCCCCAATATCACTGCTGCTCTCCTCATGCCTCCAGAGACCCATCACTAAGATGTTATGAGAGATACCTATGTTTGGGTTTGAAGTTTGCAAAATCAAAACACTTTAACAAACTACAAATCAGCTCTCTGTTCCCTTCAGCTGATTGGAGGCAAATTCTATGAAAGCCAGCCCATGACTACTTTGCAGATGGAGAAATTGACCTGGAAGCAGTTTTACTGGCCCCAAGCAGTGGCTGAGTCTCCATGTAGTCCTAGGCACTTGTCTGACCCTGCTTCCTTCCTCCATCTGTGCATTCATATTCCTTGACAGTACATTTTGAGTGAGCAAGCTTTCCTTAGTCTATTTCAACAATTTGGTACCAAATACAGTATCTAGTTCAAATCTTTTCCCTGCCTTTCTTTTTGGCTGCTTTTGCAAAGTGCTGAGAGATTCAGCTCATTGACTTTGCTGCACAGGCCCATCCTTCTCCGCACAGTTCTAATTTCTAACTCCTGTTGAGAACCATTGTGTGAAGCATTGTTAGGCTTCCATGTCCACTCCATCCCCAGCCTTTCTTCCTAAATTGCCAACAGCGCCAATTAGTACCACATGTGGTGTGAGTTTGCACAGTGCCTGTTGTAGCCAAGTCCTTAAAATGTGGCCAAAATGCAAACTGGCCTGTAGACAAGTTCTTGGGTGTGAGTTTAGGGGAAAAAGTTTAATCACTGCAACATAAATATCAGCCCTTTTATTCCCCGTCCCTCCTGGAATGCTTTACCTTTTAAGTGAAATAGGCAAAAAGACTTGGAGCGCTCCAAAAGAGAACATATGACAAAATATTTTAAATAAAATTATAAGAGTAAACCATTTCAAACTTAGCTGAGGGGCATTAGAGTTTTGCACCTGTAACCACTTATCATCATGACAGAAGCAAGTCCAGATCTCCTTGCCCCTCACAACCCCTTGGATCTTTTGCCAATTACAAGAAATCCCATTGTTTGGGTCAGGTACCTTTTTTTGTGAACATGGACATGTAATCCTGATTTCCCTGTGTGCTTCTTCCCCACAGATGTGCTCTATCATTCAAAATTGTAACAAATCCCCTTGAGGGTTTTTTTTTGCCACATTTTCTTCTGCTGTAGTTCTATCTTCATGCTGAACTCAAGTCTGGCTCTGTCTTCCCTGGAGAGTTAACAAAGATTCTAGACAAATCTTATTCGTCTCTGCCCCAATTTGGGAAAAGTGTGGGGAGAGTAATGACATAATAAGTGGACACTGTTAAATGCTTCAGACTCTCATAGGCACTTTATTATATCATTGATTTAATGACCGAATGATCCCTGCAATGTAATTATTGTTCCCCCCATTCTAAAGATGAAGAAACCAAAGTTGCTCTAATTTATACATTTATACATGAAAGTCAAATCCAGGTCAGCTGATCTGTACAGTCTCAACTCCTTCATTGTGCTAAACTTTCTGCTCCATTAAGAGTCCCCAGTTGTTTGTGAGACACATCAGTCATTGGGTCCCTCACCTCTCAAGAGGAACACCAGGGCAAAGTGGGACATCACAGCTCCAAGGTGTCCTATCAAGAGGATATCTGGGGCTTCCCTGATGGCGCAGTGTTTGAGAGTCCGCCTGCCGATGCAGGGGACGCGGGTTCGTGCCCTGGTCCGGGAAGATCCCACGTGCCGCGGGAGTGGCTAGGCCCATGAGCCATGGTCGCTGAGCCTGCGCGTCCGGAGCCTGTGCTCCGCAACGGGAGAGGCCGCAGCGGTGAGAGGCCCGCGTACCGCAAAAAAAAAAAAAAAAAAAAAAAAAAAAAAGGCTATCTGTAAATCACTGGTTCTGTATGTTCACTTATAAATTTAGTTCTCATTTTTTTGCTTGTATTGGGTTGGCCAAAAAGTTCATTCAGGTTTTTCTGTCACTTCTTAGGGAAAAACCCAAACAAACTTTTCGGCCAACCCAAGAGGAGATCAGCCAATGCGCTCTTCAAGAACCCTGAAACATGATATCATGTTTCTTAAAATAAGCAGAACGCTCTCAGTCCCTGAACACTGGTTCCCGCATTGCTATAAGATCCTGTCTCCCCAAGTTTCCCACTTATATGAAATTGCTGGGGCAAATAGGGCATTCGGGGGGGAATATTCCCATGCTCTCTTTCTGCCTGATGGCAGGTCATCCTCTTTAAATAACCAGATGTGGGCTCACCTTGTTACATCACTGACATCACTCCACAAAACGTATTTGTAGTTGTGCTGGCCAGCTGGCATTTTGGCCAAATCAGAATTGAATTATTTCTCTGTGTTTCTTCTGCTGAGCATGCCAAGTGGTTGTCCAGATCACAATCTGGGCTTTAGCAAGAAAAGAAGAAATCTTGCTGACCAGATCAACTAATTTCCCTAATGTATCAAGCTTTCACCTCAAGATTAAAAATGATCTTTCTCGATCCAGCTGGGTATAGTCAGTGACCTGGGGTCTGTTTGTATCTTATTACCAACACCCAGCGGCACAAACCACAGCCTAAGTATATGCATGGAAAGCAACCCTAACCAAAGATTACGTGGTATGGGCTGGGAAAAGCAATTCGTTCCATTTACAAACATCTGCCGGAAAGGTCAGACATAGGCTGGCCAATCCCTGGGCTCTGATTCTGGAGACTATTTTGGTTGCAAGTACTGTGTCCAAGGGAAATTAAAATTCAAAGAGAACCCAACCTCGGGCAGAAATCTTTGACAGTTAACTACAATTCAGTCCAAAGTAAGATTTCACAGTCTTTTTCTAAAGGTGTTAGACCAGAGAGACAAGTGAGATAATTTATTACTTTATTCAATTACATAGAGGAACAGTAGAGAGAAAGGGCGTGTGTGTGTGTGTGTGTGTGTGTGTGTGTGTGTGTGTGTGTGTTTCAGAGAGAGAGAGAGGGATATTACTGTTAGTACCTCTTAAAGTCAGGATTTTGTTTCCTTGTCTGTCAAAAAGAAATTGTTTTCAGGTTACCAATGTGCTGCTAACAAAATATGGGGCATTTTATTTAATTTTTTTCATGGAAAGCTATGCTACCACTCAAGTTAATTTAAAATAAAGTCCCTCATAATAATGTGCAGTTTAAGCAATGAAAACAACAGAGACTATCAGTTTTCATTTCAGAGTATTGGAATGAAACATTCTTTCAGCTTGGGGGTCAGTGAACACATACTGTTATAATTCCATACGAGCCTGTGCTCCAAAGAGCTCATTTCCCTGATCTGATCTGAGCAGGGATGTATCTGTCAGGGAAATTCATTACCAGTCTCCCAGAATTGCCAAATGAAGTGAACCGCTCAGCAGGGCACACTGCACATGTACGAGAAGCAAAACCTACTACTATTTATTGGCTACTAAGAGAAATTTCCTTTTAGGATCCACAAATATGGCTTTAATTTAGTGGGGTTTATTTTGAGGTGGTGGGGGAAAATGGGGGGATAAAAGAGGAGAGGAAGTTTCAGAACACTTTTTCTCATGTAAACGGAACAGCATGTTTCCACTCCTGGTCTACCAACAGGAGAAAAACACCAATCTAGCAATCTTTCTTGCGGGTATCAAATTCTCACCTCTGCATTTGGGCTTGAGTGTGGTAAGGGCTGAATCCAGAGGGTGCCTTACCCTCAATAGCTGGGAAACAGCATTTATCATCTATCTTTTTATTTTTACTGTCTTTATTGTTATGCTAATTACAATCTAGCAATTCTTTATCCATCAAAGTGAAGAGACAGAATTTGTTGCATTTATGTTTGAGGTTGTGCTTGGATTTGTATGGGTGTTTGTCAGAATGGTATTAGGTCTTCAAACTTAATCAGAATTTTAGCACAGAGAGCTTTTGTTGGTTTGTAATTTGAAACCTATTGTGACTTGAAGCTCAAAGGGCTACAAGAGTGTGGTAGATTAAAGACAGCTGTAAATTCTTTGAGGGATGCAGTCTAATTCTACTCCCCTTAGGTTGGTCTAAGTGACTTATTCAACTAATAAGATATGAATGAAGTGGCAGCTGGACATTCCAAGTTTAGGTTGTAAGAAGTCTGGTAGTTTCTTCCCAGGTCTCTTGGAATGCTCACTCTGTTAGCCCTGAACTGCCATGTAAGAAACTTGACAATCCCCCACCCCAAACCAAGCCCATCATCATGTAGGCCCTTGGTCAACATCTGAGCTGAGTCCAGCATTTGGGTCATCCCTGCCAAGGTGCCAGAGATGGTTTCTATCCACTGGACCAGTCTGTCCACCTGCTGAATACCACTAAGGTGACAATGCTTGTAGTAAGAAAAATTTCCCAGTTTACCTGTCCATCCCAAGAGCCATGAGAGCTAATAATTAATTGTTGTTTTAAGCCATTAATTTTAGGAATGTTTGTTAAACAGTAACAGATTACTGAAAAAAGCAAGACTCAACAATGGAAGCCTACTACTTTATACACTGGAATGGTCATCTAGTTCTTGTCTTTTTTTGCCATATTTTTTATCCATCGAATCTCAGATTGATTCTCACTCCCTCTTAAAGCAATCTCTGTCCCTATTCCTGCCCAAGACAGATTAGATTCTCATTCTCTTTATTAAGCCCTCCTCCCTCAAATTCAGTGCCTTTAGGGGAGGTAATATTTTTAATTAATTATATGTTTATGTAGGAAACATAAATTATATATCTACCAATGTAAATCATCATGTTCACTGCTGGAAAAATTTGGGAGCCTCTCAGTTTCTTTTCTGTATTCCTCAAACCTAGCACACTTGTAGTTGGAGACTGACATATGCTAACTTTTGCTAAATTCAAACTGAGGATGTACTCTCTTTTCATCCAGTTAACTGGTTTGATCTGAATTTCTGCATTTATTATTGCACAGTAGTATGATGAACAGTGATAGCAAATAGAACCAAGTGCAAATCCTGGCTTGGCTGAATATAAGGTGCATGAATGGAGTGAAACTTGTTTTCGCTTTCTTTCATGATGAAGGTAACCTGATGAAGCCAGAAGACCTGGGGGTTAAATCCCAATTCCACCACATCTCAACAGTTCCTCAGTTTCCCAGCTGGTAAAGTAAGAATAATATTATTCAACTTCTAGGGTGGTTATGAGAATTGAATAAACTAATGTGTATAAAGTGGCTTAAAACCATGTCCTGTACATAGTAAGCACTAGAAAAGTGTTTGTTAAATAAAATTATTTAAAAATGTATAACATTTAGAATAGTACCTGGTATATGTAATAGACATGATGAAAAATATTTTTTGTCATGCCATGTTCTTATTTTGCCCTTTTGTTTGGCCTATTGGCACTTAAAAAGAAGTAACAAATTTATACATTGTTTATCTTTTTAAAATCTTAAGTAATGTGTGGATTGGAAAATAATTTGGTTTAATAATACATGCCAAATTTATGTATGTATGTGGATAAATCCAGCTGTTTATTGATCCACAATTGGCTCATATGAGAAGGCTCTCAGGTGGGCATGAGCCCAGTGTTTTAATTCTCCATCTTTTTTTTTTTTTTTTTTGAAATTAGCTCATTTATTGTTGGTTTTAAAATCTAATACTACTGAATGGTAGTGAGTGATACTTGGTCAAAATCTCACCAATGCATCTACTGTATACTTTGTTTTCCTTGAAAATTATTCCGGTTACTTAATATTTGAATCACTGCTGGGAAGAGGGGTGAGGGCAAGAAAACAAAGAAGGGATGTAGGAATACAGAAAAAGCAAGTACATTATATATTTCCTGGAAATTCCGTGTCATTGGATCTAACTCATTCCTGTTTCATACCAATCTTTATACTAAAGTCATAGAAGTTTAATTACATTTAACTTGCTAATTATACTCTTTAACTTGGGTAAATATAGAAGTAGGAATTTCTAATTTTTACAATTACTTATGGGCAGATAGATAACCTAGGAGCTGGCAATTATACTGGCAAATTATACTCTTTGTGTATAGCTACATAAATATGAATATATACATAAATGTATACATTTATTTCTCTGCATATATTACATGTTTTATTTAAGCCAATCATGCCCCAAGTAAAATTCAACAGCCTATAGATAGAGAAACATAAGGGCTTTACAAAAAGTACAGCTAATTTCTAGTAAGACATCAAATGGTGATTGCCTTAAAAAAAAACAGAAAAATGAGACAGCAGTTGCAAAGGCATGGAATTAAATAAAGCAACTGCTGAACATTGTATAAAACAAATATTAAAAGTAGTACAGACGACTGTAATGAGTGAGGAGTCGGAGGCTGTTCTCTGAGGGGTCATTCTGACCTGTCATTTTTTTCTCACATAGCACCTTACATTCTGTACTCTAAATGTTCATACTCTTGATTTATTTTCTATCAGACTGTGGATTCTTTAAGAGATGAATCTCTATGTGACTTGGTTTTAACTACAGTGTGTTGAGATGATTTGTTTACCTGGCTGTGTTCTCCACTTGCCTATGATTTCCTGGGGGACATAGAATACATCTTACTCCTACCCAGCTTATTAGCTCAGAAATCCAGCACATGTCACAGAATTTCGAGTGGAACTTTTCTTCATGTATGAATTTGTCTAATGACCTAAAGCTAAAGATAATTGGTAACAAGAAATCCTGTGTGATAATAAGGGCTGCTTCACACATTCCCCATGAGATTTAGCAAGAGCTCTGGAAACTGGCTCTCTGACCACCAGCACCCTTACCCATCTTCTCTATGTATAAGAAAAGGCTAGAAATTGAAACTTTAAAAGTGTTGTTTTTTTTTTTTTAATGAAAATACAGAGGAGAAGAAAGTGCTATTTGTGCTTTCTGTCCTCTAAAGGTGAGGGAAAGAATCAGATATTTCTCCCTCTCCCTTTCCCCACCCCCAGGCTCAATGAGAGGGAAAACCAGAAGAACGATTCATAAACACTTGGGATTTTTTTTCAAAATGGTTTTTGTTTTCAAAATGGTGACTGGCCTCTTCATTCCCATATAGACTTTTGCTGAGATGTAGGTCGATCCCATGCTGTCACAGGAGCATGGGAGTGTTCTCATGAGAATCTGATATGTAGCTATGAAAAGACTTGTGCTTGCTTTTTGCCTGGAAAAGCCAGAAGAAGGGAGAATATCAGTGGTAACCTGATATTCTCAGGTTACAGAGCTGGACAAGAGGGTAGATCTGCAATAGGGTCAGCCATTATTTTTATTATGTACCAGAGAAAGAAGAGCTAGTTACTGGTGACCAAGTTTGCTTCAGGAAGGAAATTGGGCTTCAAGTCCTCAACGGGCCAAATGGACCCTAGCAGAAAGAGGCTGTGGGTGTATTGTCAAGGTCAGGGACTGAGGGTGTCATGCAGGCAGGGTCCATCACCTTGTCAGGAAAAAGTGCAATTCAGTCATTGGTGGGGAGGTGGAGTAGGAAGTGCCTTGGAAAAATCACCCACAAGAACTCTATGCTCAGGCGTCAGTATTTTGATATCTGATATAGAAGAGGTACCATTCACCTGGCTTTTCATCCAGGACTTTACTCTTTTTCCAGGAGATCCTGACTTTACTCCTTTGCCTTTAAGGACTCCTAACACAGGAGATCCCGGGCATTGGAAGACAAATTCACAGGAATGGGGGAAGAGCAATGGAAAAACTAAACGGTGCTAAACATTGTACTAAACATTTTACTAAAGTGCACCTAGCTTTATTTCTATTAATTAATTAATTAATTTTTAAAACATCTTTATTGGAGTATAATTGTTTTACAATAGTGTGTTAGTTTCTGCTTTATAACAAAGTGAATCAGCTATACATATACATATATCCCCATAACTCCTCCCTCTTGCGTCTCCCTCACACACTCCCTATCCCACCCCTCTAGGTGGTCACAAAGCACAGAGCTGAGATGTTTCTTGTTTCTTGAGGTAGGATTGTATTGCTATAAACTTCCCTCTTATAACTGCTTTGCTGCATCCTATAGGTCATTGTGTTTTCATTGTCATTTGTTTCCAGGTAATTTTTGATTTCCTCTGATTTCTTCAGTGATCTCTTGGTTATTTAGTAGTATATTGTTTAGCCTCCATGTGTTTGTATTTGTTACAGATTTTTTCCTGTAATTGATATCTAGTCTCATAGTATTGTGGTTGGAAAAGATACTTGATATTATTTTAATTTTCTTAAATTTACCGAGTCTTGATTTGTGACCCGAGATGTGATCTATCCTGGAGAATGTTCCATAGGCACCTGAGAAGAAAATGTATTCTGTTGTTTTTGGATGGAATGGCCTATAAATATAAATTAAGTGCCCTTGTTTAATGTATCATTTAAAGCTTGTGCTTCCATATTTATTTTTATTTTGGATGATCTGTCCATTGGCGAAAGTGGGGTGTTAAAGTCCCCTAGTATTATTGTGTTACAGTCAATTTCCCTTTTTATGGCTGTTAGCATTTGCCTTATGTATTGAGGTGCTCCTATGTTGAGTGCATAAATATTTACAGTTGTAAATATTTCTTGGTTTGATCCCTTGATCATTATGTAGTGTCCCTCTTTGTCTGTTGTAATAGTCTTTATTTTAAAGTCTATTTTGTCTGATAAGAGAATTGCTACACCAGTTTTCTTTTGATTTCCATTTGCATGGAATATCCTTTTCCATCCCCTTACTTTCAGTCTGTTTGTGTCCCTATGTCTGAAGTGGGTCTCTTGTAGACAGCATATATATGGGTCTTACTTTTGTATCTATTCAGTCAGTCTGTGCCTTTTGGTTGGAGGATTTAATCCATTTACCTTTAAGGTAGCTATCAATATGTATGTTCCTATTACCATTTTCTTAATTGTTTTGGGTTTGTTATTGTAGGTCTTTTCTTTCTCTTGTGTTTCCTGCCTAGAGAAGTTCCTTTAGCATGTGTTGTAAAGCTCACTTGGTGGTGCTGAATTCTCTTAGCTTTTGCTTGTTTGTAAAGGTTTTAAGTTCTCTGTCAAATCTGAATGAGATCCTTGCTGGGTAGAGTAATCTTGGTTGTAGGTTTTCCCCTTCATCACTTTAAATATGTCCTGTGATTCCCTTCTGGCTTGCAAAGTTTCTGCTGAAAGATCAGCTGTTAACCTTATGGGGATTCCCTTGTATGTTATTTGTTGTTTTTCCCTTGCTGCTTTTAATATTGGTTCTTTGTATTTAATTTTTGATAGTTTGATTAATATGTGTCTTGGCGTGCTTCTCCCTGTATTTATCCTGTATGGGACTCTCCACACTTCCTGGACTTGATTGACTAATGCCTTTCCCATATAAGGGAAGTTTTCAACTCTATTCAAATATTTTCTCAGTCTCTTACTTTTTCTCTTCTTCTCGGACCCCTATAATTCAAGTGTTGGTGCATTTAATGCTGTCCCAGAGGTCTCTGAGGCTGTCCTTAATTCTTTTCATTCTTTTTTCTTTATTCCACCCTGTGGTAGTTATTTCCACTGTTTTATCTTCCAGGTCACTTATCCGTTCTTCTGCCTCAGTTATTCTGCTATTGATTCCTTCTAGAAAATTTTAAATTTCATTTATTGTGTTCTTCATCCTTGTTTGTTTGCTCTTTAGTTATTCTAGGTCCTTGTTAAACATTTCCTGTGTTTTCTCCATTCTATTTCCAAGATTTTGGTCATCTTTCTTATCATTACTATGAATTATTTTTCAGGTAGGCTGCCTTTTTCCTCTTCATTTGTTTGGTTTGGTGGGTTTTTACCTTGCTCCTTCCCCTGCTGTGTATTTCTCTGTCTTCTCATCTTGCTTAACTTACTGTGTTTGGGGTCTCCTTTTCGCAGGCTGCAGGTTCGTAGTTCCCGTTGTTTTTGGTGTCTGCTCCCAGTGGCTAAGGTTGGCTTAGTGGATTGTGTAGGCTTCCTGGTGGAAGGGACTGGTGCCAGTGTTCTGGTGGATAAGGCTGGATCTTGTCTTTCTGGTGGGTAGGACTGTATCCGGTGGTGTATTTTGGGGTGTCTGTCACCTTGTTATGATTTTAGGCAGCCTCTCTGTTAATGGGTGGGGTTTTGTTCCTCTCTTGCTAGTTGTTTGGCAAAGGGTGTCCAGCACTGCAGCTTGCTGGTCGTTGAATGATGCTGCGTCTTAGTGTTGAGATGGGGATCTCTGGGAGAACTTTTGCCATTTGATATTACATGGAGCTGGGAGGACTCTGGTGGACCAATGTCCTGAACTCAGCTCTACCCCTTCAGAGGCATAGGCCTCACACACAGCTGGAGCATGAAGAACCTGTCCGCCACATGGCTCTGGCCAGTTATGGTAGCCGTTCTAATTCATTCTGATTCTTTGCAACCACCAAGCTGCATTTGTCAGCCCTCCTTATACTTGATGGGGACTTCACGACGGAGTCCTTGCCAACTCTGATGAGCAGAAGCGATACGACTTCCTTGGAGGCATGTCTTGAGCAGCCATGAGACAAGTAAATCTCCGAACACGCCAGCCCCAATCTCCAAGTGAGGCCTTAATTGTGTTCAGTCACATGTAACTATTCAGATGGTCCCAACTACTGTTAGCACCTAGTTTTAAATGCACATTTTTATGAATTTTGACAAATGCATACACCTGTGTAACTACCATCCAACCAAAATATAGATCATTACAATCACTTCGAGGAGAAGTTCCCTTGTGCCTTTTCACAGGCCATTGCTTCCCAGTTTCACTCCTGGCCCTAGGCAACCACTGATATACTTTCTGTCAGTATAGATTAGTCTTTTTTTCAAATTTCAAATAAATAGGATGATAAAGCATGTGCTTTCTGTTCTGCTTCATTCATTCATTCAGCATGTTTTTTGATATTTATACACACTGTTGATGTATCAGTAGTTTTTTTCCTTTTTAATTCTGAGTGGTGTTCTATTACATGGATATACCACGCTTTATCCATTCATCTATTGCTGAACATCTGGGTTGTTTCCAATTTTTTGCTACTATGAATAGAGCTGTTAATGAACAGCAAAACCTTTGAGTAAACTTATGTTTTTATTTTCCTGAGTAAATAACTAGGATTGCAATTTCTGGATTATATGTTATGTATATGTGTTTAACTTATAAGAAGCTGTACAACTATGTTCCAAGTTGTGCCACTTTATGATACCATCAGCAAAGGTATGAGAGTTCCATTTACTCCACATCCTTATCAAAACTTGGTGTTGTGTTTCTAAAATTAGCTAATTTAGTAAATGATTCATGGCATTTTATGTAGGTTTACTTTGCATTACCCTGTTGACTATTGATTTTGACCATTTTTTATGTTTTTATTGCCATGAATATATTTTCTTTTGGGAAATGTTCAAAACCTTTGCCTTGGGTTACCTTATTATTGAGTTGTTAGTTCTAGCATCCAGTATATACTGGATCCATATCCTTTGTGAAACAAATGTATTACAAATATTTTTTCCAAGGCTGTGGCTTGTCTTTTCAGTTTTTAACTATATCTTACAAAAAGAATAATTTTATAGAACACAAGCTATCACGCTTTCTTTTATGTTTCATGCTTTTGGGTTCCAATTTAAGAAATCTATCCCGAAGTTGTAAAAATGTTTTGTTCTGGTTTCTTCCAAAATTTTTACAGTTTCAGACTTTACAGTTAGTTGTATGATCTGTTTCAAGTTAATTTCTGTGTATGTCAAGAGACAAAAGCCTGGTTTTTCTTTTTTTTTCAAATTAATATCTATGTTGTTCCATACACATTTGTTAAAAAGACTATCTTTTCCTCACCTGGGCACCTGTGTCATATATAAATTTACTATACATGAATGAGTTTATTTATGAACTATCTATCTATATGCCTTATCCTTATACAGATATCAAAAGGTCTTGATTACAGTAGCATTAGGTAAGTTTTGAAATCATGCCCTGTAAGTCCTCCAGATTTGCTCAGCTTTTTCAAAATTAGTTGACCATCCTAGGTCTTTTGCATTTCCACATACACTTTAAACCAGGTTTTTAATTCCTACAAAATATCTTTTGTGATTTTGATTGGGACCGACTAGAATGTGTAGATCTGTCAGGGGAGAATTAACAACTTAATAGTGTTGAGTCTTCCAATCCATTGGCCTAGAATATTTCTTTACTTATTTGGGCTCTTTTAAAAATTTCTTCCCCCAATATTTTATTGTTTTAATTCTATAGCTCTTACAAGTATTTTATTAAATTTAATCCTAAAGCATTTTATATTTTGAAGTTATTGTAAATGGTAATAATTTTTAAAGTTTAATTTCTAATGTTTATTTGCCGGTATACAGAAATATAATTGATTTTGGTATACTGACCTTCCATCCTGTGACCTTACTAGTTCTAGTTGTTTGTGGAGATTCTTCATTTCATTTGTATATAGAAATAGTATTCCTTCTTCCTTTGTAATCTCTATGGTTTAGTTTTTCTTTTTTTACCTCATTTCACTGGGAGGATCTCTGAAAAGAGGTGGTAAGAATGTTTGTTTCCCATCAAAATATTAATTGTTAGTCATATGTGTATTATCTTTCAAGGTTAAGTCCCTCCCTCTTTATTCCTAATTGTCGAGAGTTTTTGAGTTTTGAGTTTTGTCAAATTATGTTGAATTATTGAGTTTTGTCAAGTGTTTCTTCTGTATCCATTGAGTAATCATAGTAGATTTTGTCTTTTTTTCACCAGCTAAAGTATATTAAAATGATTTTTTAAAAATATAAAACAATCCTTGCATTCCTGGGATAAATCCCATTTGTGCATGGTATATTATTCTTTTTAAATAATACTGCATTTAGTTAGCTAATATCTTTTAAAAAATTGTGTTCATGAAGGACGTTAATTTCTAGATTGCTTTTCTTGAAATATCTTTATGGTTTGAAGTCAGTGTAATATTGCCTATATAAAATGAGTTAGGAGACTTCATAAAAGAATTGATGTAGGAATGACAATTTCCTCTTCGTCAAATATTTGAGAGAATTGACAAGAGTATTATCCAGGATTAGAGCTTACTGATATAGCTGCCAAGTTGCAGCAAAAAGCCAGGGAATGTAACCAGGCATGATTAGCGTGGCTATGGGGTACAGAGGGCAATGGCATTTTTGTGACCAGGCAGGAGACAGAGAAAATTAGCAACATCACCACATATCCTAACCATCAGCAGTGCCTGCATGGTGCTTGGGGGATTCAAAGTACTCACTTCCTTATGGATGGGATTATTTTAGCCTGAAGAGAGGCTTGGCCCAATGAGGGGTATCTCCCAGGGCACTTGGGACCCTGGAAATCTGTAAAGGGGATACAACAAATTCTTAGGGAGCTGGGAATGAGACAGGCCATCCATGCCCTTGTCTTTGAAAGCCCTGACTGAGATACATTCACTGCAGGAATGAAAACCAAGATACTCCAGTCCATCCCCAGCACCTGGTATGGGGCACTGATATCCATGCTGAATCCAGTCCTGAGACTAGACAGTGGTGATGTTGTGTAGTCCATTGCTGATCCAGGGGAAACTGACAAATCCCGGGACTGGCAGAGGCTGTGGGAAACACCTGAGACAGAGAGGAAACCCAAAAAGCCTATTCCTATTGGTTGTAAAGGGTCTGATAAAAGTAACACAGAGACAAAACTGGCTTAACCCCTTTGCTGCTGGGACCCCCACCTGAAAAGATAGACTGACAACCAATGCTGCGTTGGTAGTGGTCAAGAGGGTCCCTTTTATAATGCAATTTGGCCCATGGTGGATGAGTGAGATCACCAAGACTCAAACAAGGTAGTGCCTCCTATCCATGTGGCTACACCCAACATTGCCACCATCTTAGATACCTTGGCCATGGTCCTAGGCCAAGTCCTAGAGTACCATGCTGTACTCCCTGACAATTAGGAAGCTGATTCCTTAGCCCAGGTATGAGCCTTAGCAACTGACTCTGCAGCAAATACAGCAGATTTGGTGCATAAAAAGGGCGGCCACTGTACAACCCGCGTGGGCTGGCATATTGCCAAGGATGCTGGCTTGCCCTTGAAGTACAGTGACTTGTTTAATGCAGTAACAGCATGTCTTGTGTGTTCTAAGCAATGCCTAAGGTAATTGCCAAAGGAGTCTGGGGCTGTCCACCAGAGTTCCCAACAAGTAATGGATTGGCAAATTGATTATATTGGCCCTCTCCCTCCGAGCAAGGGTTCCAAATGTGCCCTGGTTTGTGTGGTCACTGTGCCTGGCCTAACCCTAGATTTTCTGTCACAGAAAAAAACAGGCTGCTGCCTTTGAGGGTTAAAGAAGCTAAGTACCATGTATGGATACCCTTGTCAAATAGATAGTGATTGGGGGTCACATTTCAAAGGTCATGATGTGTAAGACTGGACTTTTTCTTTTGAACATGACATTCAATGGAGGTTCCATCTGCCCTATGACCTAAAAGCAGCAGGGTTGGTAGAAAGGAAAAATGAAATATTGAAGCAGCAGATTAAGTTGTTAACATGTAAAACCACCTTTGCTGGGTAAACTAAAGTACTATCCCAGGCTTTAATACATTTGAATGACCAACCATTAGGGCCTGTTGAAACCATTATACCTGGAATTAAACATGCACCATTGAAAGAGGGGAGAAGGTGGGGGTCCTGTCTGGCACATCCCACTTGTAGTCCATCTCCTTACACCTGACTGCTGCCTCACTCGGCCACCATGTATGGTATGCACAAGATCAAATTCTTTTTTTTTTTTTGCGGTACGCGGGCCTCTCACTGTTGTGGCCTCTCCCGTTGCGGAGCACAGGCTCCAGACTCACAGGCTCAGCGGCCATGGCTCACGGGCCCAGCCGCTCCGCGGCATGTGGGATCTTCCCGGACCGGGGCACGAACCTGTGTCCCCTGCATCGGCAGGCGGACTCTCAACCACTGCGCCACCAGGGAAGCCCACAAGGTCAAATTCTTAAAGCTGTAGCTTCATTACCATCTAAGGATCAGGCCACAAGTGTAATTCTTATAGAAGGAGAAGACCTTCCCATCTACATTCCTACTAAATGTTTGTATTTTTGGCATGAGACTTCTGATACTCCTCTGGTATCCAGTCACAGGATGTACTCCTAATGAAAATATCTTTCTGCAGTGTGCACTTGTATGCCTGGCAAAGAAATCAATCCAACGCTTGGGTATGTGCACAGCTGTCCCTCTCTAGCTCATCAGGATTTTTATGGTGGACATCAGCACTTCAGGGAGAGGATCAGAAGGTCCTAAATCAGTACATTAAGGAAGAACAATCTAGGAGTAGTACTCTTAATTCATCTGATATTGCCAATACTGATCCAGAAGTCTGGCTTGTGGCACACACTATCAATAACATTACACATGGGTATTCTTCTTTGTCAATCAAACAACGCAAGCAGTCCATCAAAATGCTGCCTGAAAGGATCCTAAAAATATCACCATTAGAACCATGGGTGACTATGCTCAGGTTTGGAATGAGTTCATGTGACTTACCCCCGGACATTTGAACATCAATGCACCCCTATGCTGGGAACAAAAAAATCACTAACAGAACCAATTCAACTGCATCAAGGATATAGGCTGAATATCAATGGAACTGCATAGTCATTCTGCCACATTAAGGGATAGCGACTGGTTTGCCACTGACTGGTTGTGCTGCCCAGGTATTTATTGGGTAGCCCTGAATGGAACCCAGTGGTTGTGTGACACAAATCTTTGGCTATGGTTTCCACCTGGGTGGTTGGGCTGCTGCACCCTGGCTTTTCCCTGGCCACAGGGGAGAATCCACTGCTCGGTAACAAAAATTGCCAACCTCTCTCCCCTCAAGGCCAAATAGGCATGTTCTATTTTGCACTGGCACAATCATTTGGCTACCATATTTGTATCCTCCATTGGCCTGAAGGATGTTACAGCACACATAGCGCCCTTAATAAATTCATTCAATAAGCCCTAAATGATAGCAGGCAATGCATATCCTTATTGAATGCTGAATTGTCTCTAGTGAGAAAATCTGTCCTCCAAAATGGAATGACCCTGGTCATTATTACTGTTTTGCAAGGAGATATCAAGGCCATTATCCAGAGTGTTGTATGTTCATACCTGATGAATCTGCTAATGTATCATCTTTATTAAATCACATGAGTACACATACCCTGAGTGATTCAACTCCCAGTCAAGGAGACTTACTAAATCAATGGTTTGAATCATGGGGCTCTTAGTGGAAACTGTTTTTTTTTTTACTTACTTTTGGAATCTTTACCTTGATCTGTGTTTTCTCCGGCATGTACCTCTATTGCTACTGTAGTATCTGCCTCCTGTACAGCCAGATGGCAACCAAATGAGCCACCTCCATGCTACTTAAAAACCCTTGCTGACCACTTAGGGCATATGGTGGTAGAGAGAGGTGTGTAAGATTCTAAGAGTAGGTCTCAAAGGGGTGAAGTGCTGGTGGAGGTCACAGAGAGAATGTGACCTCCAATTGACCCTCAAGCTAAAGCAGAGCAGTTGGAGGCTCCTCATCTACTTCCCTGTTCTTGGAATGTACATTCTGTCCACAATTCCCACAGTGGGAACTATTTTCAAGGACACAGCCTTGAGAGAGTAAGGTCTTGAGATCACCAAGGTGGAACATGTGACTGAACCCCATTAAGGTCTCTACATAAACTTTTAAGATTCTGGTGCGCAGGGGCAGATATCTACTTGTCTTGGGGCCACCCAAGGCAAGTCTCATATGTAAGTTCCCATGAGTATTAAACCTGCCACCTACCAATCTGGAGTGGCTGCCTCTTCCTTCAGTCTCTCTTTGCCCTTCATGTACAGGGGCCAGTTTCATATTTCACCCGAGGAACTCACTAGTTTTCAAACCAAAAAGGAAGGGTTTTGATTTTGATTTATTTAAGAGACATAAATATACTCATGTGTTCTAATTTTTTAAGCATATTTTGGTAATTTGGATCCCTCAAGGAATTTGTACATGTAAATACAATTTTTGATATTAATGGCTTAATGTTATTTATAGTATTCTTGCCTATTCTTTCAATGCCAGATCCCTAGTAATTTTTCCTTTTTCATTCTTAATACTGGTAGGTTGTTTCTTTCTATCTCTCTCTCAATATGTCGAGCTGAAGATTTCTCATTTTTGGTTTTGGTTTCACTAATTTTCTCTATTGTTTTTCTCAGGTTTCTATTTTGTTGATTAATGCTCTTATCTTTATCATTTCCTTTTTATACTTACTTCAGGTTTAATTTAGTCACATTTTTTTTTTTAGCTTCTTAAGGTGGAAGCTTAGATAATTGATTTTGAACGTTTCTTCTTTTGTATCATAAACCTTTAAGGAAATGATTTTTCCTCTAAACACCGCTTTAGTTGTAGCCCATTTTGGATATGTTGTGGTTTTCATTTTATTTGATTTAAAATATTTTCTAAATTTGATTATGATTTTTTCTTTGAATAGTGTTTATATATTGGAAATATTATGTTTTAATTTCCAAATATTTGGGGAGTTTTCAAATACCTTTCTATTATTGACTCCTAGTTCAATTCTATTGCAGTTACAGAATGTTTTATGGTTCCAATACTTTTATACTTATTAAGACTTAATTTAATGGCCCTAAATATATTTTTCTTGTTGTATATTTCATATGCACCTGTAAACAAGGTATATAGTCTGCTGGTGTGATGGAAATGTCAATTAGGTCATGTTGATTGATGCTATTTACTTCTTTCATATTCTTACTCATTTTTTTATCTGCTAATTTTACTGATTATTGAGAGTGTGGAAATATCCAATTTTAGATTAGTCTATTTATTACCATTCTATTAAATTTTCTTTATGTATCTTGAAGCTCTGTTTTAAAATACATACACATTTATCATTGTTATATCTTCTTTATGAATTGACATAAAATATCTATCTATCTCTGATTTTATAAAGGCATACCTTATTTTATTGTGCTTTGCTTTATTGTACTTCACAGATGTGCATTTTTTTTTTTTTTTTTTTTTTACAAATTGAGATTTTGTAGCAACACTGTGTCGAGCAAGCCTATTGGTGTCATTTTTCCAACATTAGCTCACTTTATGTCCCTGTGTGACATTTTGATAATTCTCACAACATTTCAAATGTTTTCATTATCATATTTTTATAGTGATCTGTGATCAGTGATCTTTGATGTTATTATTATTACTCACTGATGGCTCAAATGATGGTTAACAATTTTTAGCAATAAAGAAATTTTAAACTAAGGTACGCACATTGTTTTTTAGATATAATGCTATTGTACACTTAATAGACTACAGTATAGTGTAAACATAACTTTTACATGCACTGGGAAACCAAAAAATTCATGTTACTTTCTTTGTCTTGATATTTGTTTTATTGCAGTGGTCTGGAACCAAATTCACAATATCTCCAAGGTATTCCTGTACCTTCTTCTGAAATTTAGTCTAATATTGTTGTAAGAATTACAGTTCTCATATGCTTAGAGTTTGCATGCGTTATTTTTTCTATCCTTTCATTTCAATCTCTCTGTGTTCTTACATTTAAAATGGATTTCTCATAGGCAACATATAGTCAGGTTTTGCATTTTTAGTTATTATGACAGTCTTTGTATTTTAACTGAGAATACAGGACATTTATATGTAATAGAATTATTGATATGTTTGTATTTACATTTATCATATTGCTAGTTCTTTTCCATTTGTCCCATCCATTTTTTAAATTCCTTTTCCCATTTTCCTGTCTTTTGGATTAGTTAAATATATTTTGCAATTCAGTGTTATTTCCACCATTTACTTCTTAGCTATACCTCTATTTTCTCATTGTTGGTCTCAGATTTATAATATTATAATTTAAACTATGCAGTCTATTGTGTCATAATTTCATATAACAATACATCTCAAGCAGAATACTTCCAATATCCCCTCTCATTCTTTCTCCTATCACTGTCATAATTATACTTCTATGTATATGTGATAACCTCTAAAGTATATTATTGTTATTATTTTTGCTTTAAACAGCAAATTATCTTTGAGAAAAATTTTAAAATGAGAAAAAAACTTTTCAATTCTTCCACATACTTACCATTCTACTGTTCTTCATCCCATTTTGTGTACAAATTTCCACCTTGTGACACTTATCATTCACCCAAAGAACTCCTTTATTTTTCATACTGTCAATCTGTTGGTGATTCATTCTCTCAGCTCTTGTTTGTCTGAAAAAGTATCTAATTTGTCTTTGATTGTGAATATTTTCACTTGGTAAATAATCCCAGTTTCATAGTGTTTGTGTTTCATCACTTTGAATATGTCCTAATATTTATTCTAGTTTGCATTGTCTCTGGTGAGAAGTTATTTTTATTATCCTTATCTTTTTCTATATGTAGTTACTCATTTCTCCTCATTGTCTTTATGAATTTTTTTTCACTACATATTTTGTATAAATTGATTTTGATGTACTTTAGAGTGTATGTATCTGTATCTCTATGTATCCTGCTTTGGGTTCTTTGAGCTTTGACCTGTGTGTGTGTGTGTGTGTGTGTGTTTTGAAATTTTTAAAAATGTTTTTTATTTTTTCAGCTGTATTGGGGTGTTTTTCTATTGTTTGTTATTGCCACTATTGTGTTTGGTTTTGCCCTTTTCTTCTTTGTCTCTTCTTTTTTTGTGGAAAGCCAAATACATGTATTTTAGACTACTTGATATTTTTCCATTGGCCTTTCAGGGTTTGTTAATTTTCTTTGTTTATTTGCCTTCCTGTGCTTCATTATTGATCAATTCTATTGTTATGTCTTTAATATCAATGAAACCTGCAGTATCTAATCTGCAGGCTCATCTCATTCAGTGAAATTTTCAACTCAGATTGTTTACTTCTCACGGCTAGAAGTTCTGTCTGATTCATTTTTATATTTTCCACTTCTATCTTTACTATGTTCATATTTTCCTTTGAATTCTTGAATACAGTTAAAGTAGCTGTTTTAACATTCTTGTTGGCTAATTCCACCATCTCTCTCATTTCTATGATACCACAGTCAGTTACCACCAATTTCTGTGGTGGTAATCTAGAGGTGAAGTAGGCAAATGAAATAAATACCTCTGCTGTGGTTGTTTTAGGGAAAGAAATTCTAAAAAAATAATTGTAACTAAAAGCAAACTTCATCGTTGAATATGGCTATCAACTTTAGTCTACACTTTGATTTTTAACATTAATCAGTCAAATTCTACATTAATAAAAGTTGACTATAGTTATTCCAAACAAAAAGAAACTAACTTTAAAAAACCCTGATTGATATTTTTCCTCGTCATGGGTAACGTTTTCCTTTCCCTTTGAATGTCTACTAATTTTTGGATACTTCTTAGACATTTTGACATTATGTTGTTGAGTGTCTGGATTTTGTTTTCTTTCTTTAAAGACCATTGAGGTTTGTTTTGGCACACAGCTGTGTTACTAACAGATGAGTTTAATCTCTTTAAGCGTGTTTGGAAACTTTGCTAGGGCCTAGCTAGAATAGTTTTTTATCCAGAGATAGACCCTTTTAGTTTTTCTGTTCTGGCTTTAAGGACCTCAAATATTTTCCCTTCTGATGTGGATTCAGGGAATTTCTCAGCTTGTGACTTTCTGTTCCTTCTTTGCTTGCCTTTTGAAGTTTTACTTTTCACATCTGTGATCACTTTGTGACGTGCCAAGTTTGCTAGACTAAACAAGACTCCTCTCTAGTGTGTTTCAAGTTAGAATGGGCTACAAGGGAGACAGCAGCCATTTTGTAGTGTGTACACACATCTCCCAGTTTATCAATTAAATATTCATCTGGGTTTTGCTGTGAAGGAAATTTTCAAGTGGACTTAAAATCATAATAATTTAACTTTGAATTAATCAAAAAAGTTATCCTGGGTGGGTTTGATTTAATCAGGTAGAAGCCCTTAAAAGAGAGCATAGATGTTCCTTGAGAAGAGACACTCCAAGCAGCAGCAAGGTCTGATACTGCTTTTCCTTTCCTTTGGGTCTTCCTTTCTAACTGCCTGCCTGTGGATTTAAGCTTCAACTCAAGATCATAGAGTTTCAGCCTACCCATGATCTTCTTTTCCTAACCGGTTGCCTTGCTTCAGAGCTAACTTTATCAGCCCCTACATCTTGTAATAATTATATATATATATATATATATATATATATATATAGTCTCTACTGATTCTACTTCTCTAGTTTAACCCTGACCTAAATAAGATCTGTGGTGTAAGACTTATCAAATACTAAATGGGATCTCTCTGCAAATTTCGTGAGCTCATTTCCTGTGTCGCTTCCTCTTTTTATGGAAATCTGCCACATGATTTTCACCTGCTTTAGCATCCTCAAACTCTAACCTTGGTCTCCTGAACTCAACAGGACTACAGGATTCTGTTTGGATTCCTCCTTTCTGCTAATAATTGCTTCCAGTCAAAACACCAGGACTATTATAGGTTCACCTCATTTTTTCCCTTTTATGAAGCATCATATTCAATGATGCTTTAGTCAATGTCCGAAAAACACTCGTTGTGTTTTATTCAATGTCTGAAAAGCACTTCTAGCTGTTTAAAGTTGGGAAATAGCATTATAGATGATTACTCCAACATGGCTGAAAAAAGAAATCCTTGGTCTAGACTTTCAAATTTTTTAAAAAAAATTTTGGGGAATTCCTTGGCAGTCGAGTGGTTAGGACTTGACACTTTCACTGCTGTGGCCTGGGTTCAATCACTGGTTGGGGAACTAAGACCCCACAAGGCACATAGCATGGCCAAAAAAAATTTTTTTTTTTATTTAAGAACTTTATTTTTAGGGAAATTTTAGGTTTGCAGCAAA
Organism: Physeter macrocephalus; assembly: GCF_002837175.3. Classification (NCBI taxonomy): domain Eukaryota; kingdom Metazoa; phylum Chordata; class Mammalia; order Artiodactyla; family Physeteridae; genus Physeter; species Physeter macrocephalus. Next base: position 165,308,301 of record NC_041224.1, read on the forward strand.
ATTGAGAGAGATGTACAGAGATTTCCCATATACCCACTGCCCTGACACATGCATATCCTCCTCCATTATCAACTTTCCCTACGAGAGTGGTACATTTATTAAAGATGATGAATGAATCTCGACATATCATAATCCACCCAAGTTCAAATGTATTTTAGAATTTTTTCTTAGTGTTTTATGTTCTATGAATTTAGATGGTCTAGACTTTCTAACACCTGAAGTTATACTGTTCTTAGACCTGAAATTTACCATAATCTTCCCTACTGTAATCCAGTGACGGAGTATGGAAATATTTCAGACTGCACTTGAAGGCACTAATGAAGAAATAAATATATCCTGATTGTGCCCTAACAAGTCCATCTGACTAAACTCTCTAATTGTATATATTACCTGGTACATAACATACTCTGAAAAAAATGTCATTGGACTATACTGAATTGTGATTCCAGCACCCATCTAACACAGAACCTGATAACATAATTAATTTAAAGCAGCAGAGTATAATGGTTGAGAAATTTTTGAAAGCTAGATAAAATCATGTTTGAATTCTACATCTTATCTTACTAATTATATGACAAATAGAAAGGTATTAATTTCTAGTAGTCTAAATTTCTTCATCTGAAATAGGGGATAGTTATAATTCCAACCTCATGGGGTTGCTATGAAATAAAATAAAATAATATTTGTAAAGTTCTTAACACTGTTATCAACACATTGTAAGCACTTGATTTATTTTTGAAATTCTTGGTATTTTTTAAAAAATGATAAATATTCAAATAAAACTAACATGTTAAAACCTTTTTTCTCTACTTTTGAAGGCGAAGAAAAGGGTTCCCAAGTTGTTTGGAAGTTTAGACAAAATATGGTAAGTCATCTAAGTGAGCCCTTTGTCAGATACTTAAAATTAATTCAGCAGATGATTGAACTCAAACTGACTTATGCAATGCAGACAACTTAAAGATTCACATAACTTAGATGTCCAGAGGTAAGCAGGTCTCAAGTGAGTGATCAGCTCCATTTCTCAAGGATTCTCTAAAACCTACCCTCCTTGTTTTGGTTTCATCCTCAGGCTTACTTCATTCAAGGTAACTAAATGGCTGCAGCCAATCTTAAGCTTACAACTATCTAAAGTATGAGAACTTCTTGCCACTCAAATATAAAATAAATGCTTTCTCCTTTCTTCAGATGGTACCACCAGAGATCACATGTCCACCTCTTGTCTTGTGGACAAAGTAATGACATATCCTGATAGACTCATGATGGGATTAAATGCCCATGATTGAATCAACCAATGGTACAATGGGTAGCACATGGTAGATATACTTATTCACTTGTGTTCCTCAGGTCCTACCTTTGAGTTGGGGCTTGGGTTAATCCTGCTCAATGAACATTGTTGCTGTTCAATGGGGAAAGATACAATGTCTTCTGCAAAGACCATGTGCAATATCCATGTTCTTTGTGAATATTCAGAGTGCCTTTGAATATTTTTCATCATGGGAAACTTACCACAACCTGCCCAAGTCACATGTTTTCACTGTTGACGAATTTTGATCTCTATGTCTTAGGTTTTATGTTTGAGGATTAACTGGAAGAAAAAGATGAATTTCTCCCTGGATTGGCCAAGGTAATTCACTTATTTAATAGTCCTTACATATAAATCAGAATTCTAAATGCATTACATATTTGTAATAATTTAATCTTCACACACTTATGAAGCAGGATCTAGTACCATCTGTGTTTTACAAGTAACTGAGACACTTAATGGTTGAATAACTTGTACAAGGTAAGAGTCACAAAGAGGTTGATAGATCTAGCATTTGAATCCAGCTAATCTAGCTCCCAAATCCATGTTCTTAACTGTGATACAATAATACAATATTACTTTATTCATTGAGAACACTTAGTATAGAGGGAGGTGAAATGGATTGTAAAACCTGTTTGATTGATTGGGAAAACTTGCTCTAATTTGCTCTGTCTATCTATCTATCTACCCATTCATCTACCCATCTATCAAATCTACCTATTTTGCTAGGGATGCAATATAGGCGGAAGTATAATAAACACTTCCAAAAGTTTTGGTCTTTTATTTTTAATATGACACATATATACAATATTTATTTATTTATTTAACCATTCACTTATTTCTATTCACTAAAAGTTTACTACACCATATTCACCCCTAGACACTGGACTAATTCCTTGAAATACAGAGATTTAAGACAGTGTTTCTGCTCTTAAGGAAGTCATAGAGCTGCCTCTTAGACCAATGTTCTTGAAATTGTGGATCATGACTCATCAATTAAATTTTTAAAAAAGGAATAAAAATGTCGAGTTCTTTATATGTGATAAGTGTAAGTGTTATGTGTTTTATGTGTTTATGTTTGAGTGTGTTCTGTGTGTACTGGTTTATGGTATAAACTGTGTTTCTTATGTTTCTTATTTTGATAGTGTAGGGCATGTTCCAAAATATTCTAGAATGACTACATTAGAATCTAGTCAAACAATCTTTAGACTTTTCCCAAACATTTTACTTCCTATTATTATGTTGGGCCTACTTGAGGAAAAGTACTGTATGTTATATTCTACTTTATTTTTCCTGGCACTCATTCTAGTAATTTGCTCAGGGTCGCTGCTTGATGCAACTCGTTGTCTTCCTGATTTAATGAAGTGTTTTATTTGGAATTCTTGATGTCTGTTATTGATTTATATCTTCTTTCCTTAGATTTAGTTTAGAAGTCATTTAAACAATATTTCTGACTTTGTGATAAAACAAAGTTTGGTTGGTTGACCAAAGCTTTGAGTTTTTCAACCAATTTACTTTCTTCTTGGAGACAGAGCCTGAACCTTATGATCAGCTATTACAAGGCATTAACTCTTGTTGTCTAACCTTATTAAAGTAGAATTGTCTTGTCAATATTGAGGTAAAATGGCTTTAAATAGTATTATTAAACCCTAAGCTAAGCAATAGCTTTACCATTGAACTTTATGCTCTGTGGTTGCTGCACTTTATGGATTTATTCTCCTTTCTGTCAGCATAAAAAAGACCAGCTGTAAAAGGCTACATGATCTGAAGACCACAAGATTTTGGCCATGCAGATGACCCAACATTAGAGAATCTGGGTTGGAAATTTCGTGTGTGGAACAATTTCATTAAATGTCTCATGCTTCTTACCACCTTTTTCTCTTCTCGAACTTCTGTAGGCACATAAAGATATGGAATGGTTTCTACCATTTTCTCTGAAGTAAAAGCATTCTCTGGCATCAAACTCCTATGGAAAATATTGGAAGAAGTAACCAAAGCAAACATTTTTTTCTCTATAAGTTTAAGAAAATGGAGTAGAATAGCCTTTATAGGAGGTTCAAGGCTTTTCCACAAAGAATGCCGGTGTAGTTAATGTTCACATACTCATTTTTAATCTAATTTCTTTCTTTCTTAAACTTATTGACAATCATCTGGAAAAGCAATTCTTTAATGGAGTTATTCATGCTACAGAACACTCCTTAACTTACTTTCACTGTTTTTAAAATGGGACTTTAAAATTTATCTATCTATCTATCCATCCATCCATCTATTTATCATTTATCTATCTATAATCAATTCATTCATCCATTCATTCATTCATTCATTCATTCACTATTTTAAACACAGCTAAAGGAAAAAGAAAACTCCAGGAGGTTAAAAGATAGTAATAGTGCTCCTATATGTTTAATTAAATATTTCACAAAAATTTTCTGAGGAAACGCTTGTTTTCGGAGTAAACACATTTTTTTTTTTTGGTAACATTGCATAAATATAAATTGGTGCAAAAGACACATCCACACAAACATCTTTCAAAAGCAGACTATTGGAAAGCACCTGAAAACATTAAAAGGCAGCTCATAGTGTTGTGATGTCTTATTGCTATATTTTGAAATCACTTTTAATAAAATTAATTAAGTTTTAATATAGGAAGAAGAACTGGAAATTCATTTACTATATCTGAAGAACTGTTTCTAGAGGTTTGGGGAATTAATTTCGGTCATTTTCATTTGTTTTTGAGATATGTGTATTTATAATGAGGCATGTAAATGCATCTATAAATATTGCTTTAAGTCAGAAGGAATTTTCCTACTGGCTTTGTAGTATTAGGCTTTTGGGAGAATGTGTTTCACTTATATTGACATGTTATTCATTGGCAGCCAAGTTAGACTAATGGTGTTTAAGGTAAGAGCCTTTTTGAGCCCTACCTAGACAAACAGTGGAACAATTAAATATGTTTCAGCTTTTGAAAATCTTAAATGTGTTTCAGTCTATGTCTATATGTAACCCAGACTCTGGGTCAATGCAACATACTTGTGAGTACTTCTCTCACATACAAATTGGAGTGGGGTAGTGATATCAGTTTTGGGGTGTTGAACTGAATCCGTACACTAGTGTTTTAACTCTCAGGGATGCCACCTCTTTTTAAAATGACCCTTTATCTAAATACTATCTTTCTTAACCACAAGATTTTCAGTCTTTTATCAGATTCTCCTCCCCAGGGATTTCGGGGTGATTTGGAATGTTTACGTGTTTCATAAATCCAACCTGGTTGATAATTGTCCCAGTTTCTATGTCTAAAGGCCATGTAATCCCCAAAGTAATTCCAACTGACTATCTGTCTTCTATGTCCTGGCCTTCAGCCAAGATGTTGTGGCGACCACCTTATCTTCCATTAGTGGAAGTGCCTATGATCTTGTCTTTACTACCCTAAATCTATCTATGCCTTCTTAGTCTTCTCTGAAACACAGCAAGAGGATGGAAAACCAAACCAACCCATTTCTCTCTTGCTCCCAATTATCAGCCCATTTTTCAATCAACATAACAATAATTAGCAGAGATACAGCATGACTCTTCATGAAGATATTTTACATTTTTATTTCTTAAGTTTAGCTCACTATAGTTAGAGTTGTGAGATTCAGCAAATAAAAGTGCTTAAACTTATATAAAAATAAGTTCTTCTTGCCCTGAAATTCAAATTTAACCGGGCATCCTATACTTTACCTGGCAACTCTAACTAATACAGAGAGTCTTTCTGCTAGTACAGGTGAGTAAAAAACAAAGCACAACAAAACAAAAGAAAAAGCAAACAATCAAAACAAAACCATTTTGCATAAGCAAAAATAACCAAACTGAGAATAAACCTAGCCTAAGGAATCTAATCCTTCACCTAAAGAAACAGAGAAATTGTTTGATCCTTAAAAATAGGTTTGCCATCCTCATTTAGGTATTAATGGTTCAAGGATATTGGAGTTAAGTTTCAGGCCATCCTGCAAATGGCTATTTCCCCTTCCTAACTGGTTGCTGCTGTGCTTAGTGAGAAACTTTCCTTCAAGGTAGTGCTCTGACTTTCAGGATACTTTCTTAGTTTCAAGGTTGGTTAATAGGATGACTTCCTCAGATTTTTCTTTGCAGAAAATATGAAGGAGAAAAGGATAATCCCCTCCCCATACTCCAGTGTTTGTGGTCTCCAATCCAGTGACTGGGAGTATATAAAGCATATAAAAAATTGTGTCTGCAATATCTTCAACACTGTCCAAATGGGAGGAGAATGGTATGGGAAAAGTCAGGTTTGCCCCAGTGTAAAAATGATTTCAGGTCTAATCTAAATGAAGGGACTTTCCAAATACTGAAACTCTGAGTTATTTTAGAATTCTTTGCATTAATTTGCTGGGGAGGGGAGCGAGGCCACCTTCTGAGGTTTAGCTGTGGTTGCACTTGGCGTATTCGGATTAATTCTGCATTGACACAACAGGGATTCTGCTCTGACACGGACACAAAAATCTGCAAACTCAGTTTGTGTAACTTATTTAGTGTCAGATTTATATCAGTGTTGAAATGCTTTAGCAATCAAATTAATTCAAATCTGCCTTAGCATCTCTTCACCCCAAGATTAAAAATATTCACAATATTGTGTTACAGGATGTTTTTACATGTTTTCCTTACACTTAGCTTACCTAGTTTAGATTTTGCTAATACAACCTTTTGATCGGCTAACTACTGAAGCATTAGCTCTATTATCTGTTGCCTCAAAAATTGGTAACAGAATCTGAACCTTTGACCCCATCCTAGCAAAGTAGTAATTAATGTCAGATACATTTTGATAACACTATTAAAATTGTTTTCAACACTTGAGCAGCTAATTAGAGAGAGTAGATTCCTGTATTACTTTACCAAACCTTGTCCCAGGGTGAATATTATCTTTCTGATTAATCACAATGAAATACCTAACACTTTGGGAAAATAATCAAAGAAAGCATATTTTGGTATAGAATGTGTTTATATAGGGAACACACCTAACAAAATGGCAATTCCTTCTTCTCTGTCATTGAGAGAGCAAAATGGTACTTTGACCCAACACATTCTTTACATGATGATGGCACTGTTTGTGTTTTGAGACATTATGAAACTCAGCTAAGGTCATTGTTTGGTCTTGAAATCTAGTACAAGATTAATTTTTCCAATATATTTTGTGGGTGTAGAAAGGATCAGAGGAAGAGTGGAGGTCATGTTAGAGTCTGATGAAATTTTCCTTTGACACCTGCTGCCCAGCCCACCTTTTTTATGAGGAAATGTGAGTTCAGCTTGATGAGCTAGAAATATTTTGTCTCTTATTTACTTATGAATAAATAAATCCCAGAAACGTCAGTATTTCCAGGCTTGGTAAATACTAAAGTAAGGCTGGGAAATTAAGACATATTTTGCTCTCAAACATTTTTTCAACATTTCACATTAATTAAAGCCTAAGGTGCATTTGGCAAAGCTACCAAAGTAATTTTAAATCCAAGACTTTAGACTGTCAACACTTGGTCAAAGTAATCTCTAGCCTTTGATATATCTCATGATGACTTCACACAGTATTATTGGATTTTTTCTCTTTAAAGTGGATGTGGCATGCAGGGTGGTTTTTTTTTTTTTTTCTCCTCTTCTAACTGCAAACAATAAATTAATAAATGGATAAGAAAAAATAATTTCTGTTTGAATACTTCAAATTACCATTTTGAATACTTTGAAAAAATTGTCAAAACATCAATGAATAAGTATATTTTTAATTTTAAATATTACTAAGGAAAAATTTGTAATTTTATGTTAGAAAGAGAATTGGTGATAATTGGCCTCTACTTAAACACCACGTTGGCTTATCCACATTTCCAAGGTGTATTCACTTCTGTTAGAGTGAGTAGATGCTGGCACACACTCTGGTCATTTCCATTTTGTCTTTGAATATGTGATTCACCTCACCTAATAGTTTCTCACATTTCTTATCTAACTATCCAAAGCCTACCACTTTCAAATAAAAGTCTCTACTATGATCACATTTCTGACCATTCAAACACATATCAATCTCTCATTTATTTTCCACCATTTTCTGCCTAGTCAGTAAAACACTTAGTCATTCATTTTTTCTGATTACTTAATTATATTCCTTGCAAGTGAATGCTACACTTCAGTATGTATGTATATATCACCAGAAACTTACTAGACATGGTTAATACGAACTGATCACTTACAGTGTACCTGGAATGCATTAATTCATTTAATCCTAATAACAATCCAAGAAGATAAGGACTGCCATTTTCTTTCTTTCTTAGCAGGGGACTCTTAGCCTTAGAGATGTTTAAAATTTTCCTAAAGATACCTAGTTGTTCTACACTGAAAGCAAGCTCTTTATACTATGTCATTTGGCTTCACAGTAAGGGTCCAGTCAATACTCTAAAGTCAATTGTGAGTGTAAATTGAGGTGAAGAAAGAAATGGTCCCAGAAGCCTTCTGATTTACCTAGGGTAAATGGGCTTCAGAAACTAGTATACCCTCACCTTCTGAAACCCACTCACACAGGCTGGTCAGGGTGAAAACTAATGGTATACACATGCACACACATACACACATGCATACAGAGGCACAGAGACCTGTATGTCGGGTGGAGTAGGAAAAGAAACACATTTAACCAATGACTCATCTGTAATCTGGGTGTAAATGCAGGAAAGAACCAGTGTATTTCTAATGGGGCTTTCTGCTTCAGGCTGTAGGCAGATAGGTTCCCTTCTCCTCTCTCTCTCTCCTGCAGAAGCTTAGCTTCCTAGTCACCAATTCATTTCTCTCAAGTTTGTTGTTGGATTTACTTATCATTAACTTATTTATCCTAAAATCTGCTAAAAGTCGAGTTTTTTTTTTAATGGGCTGTTGAAAGAGCTTTTTTTTAAAAATATGAGATCATATCTTGGTGAAAATGCAAGAGTTCTCTTCTGCTTTTACTACCTTAGTACTTTCTGCTTAAAAAGAGTCATATGTGGTCTCTTCCCACATATATTAAGGAGAGATCGCTACCAAGAAATCTTCACAGCATTCTTCTATTGAGTTATAAATGCAAGGTTTATGATGGCTGCCCGGTGATAAAGGTGATATTATTACTTAAAGTTTTTACCCTGTTCTTAGACTTCATAGTCCACTGGAGAGGATGATGACAAGAAGTCTGAGAAACTGAGTGGCTACAAAATTGTAAGGACCCCAAATCAATGTTGAATACAGCCCTTAGTATTACCAAATTCTAAGTTTCTTACGAAGACCTCAGTGGCAGTGGATACTAAATTAGCTCAATCTTTTCCAATTTTGAAAACTGATGAGGATAGCCACGTTTCTAGAATAGTTAGGATTTCCTTCCTACATTGAATCAGTGAAGGAGTTTAGAAAACATTACCGTTCCCAGCTGGTGTCATGCATTCCTGATTCAAGATGCTATGGATTACACATGGTTCCCTCCTGTGACATTGCTGTTAGGAGACACAAGCTGTTGTCTGCAGAGTTTAAGCTCTGAGATAGTCTTTAGGAAGTCTCCCCATGGTTAATATTACTGAGCTATTTGGTACTCACATGCTGTATTTGTCAAGATTCTCCTGAGAAACATAACCAAGAGGACATATGTATATTTAGAAAGATCCATTTTATGGAATTGGCTTCCACAACGGTGGGAGCTGGCAAGTTCAAAATCTACAGAGAAGGCTGGCAGTCATATATGAGTTGACGTTGCAGTTTTCAGTTTGAAATCTACAGGCTGAAAACTCAAGTAGGTTCCTATGTTGTAATCTTAAGGCAGAATTGCTTTTTACTCAGGAAACCTTGTCTGTGTTCTTAAGGCCTTCAGCTGATTAGATGAGCCTCCCCCCACCCTCTGGGAAGGTAATTTTCTTTACTCAAAGTCTGCTGATTTATCATGTCTAAAAAATATCTTTCCAGCAATATTTAGACTGGTGTTTGAGCAAACAACTGGGCACCATAGCCTAACCAAGTTGACAAATAAAATCAACCATCATGTACAATTTGCATGTAGATTTGAATGATACAGAAAGATAAGCATGAAGATAGGAAATATAAACTGTTTAGAAACGGGTTTGGATTTTTTTTCCTGAATTTTTAAGATTATCTTTAATCAAGGATACATGAGAAATAAGAAGCTTCCCTCACACCCGCACAGTAACAGATAAAATAAAAATGAAAGGATTCGTGACTACTATGCTGCTTCATTTGAGTTATAAGAGCCGGAAATAAAATATAAACTAGAGAGAGTTGTTCTCGATGTTCCTTTGTTTTAAAATCAACTTAAATCAAAATATTTTAGTCTTGCAAACTTATGATTCAACAATATTTACTGAACATCCTCTATATGCCAGGCACTTTTTAAAACTCTGGTGACGTGGCAAAGAGCAAAACAAACTTTAAATGAACTTCACATTTCAGTAGGGATTGCCTGATAATAAAGAAGTAAAGATGGCACATGTTAGAAATTGATAGGATGGTTTTAAAGAAGTTTATTATGTGAGGTGTCTCTGAGGAGGTAATATTTGAGCTGAGATCTGAATGAATAAAGTGAGTTCTATTGGTATCTGAGGAAAGAGGAAACAGCATCTGGAATATTCAAGAAGCAGCTAGAGATGAGTATGGCTAGAGTGAAGAGGAGAGCAATAGAAGGATAGAAGATGATCTTGGGGGGAAGAGAAAGAGAGAGAGAGAGAGAGAGAGAGAGAGTGGGGACTGGGATGTCTACGACTTTGTGGGTCATGATAAGGATTTTGAACTTCACTCTTAGTGAGAAGAAAGCCCTTAGAGAATTAGAGTAGAGGACTGATCAGACTTAGATTTTGATGGGATTCTTCTGGCAGCTCTGTGAAGAAGATTTCTACTAGGTGGCTAAGCTGTGGTATTTGAAAAGAGTTGATGAAGTAGGGTAGTAGCTGTGGAGACAGTGAGAAGTGGTTGGATTCTGCATGTATGAATAATATCTATTTGAATAGTTTGAATGGTGCAGTGATACGATTTGTGTAAGGATAGCTCCCAAAGGGCAAAAGTAAGCATAGAAGCACTCACTGGCAAAGTGCATTTTCTTCAGATAAATGTGTGAAACCTCTCTCGGTGTTAGGAGGATATACAGGAGAGGGCTTGAGGTCTGGAGGTGAGGTGAAAGTGTTGTTGTGTCTCTTACCAGACAGATACAATAAGTGAATCTTCTTCCTGTCTCGGCCTCCTCCGTAAGAGAAGAAAGAGAGAGAGATTGAAGGTGAGAGAGAAAGAGAGAGGGAGCAGGAGACCTGGTTCATCTGGCTGTGACTCCATGTCGTTCACAGGGCAAAACTCACGACTTTTCCAGATGATTTGCTGTTTACAGGTGGGGTTCACATCCTCTCTCCAACATTTTTGCTTGCATGGCTCCTTCTCTGCATCCACCTCCATTATTTTCCAGGAAAGGACAGGAACCACAAAACTACACAGTCTGATTTGCAAGAGGAATGGAAAACCCAAGAGCAACTTACTCTACACAAGGGTGTGCTGGGCAGAGCGGGTAGGACTCTTCAGAGTAAGTCAGGACTGTGGCATCATATCCTGCAGCCCCTTGCACGGTGACCTGGGAGAGGATTTGCAACAATACATGGGGAAGAACATTTTGAGTGAGTGAGTGCCTTGTGGAGAAAGTGTTAGGTCCATCGCAGGGTTGGTTTGTAGGAACAAATAATGGAAGATAAGGGCTTTAATAAAAGTTTTTGTAAATCAAATTCAAACTACTAACTCTACCACACATCTTGGTGTAAATGTATGAGGGAGATGAGAGTACCATTTAAATGTCCTGTCTGGACCATAACTTTTTAAAAGACATAGAGTTGATTCTCATTATTCTCAGTACTTATGTTCTATACATTTGCTGTGAACACTAAATTAGCAAATACTGAACCATGCCTTCTAGATGCCTGTAAACCTCTGGTTATAGAATTTTCATAAACCAATCAATGAATGATCTTGTTGTATGTGTGTCTATATTTAAAGACACTTTATTTAATGTACATTGTTGATTCATTAACCATTGAAATCATGGTCAACAGTACTATATTTCAAGTCGGATGGAAGTTTTCTAACACCTGTATTTTTCTGTGAGGCTCATCGCAGCGTTCTTGCTCTAAGGAACACAAGATACCTTTTAGCATTATGCGTGGGGATCATTTGAAACAGCAAAATCACCCCCACACTGAAGCACAGAAATTAAAAAAAAAATCATGGCACTAAATAGACCATAAAAAGGATACTTGTTTACAATACGAAAAGTGAAACAAGAAGTCAGAGCATATGACTTATTTCACTCAGTATGACGATCTTTAGGTCTACCCATGTTGCTGCAAATGACATTATTTTGTTCTTTTTTTATGGCTGAGTAATATTCCATTGTATATATGTACCACATCTTCCTTATCCATTCCTCTGTCAATGGATATTTCGGTTGCTTCCATGTCCTGGTTATTGTACATAGTGCTGCAATGAACATTGGGGTACATGTAGCTTTTTGAGTTATGGTTTTCTCTGGATATATGCCCAGGAGTGGGATTGCTGTATCATATGGTAGCTCTATTTTTAGTTTTTTAAGGAACCTATCATATGCTATTGCTTATATGCGGAATCTAAGAAAATGGTACAAATGAATTTATTTACAAAACAGAAATAGAGTCACAGATGTAACAACAACAACAAAAAAAACTTGTGGTTACCGGGGGGAAAGGGGGGGGAATAAATTGGGAGACTGAGATTGACATATACACACTACTATATATAAAATAGCTAACTAATAAGGACCTACTGTATAGCACAATGAACTCTACTCAATACTCTATAATGACCTGTATGGGAAAAGAAATCTATAAAAGAGTGGATATGTGTATATGTATAATTGATTCACTTTGTTGTAGAGCAGAAACTAACACACCATTGTAAATCAACTATACTCCAATAAAAAAAAAAAAAAGAAAAAGAAGTCAGAACATCAGCTTATTAGACCTCATACAGGAAAGTGCATGTCAGGCAATGGTGACTCAATTTTTCATCACTCTGCATGTGTTTGCTAAAAATCATGAAAACACTGAAGAGTATGGACTTTGGGATTACAAGTAGATTTTAACAAGCAGGCAAATTTGCAAATATGAATTTGCAAATAATTAGGATCAAATTTACTCCTCTGGAAATGGACTACAGTGAGTTAAAAAATTATGAGCAACACACATTCTAATTAAATTTCCTCCCTTCTGTAATTTGCACTTGAACAGAAAATCCAGGGTCTATGTAATTACACTGGAATTATTTTGCAACTAACTAAGCAATGAATTTAAGCAGTTTGGAGTGTGAATCTTTTATCTGTCATTCAGTCTCTGTGTAGCTATTACCACCAATTATATATTTCTAAAATGGGCACAATAACATCTGCTTTATAAAGTTGCTGTGAGAATTGAATGAAGTATGATATATCAATATCTAGCTAAGTTTGGAGCACCTGGTACATTTTCATAAATGCCATTTCTTTTAACTAAGTCTATTTCACACTCAACTCTGTTGTAGCTTCATGATCCCTCTTGGTTGTTCTTTCCCTCCATTTCTAGGAGACTCCAAGTGAAATAAAGGACTGTTTTTCAGTAATCATTACCCTAAGATTATGATATGCTAATGGTCTTGTTCTTTTTTATGCGTGGTTTTTCATCTGTTTATCAAATATGTTCTTTTGGAGCATAGTGGAGAATAAATTATAAATTAAAAAACAAGCAAATAGATGTATTAATAATGAAGTCATGTTTACTTCTTTAGGTTTTGGTAGAACTGGCTTTCTCTGGAAGATGTATAAAGTCTAGGATTTCTTTTGTAAATAATTGTATATTCCAAGTAAGAGAGAACCTGTGATAGGCCGTGTGCATTTAGGATGGTAGAAGTTATGGTGACGAACAGAACAACGATTAAGGATCAGAATTCTAAAATAGATGTTTGCCTGTTCTTGTGAAAGTACAGTATATGAAGAAGCATTTAGAGTTTATGAAGAACAGTGGACTTATTACTGTGGCATGGCAGAAGCCAAGTATTTTTCTGCATTTAAAGTTTCAGTGACATGAGGGAACTAACACTGAATGACAATTTGAATAGTGCAATCATAATAATAACTGAATCATGAGTTTATTTTGAGCATTCATTATTCATTGAACATTCTGCTGCAAGTGTACATTGTGTTACTGATTTCTCATTACTATCTTGTGATGTGGAAGAAATTTCTGTCTCTACTTTAGATAAGGAAGTAAACTTAGAAAAGTTATGGAAATAATCTATGGTCACAATGCTCATAAATGATGGGGCTGTAATTAGAACTCAGGTCCATCTCCAGGCTTTGATTTATCTTCTCTAAACTTTCATTTATCTTCAATGACTATTTGGATTAGTAATGAATGCTTTGAAATATTCTAATCAAGTTGCTAGGTTTGTATACAGCTTACAAATGATCAGCATCCCAAATCTTCTTCTAAAAAAGAGCGTCAAAGCCTTATTTAAAAATCTTTACTTGACAAATAGATCTACTTCAAATATGTGGCTCTTTCATCTGGGAAAAGCAAAGTAAAAAGGGGTAACCCAAACCATGCAGAGAATAATTGCTATTGCTGGAATGGTAATCAACATAGAGATTTTGTTAGAAAGAACAACATAAAATTTAGAAGATATAACTAGATTCAGATAGGAAAGAATTAAAATTATTAAAACCAGAAAACATGTTTCATTTAAATAGAATAAAGCACTTTTTCTTTCTTCCAGGTTTTCCATCCTGACCTACAAAGTACAGTTTATGTTGGAAAATGTTTTCATCTCAGTTATTTTGGTTTCGGGGATAGGTATAATATTAAAACTCACCTCTATCCTGAATGGTTTCTTTTTCAATCAACCCCAGCTTTCAGTGAGTAAAAGGTAACAGAGTGCCTGTGTGAGAACGCAGAAAACAAGGAGATAAAGCTCTAAGATTTTTTTTTTTTCCTCTGTAAAGAGGCTTATACAATGATTGGAGCAGACATCAGGAAATTAGACCAAATGGTAGTGTTAAATCCATTCGCCAACCTACATTCTCCAGTGAAAAATGACATAACTTTTAACAGTTTGGATGAAAAACTTAAATATGTGGCTAGGATCCTTAATTCCTTTGTGGGTTACTCCCCTAGTAAGTATTTGCTAAAGTTTCACCATATGTACGTTCCTTGGCTTGCACATCAGATCACGTGTAAAATTTATTTAACAGGCGTATTCTCAAAACAGTTTAAGCCATGAGAGGTCCTTTTCCATTTCCTCGGTAGGTTTTTATTCCTAGTTATTTGTTTAGGGTTTAGAGGAATATGGGAGCGTGTGTGTGTGTGTGTGTGTGTGTGTGTATGTGTGTGTGTGTTTGTGTGAGTGTGTGTAAATGAGTTTTAGGAGATTTTTGGCTTATTTAGAAAACAAAAAACATTCAATGATCTGGTCTTTCATTCCTTGGATTGAAATACTTTCTTAAAGTCAAAATAATACCATTTAACAAAATCAAAGGAAAACATGTAGAAGAGAAATATTTCCTGTTGTTAAACAAATGAATTTGGACTTTCAATTTTACTGCTAGTTAAGTAATATTTTGCATATCACCAATAAAAAAGCCATACAAGACCAAACATTAAATATCTTTTTTTTTTTCAGAAAGTAAAACACTTCAGCAGATTAGATGCTAAGAAGGTGCTTATAACACAAATTGGGAAAACTCCATGCTTTTACTCATACAATGGATCCTGTTTCTAAGGAGAACCCTCCTTTCTCTTAACACGGGCAGAGGAAGGAGGACAGAATATGTGGCTCCCCAGGGGAGGCGATACAAAGAATATTCAACGACCACACCTGTCCAGATTCTTGCTTGCACAGCCTTCCGTGGTACCTGACCATCATTATAAAAGAGATTCTTCAACATCTAATATAGGTTGGTTTGATAGCCAGCTGAGAACAAGTCCCTTCCAGAATATGACTTGGTGGGGGAGGGGAAGTCATCCAAAGTGCTCACTGAAGTAAAGACTGAGGCTGGAAGGAAAATACAAAGGATATTTTGGGCTGCCTGGCAATGTGACTCAGGGCAAGCCTTGATTATGATGGTTAGTCATTCCAATGTGGATTCTCAGTGGAATCCGTAACTGACACAGAGAGACAAAAGTTGCTCTTTCACATCCTAGGCAGAAAGCACACACATAACTTTGAAGAAAAAGTTTGGCAGGACCAATTCTTTGAAGCCATTCTGTTCAAAGTTTTTGTAATTTCAACACCATGTTTCTATGGCATGTCTATCAGTATCTGGAAGAGGGCCAGTGGACCAGCAGACAGGGATGAGTCAAGTCCAACTCATGAGTATATAATCGCTCTGCTTTATCTGAGAAATAAATGAGAATGTCTTGTGATAGAAAACCAATTCACATAAATTTAAACTATAGAAGTAAATTGATTCGCTCATGAAATTAGGAAGTCGAAGGAGGTGTAGCTGATTTTACGCATGTCTAAATCTAAATGTTCAAATAAGGTCATCAGGTTTGATCTGTTGGTTTCTCTCTTTTCTTTGATCTAGTTCCTTTTGGTTGGTTGCAGAAATGTCCATCTGAAGCTGGAGTTTGTAGCATCCCTGTATGTGTGATTCCAGAGAACAAAGAGAAAATTTTTCTGCTTCAGTGTCCACATCATTCTCCTCCAAGAGGACTTAATATTGACCCTTCTTGTTTGATCTTAATCTCACTTTAAGCTTTTGTCCACACAGTTATGCTTTGCAGGTGTGGAAAAAGCCTCAGTTTACTTCCATACTCAGAAAAAACATGTGGTGAGGAGACATGGCTGAAAATGATTTTTGGCAAATGTTCAGGGCTTTACTTCAATCACAATGAAAAAATGGCTACATGCTGATAACTGCCATTTTATCAGAGTTTCGCCTGATCTGACAAGTTCTTACTGATAGACACATGCTCTGGAGAATTTCATACCTGTTACTAGGCATAAATTCCTTCTCTGTCAATCTCAGTGGCTAACTGCTATTAAAACAATAATTGTCATTTAAAATTAACAAGGTTTTTTTTTTTTTTGCGGTACGCGGGCCTCTCACTGTTGAGGCCTCTCCCGTTGCGGAGCACAGGCTCTGGACGCGCAGGCTCACCGGCCATGGCTCACGGGCCCAGCCGCTCCGCGGCATGCGGGATCTTCCCGGACCGGGATACGAACCCGTGACCGCTGCATCGGCAGGCAGACTCTCAACCACTGCGCCACCAGGGAGGCCCGGAAATTAAGAAGGTTTTGAAGCTAAAACATGGTGAACAGCACAACAGCTGTTTTTTTCTTCCTGCTAGTCATAAAAGGGGATCTAAATTTTATAAATTCTTAAAGGACTTGAGTTAATTTACTGTTTTTTTTTGTTTTGACTTTCTGAACTTTTTAGACAAACAAGAAGTCATTGAGAGAGGGAAAGAGATGGTGAGAATTGAATCAAAAAAAAAAAGTCTGACTAAAGTTTTTGTCAGTACATCTTCACTTTAAGAAAATGCAGGTAAATCAACAGCAAGCATGTAAATCAGTAAAGCAACTATTGTGAAATACTTACTACCAGACTTTTAAATATAAAATTGTTGGAAAGCAGTTAATCATTTGAACATGAAGTAAAAAATAATCTTGATGGCAGGGCAGAAAAATTTTTAATTTGGAATTAGAGTTTACTGAGAAAAAAAAAGAATAAAAAAATCTGAAATACAAACCTAGTGTAAGCCAATAGGGGAAAAGTAGGATGTCATCCACAAAAAAGCTTACAAACATACTCCTACCCAAGACTTTCCAGGAGTAAGCCCATCACATAAAGGAAATATCCTGTCTGTGATATGTTTGCTCTAAAATATGGAGACAGAGCAGTAGTTTGCTTAGGCTTCCAATAAAATGCACCTTCTGTGAATGGTGCTATTTTACCATTCATCCTTCAGCTCCATAGAACAGCACTGATTGTGCATGAACGATGCTTCAGAAGAGCTTGTGTGTCACTGGAATTATGTTTTATTTATAATAATTGACTCTATTTGGCTTGTGTTCCAGTTTTTAAGAGACCACGGTAGAGGGATCTTGATACATGTGAACACTGTAGCCCATAATGCATCAAATTATGCTGTATTTTGCCATGGTGAGTCACTTTTAATCTGAAACTATGAACTTTTTAAATGTATAATGATAGTTAATAGTATAACGAGGCTTTCAAACAACTGAACACACACACACCAGGTGACTTATTCACAGTTGTACAAGGGTATAATACACAGTGATTTCTTAAATGTATTTTCTCTATCTCTACAGAGGTGCCAGAGGGAAATTAGCTATGGAAGCATCAATCAATCAATCAATATTTATAAAGGACTTACTGTGCTTACAGAGCTGTGATAACTTCTTTTAACAAAACAAGAGAAACATAAACTATGCTACCTTTAAGCATGCTACATTTTATCACACCATCAGTCAATGCAATGTCTATTCACCAGCGTTACTGTCCATCACAGGCTGGAAGAAAGGGGATTTAAGCTGGGCCTTGAGGACCTGTCACATTTAGAGAATCAGAAACCATGGGTTTCATAGAAGTAAAGGCAAATTATACAAAGATAAAGTGGGAGAAGGGAGAATGCATGTTCAGGGAAGAGGCATGCGATGAGGAGGAACAGACAGAAATGTATTGTTTGGATATAGCAAGCTCAACTGGGTAGGAAAGGCATAGATTATGGGAGGCTTTCAAATTCACTCACCAAATTTGGAATTTAGATTTAATTTAATAAGTAAAATAAAAGCATTAATCTTTCTGGGTAGGAGAATGATATTTGAACAATCATAATGGGCAATGATATTTTTCCAACTGATGCAAAGCATAAAGTATGTATTAGAAGGAAAGTAAAGAGTCTAAAAATAGAAGGAAATTTAAAGATTACTGTATGAACTCTTGGGGATTCGGGTCAGATGGCAGTCAAATTTCAACTGAACACCAATTGAAACCTCCACTCTTAAGCAGTTTAACTTAGTACCATCACCTATCACAGAGGCATTTTAAAATGTTTGTTATGAAGGAAATTCCTATGGAAAATTATATTTTTGATTATATTTAATGCAAATATCAGAGATGTTATTTAAAAGAAAAAATATCTTCCCTTGAATTTGTCTGAAATATTGGAGAGAAAGGTGAAGCTGTTTTTTCAAGTTCATCAGTGTGAGGTGTTGATTCTACTCATACCGAGTTTAGTCACGTGCTAAATCAAGCCAAGAACTGAGATTTAAATCAAGCATTCCCGTCAGATTTTGTTTCTAGGCTCAAACCACTAATTTGTGGGATCTGCTGTATTTTACTCTTTGGGCCACTAACTACTGCTCTTTTGGGGGACTTTCAATTTACAGCTCTAGAAAACAGAAAGATTTATTGTAGTTTTTCCAACCTTATTTATTTCCAACTAATTTTTTTCGTACTAGAATCCCCTGCCTTCAACATTGGAGACAACTTGTTATTTCAATACCTCGACTTTCTTGGTGATTAAATTTAAGCTGTACCCCACAGGTGAACAGAGGACTAACCAGGAATTGTAAAGGACTTTATAAATGTAACACTTGTGAAAGTAAAGATGATAATCAATTTCATGGTGAATCCAAGGAAAAACTACATAGCCCTCTTTTCATTTCCCTAATTCCAAGCACATTGCATTAAAACAACAACAACAAAGCCTGAATGAGATTTGCAGGATTTTAAGACTTTAGTAGGTTTGGTCTCCTTGGCACGCTGCAGATAATTCAGTATTATCTGATTGCATTTGTACGGCCAAACGGAAACAGAAAACAAAATCTTTTGGGTTGTTTTGGGAGATATATGCAGTGATTATCCCAACTAGTTATTGCCTTGAATCTTCTTGATAAGATGTGAGAATAACATCAGGTAATTATGTAATAATAAGTGTTTACGAAAGAAATAGTCTCAAGCACTCTACATCTATTTGCATAGAATGCCAAAATAAATTTTTAATACAGATGTTCCTTTGGGGTATTTGCTTCTTGAGTAATTAGGAGTCACTAAAGGTATCCAAATTAAATTCATAAATAGAATATTTTCTTGGAGATTTCCAGTACTAGCAATTGTTGTCATGGCGATTTGTAACACTTCCACGCAATACTATTATAAACAACCAATTTAGAAAAAAACAGAAAAACAAAGCAAACCAAAATTCTGGCAAATGTAATTTTTTCTACAACATAGGCCCAGTCTTACTCTTCTCCACCACTCCTTCCCATTATTCAACTCTGCCATCTAATCAGGGTGATACACCAGGTGACCTTTGAATTGAGCCCAAGGTTTCAAGCCTTGGACCTTTGCTGTTAGTGTTTGTCCTACCAAGGAAATCTCATTCCCATGTTAGCTTCTCAAATTATATCCATTTTTTAATTCTCAATTAAAATACCACCTTTCCTGGGATGATTTTTTTTTATGCTTCCATTAGAGTTCACCTGGCTTGTCTTGAAATTATTTTGGTGCCTGTCTTATGCTTGCTATAACATTATTAACAATGATGGCAGGGGTGGATTTTGTTGTCTTACTCCTTTTTTTCCAATCTCTTGTATTTCTGACACCTGAAGAAGTGTTCCTTGGAAATACAGGTGTTAAATAAGTATCTTCCAACCAGAGGTCAACTTAACTGTAAATTGTTAACAAAAACAAGAGCAGTTCTGGAGTGTTACCTACCCTTTCACATTTCCATGTTCTTTTCTGTTTCTACTTTAGTTAACAAACTAAAAATGGAGCACCTGCCAAATATAGCTATTACTCTGAAAAGATCATCTCTAGGTCTGCCATGGTTTCTCACCCATGGCATGCTAGTGCAAGGATGGACTTAGGGGTCAAACCAACCTGTTCTGTGTGCCAGCTTCACTGATTGCTAACTGAAATTATTTAACCACTCTAAGATCAGTTTTTCTCGTATGTAAAATGGGACTGGAAAGAGTATTGTGCTGAAGATTAAATGCACAAATTCTGGCAAATGGCGTCACACAGTGCCAGTATATATCAATTGCTCTAGAAGAAGTAGTTGCTTGTAGGCTTTTGAGGGATAGCTAAATACTCTAATTCTTCTCTGCCTTACCCATGTTTTTCAACCTTGCCCATTTCTTAATTTTAGGTACATTTTGCCTTGAAATCTCAGCAGGCAACAGATTTCCAAACTATCAAGCCTTTTCTACCATGTGAACCTAAGATGAGGGACATCTTTTATTTCTTTTTCTTTTTCTTTTTGGCCTGTAATTTTTTCAGTTATTTTTCATTTTTTTACAAAATTGAGGTACAGTTGATTTACATTCTTAGATTATTTTCAGGAGTACAACATAGAGATTCAAAATTTTTATAGATTATACTCCATTTATAGTTATTATAAAATATTGCTATATTCCCTTTAATCTACAATACAACCTTGTAGCTTCTTTATTTTATACATAGTAGTTTGTACCTCTTAATTCCCTCTCCCCACTAGTAACCACTAGTTTGTACTCTATATCTGTCAGTCTGTTTCTTTTTTGTTATATACACGTTTGTTTTATTCTTTTAGATTTCACAGGTGAGTGATAGCATAAGTATTTGTCATTCTCTGTCTGACCTATTTCACTAAGAATAGTACCCTCCAGTTCCATCCATGTTGTTGCAAATGGAAAAAATCTCATGCTTTTTTATGACAGAGTAGTATTCCTTTGTATTTATATACCACATCTTCTTTATTCATTCATCTGTTGTTGTATACTTAGGTTGCTTCCATATCTTGGCTATGTAAATAATGCTGCTATGAACATTGTATCTCTTTGAATTAGTGTTTTAGTTTTCTTCAGATATATACCCAGGAGTGGAATTGTTGGACCATGTGGTAGTTCAATTTTTAGTTTTTTGAGGAAACTCCATACTGTTTTCCACAGTGGATTTATCAATTTACATTCCAACGAACAGTGTACAAGGGTTCCCTTTTCTCCACATACTCACCAATGTTTGTTAGTGAGGTCTGTGGTGTTTGTGATGATAGCCATTCTGACAGGTTGAGGTAGTACCTTGTTGTGGTTTTCTTTGGATTTTTCTGATGACTAGCAATATTGAGTATCTTTTCATGTACCTGTTGTCCATCTGTATGTCTTTTTCAGAAAAATGTCTCTTCAGATCTTCTGCCCATTTTTCAGTTGGGTTGTTTGATTTTTTGATATTGAGTTTCATGAAGTGCTTATACATTTTGCATGCTAACCCTTATCAGTCATTTGCAGGTATTTTCTCCCAGTGAGTACTCTTTTTTTTTTTTTTTTTTTATTTTGTCCATGGTTCCCTTTTCTGTGAAAAAGCTTTTAAGTTTAATTAGCCCCCATTTGTTTATGTTTGCTCTTGTTTCCTTTGCCTTAGGAAACAGATCCAAAAAAATATTGCTACAATTTATGTGGAAGAGTGTTCTGCCTATGTTTTCATCTAGGAGTTTTATGGTTTCTGGTTTTACATTTAGGTCTTTAATCCATTTTGAGTTTATTTTTGCATATGGTGTGAGAAAATGTTCTAATTTTATTCTTTTACATGTAGCTGTCTGTACAATCTCCTAAGACTAACCAGGAAGAAATAGAAGATATAAACACACTAATTACCAGTGATGATATTGAATTGGTAATAAAAAAAACAACAACTCCCGACAAACAAAAGTCTAGGACCACATGGCTTCACAAGTGAATTCTACCTAACATTTAGAGAAGAGTTAACACCTATGCTTCTCAAACTATTCCAAAAAAATTGTAGAGGAAGGATGGCTTCCAAACTCATTCTGTGAGGCCAGCATCACCCTGACAGCAAAACTGGACAAAGATATCACAAAAAAAGAAAATTACAGGCCAATATCCCTGATGAGCATAGATGCAAAATTCCTCAACAAATTATTAGCAAACTTAATCCAATACATTAAAAGAACCATATACCATCCTTGATTTATCCCAGGGATGCAAGAATAGGGACATCTTGTTAAATTCCATTAATTTCTTATCCTCTCCATAGATCGACTTCTCTATCCCAGATCTAAAGACATTAGGGAAGTGTTGACTGTGTTTGAAGGAAAGGCAGATTAGGAAAACAAGGAGTTGGAGATAGATGATGCATTAGAAATTTACATTGATTCAAGATTAGTTGACCTTTGTTTAAATCTAACAATTTCCTTCTCAAATGATTACATATATTCCTACTTAATAATGACCAGTGCAGAAAGGCTGAGAGACCTTTGAAGTTCAATTGATAAATTATCTCCATACCTTGTAAAACTATCATCATCCAGCTTGCTTACTGTATATTCAAATTCAATTTGGGACAATAAGAAAATTGTAGCCATGTGTCAGCTTTAGCTGTGTGTGTGTGTGTGTGTGTGTGTGTGTGTATGTGTGTGAATGTGTGAGTGAGTGGGTGCTCATATGCACACATGGGGTACATATGCATATGTGACTGTTAGTAGTGGGTGTGTATGTGTAACTGATTGTAAATATGGTCAGTTGAAAAACTGAGGATAAATGATGAATTCTCAACAGGAGGTTTCTATGATCCAGGAAACTATCTGACTTGAAGCAGTTAATTTTCTCTGGTATGCTCCAACACACTGCCAGGGACATATAGGGTTTCTCCCTGGTGAATGCTATTATGCTATTTATTTCTTATTCTGCTGCACAAGTGGAGGCAAATACCACAGGATCTTTGAGAATAATTATTTCTTAGTCATATCAGAAAAGAGACTGCATTTTTCTGTATAGGGATGAGTTTTTCTTTCATCCCAGTGGCCTTTTTTCAAAGCCCTGAGAATTTCAGCAAGTGGTCTGTCCAGCTCACCAGCTAGTACACATAGGCAAAATGCTGTGTTTTTGTTATTATGGTCTTTTATAGTCTTTTTAGTGTTCTCTCTCTCTCTCTCTCTCTTTGTCTCGACACACACACACACACACACACACACACACACTGAAATTACTGTCTATCTTTCCTGGTAAAATTCACAGTTTTTGTTTCACTTTTCAGTTAAAAACATTTATCTTTCTCTCCCTTCCCAAATTCACTCTTGTGGAAATTGAAAATTTACTTCTCTGCTAAACTGCAAGGTATGCCAAACCCCAAATAGTTCAGGGATCATAATTCAGAAGCCACTGGTTTAGTCTCTTGTATGAAAAGTCTGTAGAAGTAACCATGGGCCCTGGGATAAGTTTCTCAGGACAGCCAGGAAACCCAGCAGGAAGATATTGAACTTGCCTTAAAGAACTTTCCCAAAGAATTGTCAGGGTGACTGCTTCATATTTTAAACCAGGTTGTAATGCAGATTGTGTCTTTTTCAGGTAGGCAAAACCTTCTTTTGCAAGTAGATAAGTGATTCCTTGGGAAATAGCACTTGTTTCCCACCTTTTTTTAGGATTTAAGAGAACTGGACTGGGACTTAAGAGATTCAAGTTCTAGTCCCTGATGAAAAGTTAACTAATTGTGACCTTTGGAAAGTGGCACACTCGGTAGTTTGTTTCCCCATTCCTAATTTGTAAAGAATGATCTCTATGGCCTCATCCAGCTCTAAAACCCTGTGACTCTAAGCTATGACTCCTTTCCAAAACACCTTCTCCCCAAACAAAATTGTCAGAAGGTGTTTGTGTTTGTTTTGCTTTGTTTGTGACTGGGTGTGTCCTTCATTTTATTACTTCCCCCCTTTACAAGACAAAAAAGGAATCCCCCTGTGGTCTATAAAAAGGTTCATATTGAGTGCTGTGTATAACAGCCAGTTTTCCATTTTAATCCTCTAAAAATACCTACTATAATAAAACAAGTGTAGATTGTTACAAAGCCTCTTGCTGACTTGCTACATTGTGAGTGGGCTGCCCTCTACCCACAAAATTTTCAATTGCTAGAGGAGATGAAGTTTAAATATAGCCTGACAACCAGGGTCTGGAGTTGTAATGGCATTTTGTGACCTCTTGATATGTTATCCTATGATGCCTAGAGTTGAAGTGGGAAGAAGCTGTGATGAATAACTTTATCTCCAATTCTATGTTGATTGTCCTCCTCTCAATAATTTATTTTTGTGAGATAAAATTAGCTCATGCATTTTAAGTACATAAATGTGGATACTCCTACAAGTAAATCTGTAATAGGTAAAAGATTGACTGGTGAGATATGAAACAATGGAAAGGCAAGTGTGTTGGGAAGAGCAAAAGGAAAGTAAAATCAGCACAAAAATGGTGATTAAAGGGCTTATTGGTAAGAAGAAATATTCGAACTTGGCAAATGATGGGGCGTGAGACGAGGAAGTGGAAGGCCTGGTTGCATCAGCGTTTTTGAACCTGAATAATTGGGAGGAGGGGATGTCATTAGCAGAGATTGGTGGGAAGATCTGTTAAAAGGAGAGTTCAAATCAGGACACGGCGAGTCTGAGAACTTGTGAGGATGCCCAAAGGGAGATGGTCAGCAAACAATTAAAATGAGGGATTTGAGGCCTCTGTCTTATGTAATACACTTTAATCCACAAGAATAAAAAAAAAAATAGAAAATGTGGTTAATTCAGTATTAAGATATTATAAGTGTTTATTTTAAAAGCATATAGGTCTTACTCTGTGTTTTCAATGAAGCTAGCTGGTTCTGTTAGAATTGAAGCTCTTCTAAACTCAGGACAGCTTATATTGGTAACTGATCTTTATTTTATAAATTATTTTACTTTTTTGTATTTCAATTGAGCCTAATAAGCATTTTCCTACTCAAAACCAGTTCCTACTGTACAAAATGCAATTTAGTTTACCCAGCTATTTATTATATTATATATTTATTATATGTACCTACATAGCTAACACTATGCTCAGGGTAGTGTGCGATAAGAAGGAAAGATATGATTTTATCTTAGGTATTGGGCAATTTAAGTCTAGCTGGAGGAATCAGATATGCTGGGGAAAACAGCAGCATACAGCATACAGTCAATCAACATTTATTTACTGAAAACTTAAATATATTTATTTTATTTATTTATTTACTTTGGTTCTCAGTTTTTCTTTCTTTTCTTTTTTATTTTAGAATTTTATTTACTTTTTTATACAGAAGGTTCTTATTAGTTATCCATTTTACACATATTAGTGTATATATGTCAATTCCAATCTCCCAATTCATCACACCACCACCATCCCCCGCCACTTTCCCCCCTTGGTGTCCATACATTTGTTCTCTACATCTGTGTCTCAATATTAAAAAAAACAAACAATCCAATCAAAAAATGGGCAGAAGACCTAAGTAGACATTTCTCCAAAGAAGACATACAGATGGCCAAGAAGCTGGAGAGGGTGTGGAGAAAAGGGAACCCTCTTGCACAGTTGGTGGGAATGTAAATTTATACAGCCACTATGGAGAACAGTATGGAGGTTCCTTAAAAAACTAAAAATAAAATTACCATATGACCCAGCAATTCCACTACTGAACATATACCCAAAGAAGACCATAATTCAAAAAGACACATACACCCCAATGTTCATTGCAGCACTATTTACAATAGCCAGGTAATGCAAGCAACCTAAATGCCCATCAACAGACAAATGGATAAAGAAGATGTCGTACCTATATACACTGGAAAATTAGTCAGCCATAAAAAGGAAAAAATTGGGTCATTTGTAGAGATGTGGATGGATCTAGAGACTGTCATACAGAGTGAAGTAAGTCAGAAAGAGAAAAATAAATATCATATATTAATGCATATATGTGGAACCTAGAAAAATGGTACAGATGAACCCGTTTGCAGGGCAGAAATAGAGACACAGACGTAAATATATTTATTTTCAACAGTCATCATCCAGTGGCCTTCAACATATTGGAAGAATTTATCTGGAGGTTGGACGTGGATTTCAAACTCAGAACAAAACCAAACTCATCATACACTTCCTGTCCTCTGCCCCTTCTTTTGTAATTTCTCTTTCTACAAATATCCCCACAACTCTCCATATCACAAAGTCAGAAGTCTAGAATGACTCCTTTCTGTCTACCTATCCTTCTCCTACTCACCCCTGCCACCTATACTCCCACGTCAGTTTGATTACATTCCTTTGCTTTATATTTCTAAATTGCTAGTACTGTTTTTAATAAACTCCAAATGGAAAGCTCTTTCAGTTCCAATCTCCCATCTCACCACTCCCTTGATCTCAGAGTTAGGCTCCTTTCCATATGAGGTCCTTGGAATTTTCAGTAATACCTTTCTTCAAGTCTACTTCATTTTGCATTTGCTGGGACCAACCTTTCAATCCTACTGTAACAGACAAAAACTTAGTTTTCCTTTACAGTCCCAGTTAAGAGTTACTTCCTCAGCAAAACCTCCTCTGATTCTCTCTAACCTAACTCTCTCACTCTTGATCTCCAATAGTCCCCATGCTTGCCCTTAACAGGGAGCTTATAGGTTGGTTTTACTAGACTCTGATCTCTTGCAGGCAAGTAGCATCTCATCTCATTATTGTGATTATTACTATGATTATTCAAATCTAGTATCTTATTCAGCATCTATTACACTCCAGGCAATTGCAGATGGGATTGAATTGAAAAGATTCACATTCTATGAACATGTTTCTCTTTGTTGCTTTCCTTGTATCATTGTTTTTCACACTGGGTGTAGGTTTTTCTCTCAGCGCTTTTTCTTTTTTTATCTGTACTTTCCCCCTTCCTGTTTTCACTCTCCATACTTCCCCCCCATCTCTCATGATATTTATTTGTTGAACCAACTGAAAAACTTCCCTTCTTCCTTGTCGTTTTCCAGCCAGCTAAAATTTTCAGAGCTTCAACTACATATCAGACACAGAGCTAGGAGTTTTCATTGATTATCTCTTAAATTTCATAGCAACTCTATGAAGTTCTGTCCTTGGTTTCATATTACAGATGAGGAAAGTGAGGCCCAGAGAAGTTAAATAATTTGTGCAAGGTTATGTTACTGAGTTCAAGCTGTACTGCTGGCTGCAAGGTAGGTCAATAAATCAAGAGATGAGGTATTAGGGCAAAGAATAGTGTCTTTATTCAGAAAGCCAGCAGACAGAAGATGGAGGACTAGTGTCCTAAGGAACCATCTTACCTGAGTTAGAATTCAGGCTTATTTTATACTAAAAGGGGAAGGTGTGTGACTAGTTGTTGCAAACTCCTTGGGGAAGGAATTCTTTGCTATTGTAGCTGTCCATGTAGGTCTAGTCACAATGTTCCTATAAACCTCCAATAAGACAGATATTATTCTCTGTTCTGTAACTTTTTCTCTCTACCTGAATGGAAAAGTGTTATACCTTTAAAGTTCAGAGCCTTGAGAATGGGCAATTCTGTATATTTCAGGCTGTGGGCAACATTCTTCTACAGAAGATGCAGAGCCAGCATGACTAAGCACAGGCAACAGAGTACCAAGGTTAGAGTAAAGGGATAGATCCAATATGGAGTCAGGTTTGTTCTTCTGTGTTAAGTCACACAGCAAGTAAGTGATAAAAGCCAAGGCAATTTGGGTCCAGAATTAGTCTTAACTACTGTGCTTTGTTACATTAAATAGAATTATGCTACTTAACTTTGTTTAAAGTGATTTATTCTCTCTACCAAACCATAAGGGAATAATGCGGTGGGTAGGTCCCAAAAGGAAATGGAAAAACAATACGGAGAGGAAAAATGGGTGAAATTTGAGGAGATTCTGTAAAAGCAATTTGTATCTATCTTAGTTCTGATCTAGTTACCAGGGAAATCTAAATCGAGTACTTCTGACTTAGGTGTTGTTTCACCATGTTAACCTGTAGGCAGTTTGTGCTCTGTGACTTGAAATTCTGTAATAAACATTCCTCATCCTAAGGCTTCTCACGTGTTCAGTGTGACCTCTCCTGTGGTTAGGTTTCCACACAAACAACACAAGCAGCAGGCAGACATGAAATATCTCACACACAAGGACCACATGCTTGCGCAGACCATACTACCCTCTCATATTGCTGGAGCTTGTTGAGCAACTCACTCAACATTACACTATGCTGGATTTCTTCCGCATTCGACTGAGCGGCATCAAGGCACAATACAGCATCTCACTCCAGACCATGTTTTAAACACTCCAGCACTGGATCTTTACTGTGTCAGCTGCAAGTGATTCAAGTTAAGTCTACTCAAGGATTTCCTATTGGATTTTTGCTGGGAAGCTGACATCCCAGATATGTAAGTGCATTATTAAACATAAAATTCACATATTGTTGTATGGAATTTGCAGGAAGAACTCTTGACTGGAAGGAACCTCATTTTGACGTCAAAAATCAAGGTCAAGGCTAAGCTGCAAATATAGGTTCTATGAGTGAGTTTCTACGAGTAAGGAAAAAAGGGAGTTGCAGTACTTTTGAGTCTTATTACACTATGATTGATGAAGGTCTTAAGCATTGGGATGTTCATCTTCACATCCAAATCTTTGTGTCATATCATTACGAATAGAAAGTAGGATACTTAAACTTAAGGAATTAAGCCAGAGAAAAGTTGTTTCTTTTATATGTTTCAAATGCCAGGCAAATTGTGCTCTGTGTCAGTGGTGACACATTTAAATGTAGTTAACCCTCCGTCCCAAATACATACACTCTTAAGTAGAAAATGTTCATTTTGGTCCAATCTGGTTACAGCTTAAGAAAATGGGGTGGCTTTGATGTTTTCTATGTCTCCAATAATGTAAATGTCATAGCATAGAAGCTTGGGGCCTGATCTAACTTTTTAGTCTTCTAGTTTCAACTTATAAATAAATAACTAAGGTGATAGGATTTAGCAGATGAATGAAGCTTCATAAATTGAAAAACAAAACAAAACAATAAAGTTGGTGCTGTGGTCTTAAATATTGGACAGGGATTGCTGCCATAAATTGCCATAAATATTTTAATAAGGAAAATGACAAACCTACAAAAAAGAGAAAAGAATATAACAAATCCTAATGTTTTCACCAACACCCAGCTTTGACCATTATCAACTCAGGGACATGCTTGTTGCCTTTATATTTCTATCCACTCCCCTCAGCCCCATAGCATTATGGTGAAATTTGTTTCCCAGACTATTTCATCTGTAAATATTGCAATTTGTATCACTAAAAGGTACAATTCTAAAAACTGGAAGTAATAACAGTATTTCTATAGTTTCAAATACACAGTCAGGTTTCAAATATCCTTTATTATCACCTAAAATTTTTGCAGTTAGTTTGTTCTAATCAGGAACAGTGAAACTTATTTCATGTGTATTGTAAGACACTCTTTTATTTATACATTGCTTCTTCGTACTTTATTTGTCGAAGAAATTGCATCATTTGTAAGGCAGAATTCCCCACAGTCTGGATTTTGCCAAGAGTGTGTTGAACACTATTTTTGACTTCATTATTTTTATTAAAAAAAAAAAAACCAACAGCACTTTAGGGTAAAAGTCTTTCCTTTCATAAGATTCACCATTTTAGATAACAAAAATTTAAAAAGTGTTTACCTCAGACTAGGTTTATGTCCTATTTTTCTCTACTGTAAAACATTTTCCTTTATGTTTGTATCTTATGACAAAAGAAAATTATGAAAATGAAATGATTTATCAAGTTGTATGAGGCCTTTATAAATAAGTCTTGGTTCCACTGATTGCTATAGCTGTGAAAGAATTTAGGGAGCAGCCTGTTCAGTTGCTTTTTACTGGTGGAAAAACTGAAGGTCACAGAACTCAGGCTAGAAAACTTATTTTCAAAATAAATGACCTCTTGCTTTATGGAGGCCAAGAGTTCCTCAGAGATGATCAAGTTCCTCAGAGATGCTCCACTTCATAGGATCAGAGGTTGAGATGTGGGGAGTGTGAGTGGCATATGGAGCATAAGCAGGATCTTCCTTTGGCTCTTCACCGGCGTGGCTGACCTCTATGCAGGCATATCCATGGTGCTGCTGCTGAATTTTTAAGCAGTGCACTTCAATGTAGAATAATGAACTTGGGACTTGAATAATGACTTTGAGCTGAGTTCTATACTCTGGCCAATTAACCACCTATACTTTCTGAATTCTACTTTCCTCATTTATATAATGTAGGTTGTGTAGTAGACTGTGTTCTATCTCAAATATAACCCCTAAGGGAGGATTGTACTTCCCCACTGATATGGACATTGGGCTCGGCCTTGGGACTTTGCTCTGCCCATTCTTGGGAAGGCGAATACATCTCACTCAGAAGTCAAGAATTTGACCAATAGAATATGAGCAGAATTGAGCTGTGTCATTTCTAGGATGTAGTGGTTTATCATATCTCTCTTTTCTCTTTTCCTGAAAACTATAGTATCCCAAATAGAGGCTACAGAGCCACAGCTGATTTGCAGGACATGCAGAATGAGCAAGAAATCAATGCTGATTGTGGAAAGTCACTGGGATTTGAGGATTCTTTGTTACCGCAGCATAACTCTACATCCTGCCTGAAAAAGATGGTAAGGCATGCTCTATTACCCTTATAGGGTTGTGGTGAAAATCAAATACAGACATGTAATTGGAAGCTTTTAGTCGATGTGAAACATTTACCTTCTTTGCACCTTATTTCTTGAACATGTATTTTATATCTTTAACCAGAGTGTAAGTATCTCAAGAAAACTTCAAATTATGCTGCATTTTGATAGTTTAGAATTCATGGCCTGAACAACATTTTGTATGCCCAGCGTTTAAAGTTAGAATTGTATTAAGGGTGTGACTCTGACAAGTATAAGCTCCATGAAATTAAGCAAATCACTTAATTTCTCTGGGCCTCAGTAAAATTGCTATCCTGTCCTGCTTTTGGCAACAAAGGCTCTAACTATGTATAAGTATTTGTTAACATCTTAGAACCATACCAGTTTTTTTTTTCTTTTTAGTTACAGAGGTTTTATTGCATTTTTTTTCATGCCTGGTAGGTTTCTTTTTCTTTTTTTTTTATATCAAAAGAGTTTATTTTTTATACCCTTGTTATTTTTTATGTTTAAAAATTCTCAAGAAAAGGTGCCCAGAAAGTTAATCATTTAAAAATTCAAGGTGAAGAGCAGGTAAATTAAAAAGAAACTTGTGAAAATGCATATTAATATGCATATATATAGCTTATAAAGAAATGTATATATAGCTTATAAAGAAATATTTAATACTGTAATTCTTGATTAGGCAAAAATTAAAATACATAGAATATTAAATACTTTTATAATGCTAAAATATACATCTTCTAGAAGCAGAGAGTTCCTATTCCTACTATCTATTTCACATTCCCTGTTGGTACTTCTGACATTTGGATAAATATCTTCTCAAAAAAGTGCTGTTAAAAGGTACAAAAAAGTTGAAAGAAAGACCTAGTTTACACTTAAGAAAAGAAAAGGAAAAGAAAAAAAAAGGGAAAATGTGATGTTTGTTAATTTCATTTCATGTGGCAGCATCAGTATAATGTGTATTTTGAGAATGGTGTTTGAAACTGAGTTTATCTCTAGAGTCAGAGTAAAGCCAGTTTGCAGTGCTGGCCACTATTATAGATGTTGGGGAAGCCACAGTGAATAAGACAAATCCTCCATTGCCATGGAGCTTACTACTGTGAGGTCAGGGATGGGGAAGGGGAGGAGGAGTTGAAGATAAACAAAAACATATGTGATATATGCTGAATTCAGAATATAGGTAATAGAGGACAGGCAAAGAGAGGCTGGGGCGCCTGCTCCAGGAAGGTAACATTGGATCAGAGATATGAGGCAGTGAAGGACATAGAGAATGAGCCCTTTAGATACATGAGGAAGAGAATTCCATACAAAGGGAATAGCATGTAACATATGGGACAATACTTCTCATACCTGAAGAGTTACAATGAGACCAGATGGCTGGAGCTGTTGAGCAATAGAAAACAGTGATGGGACCTAAGTGCAAAGAGGTAGCAAGAGATGAGTTACCTGAGATGAGCTCCAGTTGATTGTGTGGATGTGGGATTTTAATCTGATGAACTGGGAAGCTATTGCAGAATTTTAGCAGAGAAGTGGCATGTTTTGACTTAACTTTTGAAGAGATCACTCTGGCTACTCTGTTGAGAATCAATTCCTGGGGGTCATGGGTGGAAGCAGAGAAGTGAGTGAGGTGGCTTGTGCAGTAATTCAGGTGAGAAATCCTTGGACAGGAACGGTTGTGTAGAGGTTCAGGAAAATTGTCAGATTCTGGATATATTTTGAAGGCATAGGAAACAGGATAAGTTGATGAGGTAGATGTGGGGTTTAAGAGAATAAGAGGATGATGGCTACAAGGTTTCAGGCCTGAGCAGCTAGAAGAAAGGAGTTGCCACCTATAAGGGAAAGGCTGCAGGTGGGCAGGTTGGGGGAATGTCCATTGTGTACCTCTAGGGGCTAGAATTTTAAAGTGATGTCCCCCAGGCACTGCATAATGTGTGGTGTGAAGATTCAATGGCCCTCTTGCTCCATGTAAAATCGTTTACTCTTAGTTACTCTGAGCTCTCACTTTTGAGTGACTTTTTCATATGTGACCTTATATACACCTGCTGCATCCCTCCATACAACAAAAGATCATTGTTCACAGTGCTAAACCAAACTGTACATTTCTAATTATTAAGCATGCATATTATTTCCTCAATCAGACTGTAAATATCTCAAAATATGAATTCAAGACTTATAACTCTATCTCTAATTATACATAGAATATTTTTGACCATCTAGTCTTGGCAAATACGTGCTTGTGCCAGTTTGGTTTAAATTTGTTTACCTCTGGACAATATCAGAGAAGCCAATATGACAGAGTATCCTTCTGATATAAGCTATAGGCAAATTATAGTTTGATTATAGTTTGCCTAACCAACTATAGGGGATGTGGTTCAGGATAATATTGGTTAATGAGTATTTCAGGCTATGACACTGCCTTCCCTTTATGCTTCCCTTTTGTCTACTTTCCTACAAGATCCAGTTTGAGGTTAGTACTGGTCTGTGGTTAACAATGATAATGATCATCATCATTATTATAATACAGTATAGCAGACCAAACAGTGTGTTATAGGATGGTAACTGTATCTGTATCCCAGAGGTGCCTGCAAAGTCTGAATTTTGCAGAGAATTTCCTTTTATTTAGGGAAAAACATATTTAAAGGACTTTTTAGATATGAAAGGGTCAGCACTCCAATCATGCTCCAGGCCCAGGCCCTTAGTGACTGTTTTTCTATTTCCTTAGTGCACCAATCCTCCAATAATAGGTATATGTTTCTGGTCACTTCTCAAGTGACTCCTTCCTGGAGAGTCCTTTCTTTTTTTTTTTTTTTGCGGTACGCGGACCTCTCACTGTTGTGGCCTCTCCCGTTGCGGAGCACAGGCTCCGGACGCGCAGGCTCAGCGGCCATGGCTCACGGGCCCAGCAGCTCCGCGGCATGTGGGATCTTCCTGGACCGGGGCACGAACCCACGTCCCCTGCATTGTCAGGCGGGCTCTCAACCACTGCACCACCAGGGAAGCCCCTGGAGAGTCCTTTCTTGACAAAATAGTAACGAATGCTGCTCCCCTAATCCCGTGTCCCCTATATTATTATTCTCGATAGTGATTATAAAGCCCTGTTGTTATACATTAGTTATTAGTGCTTTATCTTTTCCCTCTCTAGTATCAAGTCCTTGAGGGCTGGGATTTCATCTGGTTTATGTATTGCTATATGCCCAGACACCAGCAAAGTGTTGATGTTAACTAAATATTTATGAAATGAAGAGCTGAATGAAAGGCAAGTTTCAGGCTGTGAAAGTTGACTAAAAAACTGTAAATTGCTTTCAAGAAAAGTCGGGTCCATGGCTTTTTTGTTTTTGTTTTCGTTTGTTTGTTTGTTGTTTTTAATTGAGGGATGAGCAGGGTGTCTGGAAGTGATTTGAATGTAACTGATCAATTGCCTTCCTGGGAGCAGCCTAGACACTTGGGTTCAACTGTCTTTGGGACTGGTGGCAGCAAGAAGGGTTTCCTTCCTTATAGTGCTGGCTTCTTAAAACAGGTAAGGAACTATGCATCCAAGAAATAGTTGGTTCATCC
Organism: Physeter macrocephalus; assembly: GCF_002837175.3. Classification (NCBI taxonomy): domain Eukaryota; kingdom Metazoa; phylum Chordata; class Mammalia; order Artiodactyla; family Physeteridae; genus Physeter; species Physeter macrocephalus. The sequence continues at coordinate 165,342,669 of NC_041224.1, forward strand.
CTTACACTGACTGCCACTAAGGTCAGTTGAAGTTTCAGCGGTTCTCTGGTAGCCAAGAAGCTCTTGAACCTGAAGTCCTCATCCTCACCCAAATTTCTTTCTTTCATGATATCATTGTTCCCTTTGCTAAGTCTTGGCAAAATTTCCTGAAGATTTTCCCCTAAGGTGGAGCTGAATGGTCATGTGTATCTCCATCTTGAATTCATGGATTAGCTCATAGTACAGGGCAATGGAGGGCTGTACATAATCAGTTTCCTTTGGGCATGGCCTGAGCCACGCTCTTGGTTCATCACACTTTAGTTTGGCAAGACTGCAGTCTTCTTTTCCATATCCTTTCTTACTTTCTGTGAATTCTTGGTGAACATCAATATTCTCCTGTCTTATGATTTTACACATTCTATTCCATGAGTCCTGACACATTTCTCTTCTCCAATTAAGTTCTGTTAAGCTAATGCCCTTTAACAAGAGTGTTAAGCAACAGGGAGCCGGGCTCGGGAATCAGGAACCCTGTTAGTAGATATAGCCATAGACAGCTATTGTTTTTCATGAAATTCCCTATAGTCGAGTGTAATATTTGTTGACAACTAGTGGTCTGTTTACCAGTAAATGAAAGGAGAGCTCGTGGTCCCATGTTTTGGACCAAATTAGATTAGTGAGAGCAGTAGCTACATGAAGAGTAGTGACAAATTAGACAGGGGTGATCTCAGAGATGCATAGAAAATTATATGTCAGAGAAGGGTGTGGAGTGAAAATCATGATAATGTATGCATTGGCTAAGGGTCTTCAGATGTATTTACTGGAGGGCTCTAAACTCTTGATCCACAGAAATTAAGGGGCTGAGTTATGGAGAAAGGGAAAACTAAGGGACAATCAGGTTGTAATAATAATAAGAAAACAGTTACTACTCCATTTATTACTCTGTGACAGACACTGCACTGAATACATTTCATGAATTCTTTAATTTTCATGCTAACACTATGGAATAAATACCCTACTCAATGTTGCCACCTCCATGTTAACTATGTCAGGCTTGATAGAAACCTGAAGGTTTTTCTCAGTTCAGGTGTTTGGTTATCATTTCCTTGAACTGTACAAAAATGGACATGGTCTTCAGGAATAAGGAAATATCCTTATCAGCTTGCCCAATAGTCAGAACAAAGTCACCTTCCCAGTGAGAAAACATTATTACCCTGGCACAAGACAAAGGCTAATACATCCCTCTTTGATCATGTGGAGTCTCATCTGTGCATCTTATTTTTTCATATATGCACACAATTTCATTGAAGTGAAAGTTGGAAGCAGATCATCCTGGAATTTCTGGTATATTTTTAACAATTAAGGATATTTAAAGTGTCTGGCAAAAAAAAATGTTTTTACTATTTAGATATACTTTCAGATTTTTCACAACGGATGTTGTATACAATCCAAAAACACATTTAAACCAATGAATATTCAAGTGCATTATCTTGATTGGACAGAAAACCAATACAAATTGAATAGAACTAAGGCATTTGGGTCTAGAATTTGATCTCTTCTCCCATTTATTTACATTATTTGGCCCATTTCCTTTACCTTCTTCTCAGCCATCCCTCAACTTCTATTTTTCCATTTTAGTATGTTTTTGTACACTTAGTACTGGTTGTTCTCCTTTGACCTTACACTCTTGATTTATTTTACCTCAATTAAACATGTTACCCTAAATCATTTCAGGCCATGTGGGTGATTGAGGAACTTAGAAATAAACCTCTTCTTCATTCATTAGTCTATGCCCCTATTGAATCAGAAGAAAAGTAGCCTTTCCTTTCACTCTCTTTAGTCCATATTTCTTTCTCTAGTTCAGATCCAAGTCTATGAGAGTCTATGAAATCAGCTGGCTAAGTGGAGAAAAGGTCAGTGAATTTACCAGAGTTGGTATGTCAGCTTTGGAAAGATGTATTTCTTAGTTACAGTCTCTTTTCCCCAAACCCAAATAGGTCCCCTAATTGAGTAATATCTTGAATCATGCTTTTGTGTGGGTAGATTAAATGACTTCTGCATTTATTTTAACATTAGCTTTCTAGATTTTAAGATTCTATGATGTTCGGTAATTACTTGCTGTATAGCTAAGCAAAATAAGGTGATTTTTCACTTACCAAAGAGCTCCATAAGAGTATTCAGCAATCAATCTTTGATGTGCTGATAGAAGGTACTAGATTCCTTCCATCTTGTCACTCCAGCATCCTTTAGGCTATTCAACTACTAAGCACCTAGGTAGAAAGTAGGGGAGAGGTATAGAGATGGTATACATTATTTCCATCCAAAATCTACTATCAAGAACTAATCACATGATGCACTTTGATGGATTGCTGGGAAACACAGTCCCTGGATAGGTAGCTGCTTTCTATGAACAATTTTAAACTATAGAAGGGGGATCAAAATATTTGGACAGTTTCTTTCTGTGCCACATATGAATTATGATTTAATTCATAATTATGAATTATGATTTGATAAAATCAGTTTATCAAAATGGATTTTTCATAGGGTATAAAGGTAATTAAGGATCAGTGGAAAATTAAAATCAACTCAAATTTTAGTAACCTAAATTCATATTAAAACCATTCCTTAGGAAAAAATAAGGAAAAGATAAAAGATTAACATACAATATTTTCTGCAAGATGGAGAAATAAATTTAAATCAGGGAACCACCCTCAAAATTTGTCACAGACTTTTATTGTAAATTAGGTTGACTACATTCTTTGACATCTGTAATAATTTAGAGAAAGTTTATACTAAGAAAAGAATGTATTTAAAATTTTATATATCAGGACCTCCAGACTGACCAATGTGGACATATCTCATAGGATAATTTTTAAAAAGACATCAGGGTAGAGCCCTCAGGATGGGCCTCAGCAAAATAAAGAGGAAGAAAAGATCCATCAGCATTTGAAATGTCAGTGGTAAAGAACTTAAGTGCAGCAATTCATAATTACAGGTATACCTTGTTTTATTGCACAAATATTTGCAGTAGAGCAAATGTTGTGCTTCACAGATATTTCATTTTTAAAAAATTAAAGGTTTATGGCAAATTCTGTTTTGAGCAAGTATATTGGCACCATTTTTTCCAACAGCATTTGCTCATTTTGTGTCTCTGTGTCATATCTTGGTAATTCTTGCAATATTTCAAACTTTTAAATTATTATTATATTGGCTATGGTGGTGTGTGATTAGTGATCTTTGATGTTACTATTGTAATATTTTGGGATGCCACAAGCTGTGCACATTTAAGATGGTAAATAAATGTTTATGTGTGTTCTGACTGCTCCACTGACTGGCCACTCCCCATCTCTCTCCCTGTCCTCAGGCCTCCCTATTTTCTGAGACACAACAATATTGAAATTGGGCCAGCTGATAACCCTACAGTGGCTTCCAGGAGTTCAAGTGAAAGTAAGAGTAGCATATCCCTTACTATAAATCAAAAGCTAGAAATTATTAAGCTTAGTGAGGAAGGCATGTTAAAAGCTGATATAAGCAGAAAGCTAGGCCTCTTGTGCCAAACAGTAAAGTTGTGAATGCAAAGGAAAAGTTCTTGAAAGAAATTAAAAGTGCCCCTCCAGTGAACACATGATTGATAAGAAAGTGAAACAGTCCTATTGCTGATCTGGAGAAAGTTTTAATACTCTGGATAGATCAAAGTAGCAACAACATTTCCTTAAGTCAAAACCTAATCCAGAGCAAGTCCCTAATTCTGTTCAATTTTGTGAAGGCTGAGAGAGGTGAGGAAGCTGCAGAAGAAAAGTTTGAAATCTAGTAGAGCTAGGTTCATGAGGTTTAAGGAGAGAAGCTGTCTCCATAATGTAAAGGTGCAAGATGAAGCAGCAAATGATGAGGGAGAAGTTGCAGCAAGTTATCCAGAAGACCCAGCTAAGATAGTCAATAAAGGTGGCTACACTAAACAACAACTTGTCAATGTAAATGAAACTGCCTTCTCTTGGAAGAAGATGCCATCTAGGACCTCCATAATTAGAGAGGAGAAGTCAATGCCTGGCTTCAAAGCTTCAAAGAACAGGCAGACTCTCTTGTTAGGGGCTAATGCAGCTGGTGACTTTAAGCTGAAGTCAATGCTCATTTAGCATTCTGAAAATCCTAGGGTCCTTAAGAATTATGCTAAAACTGCTCTATAAATGGAACAACAAAGCCTAGATGATAACACATCTGTTTACAGCTTAAGTTTACTGAATATTTTAAGCCCACTGTTGAGACCTACTGCTCAGAAAAAAAAGATTCCTTTCCAAATATTACTGCTCATTGACAATGCACCTGATCACTCAAGAACTCTGATGGAGATGTACAATGAGACGAATGTTGTTTTCATGCCTACTACCACAACACCCATTCTGCAACCCATGGGTCAAGGAGTAATTTCTACATTCAAGTCTTATTATTTAAGACTTAAATTTCATAAGGCAATAGCTGCCACAGATGTGATTCCTCCGATGGATCTAGGCAAAGTAAATTGAAAATGTTTCTGAAAGGATTCAACATTCTAGATGTCATTAAGTACATTCATGATTCATAGGAGGAAGTCAAAATATCAACATTAACAGGAGCTTGGAAGAGGCTGATTCCAACTGTCATTGATGACTTTGAGAGGAAGATTCCCATGGAGGAAGTAGCTGCAGATATGATGAAAATTGCAGAAGAACTAAACTTATAAATGGAGTCTGAAGATGTGACTGAGTTGCTGCCATCTCATGACAAAACTTGAATAGATGAGTTGCTTCGTATGAATGGACAGAGAAAAACATTTTTTTTGAAATTGTATCTACTCCTGGAGAAGATGCTATGAAGATTGTTGAAATGATGACAAAGGATTTAGAGTATTACATAGTCTTAGTTGATAAGGCAATGGCAGGGTTTGAGAGGATTGACTCCAACTTTAAAAGAAGTTCTACTGTGGGTAAAATGCTATCAAACAGCATTGCATGCTAGAGAGAAATTGTCCATGAAAGGAAGAGTCAACCAATGCGGCAAATTTCATTGTTGTCTTATTTTAAGAAATTGCCGCAGCCATGACAACACCACCTGGTCAGCCATCAGCCATTAACATTGAGGCAAGACTCTCCACCAGCAAAAAATGTATGACTCCCTTAAGACCTGAGAGTGGTTTGTATTTTTTTTGCAATAAACTATTTTTAATTAAGGTATGTATATTTTTTAGGCATAATGCTATTGTACACTTACTAGACTAGAGTATGGTGTGCACATAAGTTTTATATGCACTGAAAAACCAAAAAATTTTATGTGACTTGACTTTAATATTCAATTTACTGTATGGTCTAGAACTGAACCTGCAATACCTCCAAGGTATTCTTGAGGAACCTGCTAATCTTAGCACTGATCATCAGTTATAATAGTGGAAAAGTGTTTTTATTTTGTTTGTTTTCTTAACTGTGTTTGCTTTTAAAGATACTACTGAGGCATCTCTAAAAATATTTTTAAAGGGACAATATGTTCTTTGAAAGTTAAACTTTGAGACAATACAATGTTTATATTAAAAAAACAATTTAAAGAGATGGTGTAGTTTTCAGCTCTTTAAGACTTACGTGTAACTCAGTCAAATGTATTAAGTTATCTAAAAAAAGAATGTATTCACCAAAAATGGAGTCGGACAGCCACGGAAGCACAGACAAGGGAATCAAAGAAGCATTGCGTAGCAGGTTCTAGCACAGTAGTGATAATAGGGAAGGTGTTGTACTCAGTGGGTCTAATGGGCAACGTTCTGTTTCCAGCAGATAAATTTCAATTAAGCCCTTCTAGTCAGGCCAGCTGGAAACTCTAGATCTGACTTCATGCTCAACAAGAAGTGATCTAAGTAAGATTTTCTTTCTGAGTATTTATGAGGACTAGATACACTGATCAGCTCATGTGCTTCTTCCAGGCTTTGAGACAGTCATGTTTCTCATTATACAATAATATTTGTTTTCAGCCTTGTAAATCAGTCTTTATTAATGAATCCATTCTTGGTATGCTGAGCAAATAAAATTTATAACCTATAAGTTTGAGGGCCAGATTCTGGCCTGAGATGAACTGATTAAGGTAATGAATGACCTTTTCAGGTAGGCTTTCTAGGAGATAGCTTACTTGCTTCCCTCAAGCTTATTAAAATCTCCTCTGTATCACTGCAATGACTAAAACATTCATTTTTTAATTTTTAAATTTTAGAAGAATCTTAACTATCACTTAATATCAAAATCACTTTACCCAAATGAAAAAAAATGAAGAAAATTTTAAAATTTCAATTAGATCAAGAATGCTAATAATGCACATTGTAAACTTTATTCCCTATTCCATTTTAGCCTTTAGAAAAACAAAAATTACCTCTAGGAATTATTTACCATCAAATATGTTCATGAATATATTTTGTAGATTATGTAAAAGTAGATAGAGGCTAAAACTATAAATTTTGCCAACTTTGGTTCATAAAGACATGTTTCTTTTATTGCCAGTTACCTTGATGTTTCAAATAGACTAAATGTTTTAAGCAAAGTTGCTTCTTTTTAGCAAAATTATTATTTTAGCAAACACATTCTTGTAGAGGCCCTTGCTACATCATAATAGAAGTGTCCCTTCTGAGTTGTAACAGGATTTGCTTACAGACATATCTAGTTGTCAGGGACCTCATATGATTTAGGGACTACTCTGGATTCTGAAGCCCGAGTTCATGTCATGGAGGAGGGAGAAAGCCTGAGCGACCACCGTGTATATTATAAAGTGCTTGCTCTGAGTTGAGAGCTCTCATGTCACTGGAGAGTATGTGCCCCAGACAGAGCACAAACCTGTGCCCCCAATCCAATTATCCTTATCATTAGTGGGAATCCAACTCCCTCTAACTTTTCATCACTCTTAGTCATCTAGGAGACCCATACAGCTTCCTTTGCCAAGAATGTCAAAGTTTTTATTTTCACGCTGATGGAAATCAAACACAGTCGCTCTCCATTCCATCAAAAACATTGGCGAGGCCAATCTGAGAACACTGCTGGTTAAGATAACTCATGGCTCTAATTTCTATGACCTGCATTTTACAACTCCACTCAATGTAGGGAATGCACATGCGGTCTGCCTATATGGTAAGCATAGTGATACAGCCTTTGGTTGGGTGCAGAGTCCTGACGCTGCCTTTCTTGTATTGTCTATAAAATTAGCTGCAAGTTGATTTTGGTTCTCAAAATTTACATCATCAAGAATCCATGGTATTTCTTTTCCTTCACAGTTTGAATGAGCTTGTCTACCAGAATTTACTAAGAGGAAGCTTCAGGAGTTGAGGGTTGAGGGAATCATACTTATCATCTGCTGTACTAGACACAGTACATATCTACAGCTGTTTTTATTTCCATGGCTACCCAATGAAGTAGGTGGACTAATCCCCATTTATGGAAAAGAAAACAGTTTCATAGGGGTCTAAGTGGAAAAAGCTAATAAGTAGTCCCAAGGCTTTGTAACTCTGAACCCATATTCTTTCCACATTATAAATTTGAAAATGAACTATTAAGTAATTGTCATAATAATTTTATAGTTCATGATCAAAGATAAGAATTACCATAATTTAGAATTTCTGATCAGCATGTGATAATGAATTCCAGGGTGAGAAGGAGGACTAAATAATTGTGCATGTTTTAAACCAACCTCGGTAGGTCTAGAATTACTGGAGAAGGTGAAGATAAATGATCTAAGTGAAGGAGGGTGTTGACATGGATGAGGCTGGTCAAGGGTATGTCTTATTTCAAATGGAGGCATGTTAAGTTTCCAGTGTGAAGAAGATCAATAACATAATCTGACTTGTGTTTTAGAGAAGATGCTGGAAGCAAGCAGACCAATAATTAGCCTACCAAAAGTCAGAGCAAGAAAAAAAATAAGATTCTCAACGAATTACTTATCTGGGGGAAAATGTACTCATTTCGTTAGGTATTTGAAACACTAAAGTAGTTTTCAGTTGCAGCAGTCGGCTAACACTCCCTTTAAAAAAAAAACTTTTTTATTTTTAGATAATTACAGTTTCATTAGGTAGTTATAAAGAAATATACAGAGGTACTGTGAACCCTTCACCCAGCTGCTCCTAAGGTTAACACATTGTAAAACTAATAGTAATACACTTCTGAAAGAAAAATATGTTTATCCATGCTTTACGCTGTATACCAAATTATTTTTTGCTTTTTTTTTTTTTCTTGGCTGTGCCACACAGGTTGTGGGATCTTAGCTCCCTGACCAGGCATCTAACCCAGGCTCTCCGCAGAGAAAAGGCAGAGTCTTAACCACTGGACCACTGGGGAATTCCCTGTATACCTAATTGATCATAATTTCAAAGTGATTATAATTTTAAAATAAGAAACAATATTGTAAAACTACTAAGAGAAAATAAGTATGTAGTTATAGCCTCCTTAATAAAATTTTGAATGCTACACAAAAAGCAAATACCCTAAAGGAAAAAAAAATAGGTTATAATATATATACTTTTGAAAAGTTATTTATGTTAAAACACAAACAACTAGCGAGCCAAAAACCTATGTGTGATATTTCAGTACTGATCACAGGCAATTCCAAAGGCTTTACCCGACAGGTCTCATGGGGGAAAGTGGCCCTTCACACACTGGACTTGTTGCACAGACAATGTATTGAGTCTCTGAAGGGAGTTGCAATTAAGGACTTAGGGCCCCCTGGCTGGTGAAGTTTCTCCTGCACTTTACATTCTGGAAGTAACAAGTCAATCATCATGCAAAACAAAAACTGCAAAAGACGTAGATGTTATGGAGGGGAGTTTCTTCAAGTTTTGAGTAGATGTTTCCAAGACAGGGAGGTCAGGGAATTCCTCTTTAAAGGAATTCTAAAAAAAAATTCATAGTAAACTAGTGGAGGACAGGAGGAAGGTACATGCTAGGCATAGGGACAGCATGTGCACAGCCCTGGTGGTGAGAGGAAGCATAAGGGGGAGGCCAGTGGAGGCCAGTTGATGTTCTGGAGCACAGAAAAGGATGGGGAGTAGATTCCAGCAAGTACAAGGTGGTACTCAGGAGGTAGGCCATAGCCACATCTTATAGCTGAAGGGGAAGCAATAGCGCATGTTCAGAAAGGATAGATGATAAAAGTCCCAGCCTTTCCCAACAGGTAAAAAATTAGGAATAGTTTGGAGTGACCGTTTGAGATCCTGTATTCCAAAGATCATTAAAGAGTAAAGCAATCAGATCCTTGTGCATTCTCCACAGTGTGTTACAATTCCTTTGTTCTGGATTCCAAATCTGAATGACCAGATCTGGCTAATTTTCTGTATAATCAAGTTTTGAGATGTAGCTTGTTATGCAAAAGCAGATCAGTTTATGTCACTTCCCTACAGAGGATCAATGACTGACTCTCCAGTAATCTCAGAGTAAAACTTCTTTTTTTTTTTTTTTGGCTTTGCCCGTGTGACCCTAAAGATCTGACCTCTGCTTATTTCTCTTGAATCATCTGCTACCCAAGAATTTGATGTTTTCCCAGTGTGCCATCTTTTCTTTTAGACGGGGCACTGAGATTTTTTTTCAGGTGCCTTTCATCCATCCCGTCCCCCTTCTCCTCCTAAGAAATACTTGGCCATCCTTCAGCTTAAGTAAATCTACTCTTACAGGCCCTCCTATAATCCCCTTTCACCTTGACACCAAAGCTATATTTCTATTTCCTTTCTTCACACATTGTATCTTTTTTTTTAAGAAAATGTTTATTACACAATATTTGTCTGTAACAGAATCTCTATTATAATAACAATTGGATAAGTGGAATCATTCAGTGGGCAGATCAGAGAAAGGCATAATAATGCTATATGACTTTTGCATAATACAATAACTAAATTCTGTGTTTTTTTTTTTGTTTTTTTTTTGTGGTACGCGGGCCTCTGACTGTTGTGGCCTCTCCAGTTGCGGAGCACAGGCTCCGGACGCGCAGGCTCAGCGGACATAGCTCACGGGCCCAGCCGCTCCGTGGCATGTGGGATCTTCGCGGACAGGGGCACGAACCCATGTCCCCAGCATCGGCAGGCAGACTCTCAACCACTGCGCCACCAGGGAAGCCCCAATAACTAAATTCTAAATATACCTTTAGTATATTTAGAATTTGTGTATTTAGAATTTTGTAGTAAACCACTGAAGCATGCAGATCAACATGGATTTTAAAAGGAAGATTAAACAGGAGAGTTGCTGTAACTGTGTCTTGGTCCCAAAATGATTGGAAACTCTGCCACGTTGTATAAATAATTCTGCAGTTGGGGCCTCAGCTTCTACATTTCTAAAACGAGGGAAATGGGTGATGTACTCTTCAAGAACTCAGCTCTCCATTCTGCCATACTATGTGATATTGGCTACTATTTCTATCTATAAAATTATGGAACTGAATATCATGAGTTCTAAAGTCTTACTAGAGATTTAACTTCTTTGTTTCAATTATTCCTGAGAATTATCCTCTAATTGATGTTGCTTTTGATATTATTTCTTTCCCAGATATATTCTACTCAATAATTGGATTCATATTTCTAAAATATTATTAACCAGATTAATTTAAAATTCCTGATATTTACACAATAAAATAATCTCTATCTAACATGGTATATTTCATGCTGTATTTTATCATATATCTTTGTTATATCCTTTGCTGGCTCTTTGAACCCATCCCAATTTCTCTCTTATCCACAGTCCTGCAAATCATTATGGCTTAAATATGGTTTTCAGCTGTTGCTCACTCATAAAAAAAACATTGAAGGCAGGCTTATCTTCCCTTTTATTACCTCCAGTGCTTAACACGGTGATGAGCACATAGCTAGTATGTAGTCGGTTTGTTATGCTTAAATATTCTTCCTCACAGAACTAGGATCTGGGTTTTGAGACTTCCAGGGATGAATGGATTTTGCTGATTCCAATATGTATCCTCTTCTCTGAGCCTCTTTGAACCAAAGACAGTGGATTTTCAAGATGGATTCAATATTTTTCAATTTAGAAATAACTTCAGCTGAAAATTGTACTGATTTATCTGTGTAAAGGACACAGACACTCTTGAGTCAGAATATTGACTTTGTGAGGCTCAGTCTCCTCATCAGTCTAAAGGGACTAAAAATGTCTTCTCAATTGATGTTACTGGCTTTCCAAGGGAATCAGGTAAGGAGGGAGCTAGATGAGAAAACATTCAAATATAGCAGTGTTGTGAGATAAAAGGGACTAATTTTATTGGCAGTAATATAAGTAGTAGTAACAGTAATAGTAGTAGTATCATTAATTAAGAATCTGGCCCACATAGGGGTGGAGGATATTCTCAGGACTACCTCACATAGCCAAAAATTTCAGAATTAAGTAAATTTATATCTGTGTGTGTCCATATATATGTATGTGTGTGTGTTTGCATACACATATATGTATTTTTTATTAAGGGTGTATTTCTATCCATCAGTCATTGCTCCCGTTCTTCATGACTCAAAGTTTGCACTTTTTTTTTTCATTACATATAAGTTGAGTACTCAAGGCTGAACAGAAGCATGGTGTCTTGCTGTTTTCAGCTGCAAGAAACTAAACACATTCAAAAAGACTCAAGTGGGAAGTTGCTTATTTAAAGACATCAGCAGATATCCTGTGGATAATCAAGTGTCACAAAGTATTTGGAAATGGTAGGTAGGAACAAAAGTCATTGCTTCAGTCTCTCACTGAAGTATGTTTACACTTCTGCTCATTTTCTCATTTCCTTTCTCACAGACTCTCTTTTTATTAACACCTTTATTGGAGTATAATTGCTTTACAATGGTGTGTTAGTTTCTGCTGTATAACAAAGTGAATCATCTATACATACACATATATACGCATATCTCCTCCCTCTGGAGTCTCCCTCCCACCCTCCCTAACCCACCCCTCTAGGTGGACACAAAGCACCAAGCTGATCTCCCTGTACTATGTGGCTGCTTACCACTAGCTATCTATTTTACATTTGGTAGGGTATATGTGGGCATACCACTCTCTCCCTTCCTCCCAGCTCACCCTTCCCCATCATCGGCAGGCAGACTCTCAACCACTGCGCCACCAGGGAAGCCCCAATAACTAAATTCTAAATATACCTTTAGTATATTTAGAATTTGTGTATTTAGAATTTTGTAGTAAACCACTGAAGCATGCAGATCAACATGGATTTTAAAAGGAAGATTAAACAGGAGAGTTGCTGTAACTGTGTCTTGGTCCCAAAATGATTGGAAACTCTGCCACGTTGTATAAATAATTCTGCAGTTGGGGCCTCAGCTTCTACATTTCTAAAACGAGGGAAATGGGTGATGTACTCTTCAAGAACTCAGCTCTCCATTCTGCCATACTATGTGATATTGGCTACTATTTCTATCTATAAAATTATGGAACTGAATATCATGAGTTCTAAAGTCTTACTAGAGATTTAACTTCTTTGTTTCAATTATTCCTGAGAATTATCCTCTAATTGATGTTGCTTTTGATATTATTTCTTTCCCAGATATATTCTACTCAATAATTGGATTCATATTTCTAAAATATTATTAACCAGATTAATTTAAAATTCCTGATATTTACACAATAAAATAATCTCTATCTAACATGGTATATTTCATGCTGTATTTTATCATATATCTTTGTTATATCCTTTGCTGGCTCTTTGAACCCATCCCAATTTCTCTCTTATCCACAGTCCTGCAAATCATTATGGCTTAAATATGGTTTTCAGCTGTTGCTCACTCATAAAAAAAACATTGAAGGCAGGCTTATCTTCCCTTTTATTACCTCCAGTGCTTAACACGGTGATGAGCACATAGCTAGTATGTAGTCGGTTTGTTATGCTTAAATATTCTTCCTCACAGAACTAGGATCTGGGTTTTGAGACTTCCAGGGATGAATGGATTTTGCTGATTCCAATATGTATCCTCTTCTCTGAGCCTCTTTGAACCAAAGACAGTGGATTTTCAAGATGGATTCAATATTTTTCAATTTAGAAATAACTTCAGCTGAAAATTGTACTGATTTATCTGTGTAAAGGACACAGACACTCTTGAGTCAGAATATTGACTTTGTGAGGCTCAGTCTCCTCATCAGTCTAAAGGGACTAAAAATGTCTTCTCAATTGATGTTACTGGCTTTCCAAGGGAATCAGGTAAGGAGGGAGCTAGATGAGAAAACATTCAAATATAGCAGTGTTGTGAGATAAAAGGGACTAATTTTATTGGCAGTAATATAAGTAGTAGTAACAGTAATAGTAGTAGTATCATTAATTAAGAATCTGGCCCACATAGGGGTGGAGGATATTCTCAGGACTACCTCACATAGCCAAAAATTTCAGAATTAAGTAAATTTATATCTGTGTGTGTCCATATATATGTATGTGTGTGTGTTTGCATACACATATATGTATTTTTTATTAAGGGTGTATTTCTATCCATCAGTCATTGCTCCCGTTCTTCATGACTCAAAGTTTGCACTTTTTTTTTTCATTACATATAAGTTGAGTACTCAAGGCTGAACAGAAGCATGGTGTCTTGCTGTTTTCAGCTGCAAGAAACTAAACACATTCAAAAAGACTCAAGTGGGAAGTTGCTTATTTAAAGACATCAGCAGATATCCTGTGGATAATCAAGTGTCACAAAGTATTTGGAAATGGTAGGTAGGAACAAAAGTCATTGCTTCAGTCTCTCACTGAAGTATGTTTACACTTCTGCTCATTTTCTCATTTCCTTTCTCACAGACTCTCTTTTTATTAACACCTTTATTGGAGTATAATTGCTTTACAATGGTGTGTTAGTTTCTGCTGTATAACAAAGTGAATCATCTATACATACACATATATACGCATATCTCCTCCCTCTGGAGTCTCCCTCCCACCCTCCCTAACCCACCCCTCTAGGTGGACACAAAGCACCAAGCTGATCTCCCTGTACTATGTGGCTGCTTACCACTAGCTATCTATTTTACATTTGGTAGGGTATATGTGGGCATACCACTCTCTCCCTTCCTCCCAGCTCACCCTTCCCCATCTCCATGTTCTCAAGTCCATTCTCTAGGTCTGTGTCTTTATTCCTGTCCTGACCCTAGGTTCTTCAGAATCATTTTTTTTTTACAATGGTGTGTTAGTTTCTGCTGTATAACAAAGTGAATCATCTATACATACACATATATACGCATATCTCCTCCCTCTGGAGTCTCCCTCCCACCCTCCCTAACCCACCCCTCTAGGTGGACACAAAGCACCAAGCTGATCTCCCTGTACTATGTGGCTGCTTACCACTAGCTATCTATTTTACATTTGGTAGGGTATATGTGGGCATACCACTCTCTCCCTTCCTCCCAGCTCACCCTTCCCCATCTCCATGTTCTCAAGTCCATTCTCTAGGTCTGTGTCTTTATTCCTGTCCTGCCCCTAGGTTCTTCAGAATCATTTTTTTTTTTAGATAACATATATATGTGTTAGCATACAGTATTTGTATTTCTCTCTCTGACTTACTTCACTTACTTACTTACTCCACCTAAATACAAATAACTCAATTTCATTTCCTTTTATGGCTGAGTAATATTCCATTGTATATATATGCCACATCTTCTTTATCCATTCATCTGTTGATGGACACTTAGGTTGCTTCCATGTTCTGGCTATTGTAAATAGTGCTGCAGTGAACATTGTGGTACATGACTGTTTTTGAATTATGGTTTTCTCAGGGTACATGCCCAGTAGTGGGATTGCTGGGTCCAATGGTAGTTCTATTTGTAGTTTTTTAAGGAACCTCCATACTGTTCTCAAAAGTGGCTGTAACAATTTATATTCCCACCAAGAGTGCAAGAGGGTTCCTGTTTCTCCACATCCTCTCCATCATTTGCTGTTTGTAGATTTTTTGATGATGGCCATTCTGACCAGGGTGAGGTGTTACCTCATTGTAGTTTTGACTTGCATTTCTATAATGATTAGTGATGTTGAGCATCCTTTCATGTGTTTGTTGGTAATCTTTATATCTTCTTTGGAGAAATATCTATTTAGGTCTTCTGCCCATTTTTGGATTGTGTTGTTTGTTTTTTTGATATTGAGCTGCATGAGCTGCTTGTATATTTTGGAGATTAACCCTTTGTCACTTGCTTTTTTGAAAATTTTTTTTCCCATTTTGAGGGTTGTCTTTTCGTCTTGTTTATGGTTTCCATTGCAGGGCAAAAGCTTTTAAGCTTCATTAGGTCCCATTTGTTTATTTTTGTTTTTATTTCC
This sequence comes from Physeter macrocephalus, assembly GCF_002837175.3. Taxonomy (NCBI): domain Eukaryota; kingdom Metazoa; phylum Chordata; class Mammalia; order Artiodactyla; family Physeteridae; genus Physeter; species Physeter macrocephalus. The sequence goes on from NC_041224.1 coordinate 165,357,906, forward strand.
CTTTCTCTAGGAGGTGGGTCAAAAAGGATCTTGCTGTGATTTATGTCATAGAGTGTTCTGCCTATGTTTTCCTCTAAGAGTTTTATAGTGTCTGGGCTTACATTTAGGCATTTAATCCATTTTGAGTTTACTTTTGTGTACGGTGTTAGGAAGTGTGCTAATTTTATTCTTTTACATGTACCTGTCCAGTTTTCCCAGCATCACTTATTGAAGAGGCTGCTTTTCACGGTTGTATATTCTTGCCTCCTTTATCAAAGATAAGGTGACCATGCATGCTTGGCTTTATCTCTGGGCTTTCTATCCTTTTCCATAGATCTATACTTCTTTTTTTGTGCCAGTACCATACTGCCTTGATTACTGTAGCTTTGTAGTATAGTCTGAAGTTTTGGAGCCTGATTCCTCCAGTTCCGTTTTTCTCTCTCAAGATTGCTTTGGCTATTCAGGGTCTTTTGTGTTTCCATACAAATTGTGCAGCTTTTTGTTCTAGTTCTGTGAAAACTGCCATTGACAGTTGGATAGGAATTACATTGAATCTGTAGATTGCTTTGGGTAGTATAGTCATTTTCACAATGTTGATTCTTCCAATCCAAGTACATGGTATATCTCTCCATCTGTTTGTATCATCTTTAATTTCTTTCATCAGTGTCTTATAGTTTTCTGCATGCAGGTCTTTTGTCTCCTTAGGTAGGTTTATTCCTAGGTATTTTATTCTTTTTGTTGCTGTGGTAAATGAGAGTGTTTCCTTAATTTCTCTTTCATATTTTTCATCATTAGTGTATAGGAATGCAAGAAATTTCCGTGCATTAATTTTGTATCCTGCTACTTTACTAAATTCATCGATTAGCTCTACTAGTTTTCTGGTAGCTTCTTTAGGATTTTCTATGTATAGTATCATGTCATCTGCCAACAGTGACAGTTTTACTTCTTATTTTCTGATTTGGATTCCTTTTATTTCTTTTTCTACTCTGATTGCTGTGGCTAAAACTTCCAAAACTATGTGGAATAATAGTGGTGAGAGTTGGCAAGCTTGTCTTGTTCCTGATCTTAGTGGAAATGGTTTTAGTTTTTCACCATTGAGAACGATGTTGGCAGTGGGTTTGTCATATATGACGTTTATTATGTTGAGGAAAGTTCCCTCTATGCCTACTTTCTGGAGGGTTTTTATCATAAATGGGTGTTGAATTTGATGGAACAAATGCTTTATGCCTGAGGTGATCAAGGGAGACCCGAGAAGGGGCTCTGTCCTCACACTGTAATATATAAAAGTGGTCTGTCTCCCTCATCCCAGCTGAGACTCCTGGACTTTGGGGAATTAACCACACCCTTAGGTTTCAGAATTATCTTGGTTTGGTTGTTCCAAGCATGAAGAACTAAGTTGTCCTCTTGGTTACCTTTCCTGACAGTGCACAGAAAGTCAAAAGAGGTCACACAGTAGGGTTAGTCTGAGATAAGAACACCGTCCAAGGAGCACAGCGTTTTACAACTGGGAAGCCCACAGCAAGCCAGCAAGCCATAAATGGGGTGCACTTTTTCTGCATCTACTGAGATGATCATATGGTTTTTCTCCCTCAATTTGTTAATATGGTTGATCACATTGGTTGATTTGCGTATTTTGAAGGATCCTTGCATACCTGGGATAAACCCCACTTGATCATGGTGTATGATCCTTTTAATGTGTTGTTGGATTCTGTTTGCTAGTATTTTGTTGAGGATTTTTGCATCTATGTTCATCAGATATATTGGCCCATACTTTTCTTTTTTTGTGACATCTTTGTCTGGTTTTGTTATCAGGGTGATGGTAGCCTCGTACAATGAGTTTGGTAGTGTTCCTCCCTCTGCTGTATTTTGGAAGAGTTTGAGAAGGATAGGTGTTAGCTCTTCTCTAAATGTTTGATATAATTCACCTGTGAAGCCACCTGGTCCTGGGCTTTTGTTTGTTGGAAGGTTTTTAATAACAGTTTCAATTTCAGTGCTTATGATTGGTCTTCTTATATTTTCTATTTCTTTTTGATTCAGTCATGGAAGCTTGTGCTTTTCTAAGAATTTGTCCATTTCTTCCAGGTTGTCCATTTTATTGGCATATAGTTGCATGTAGTAATCTCTCATGATCCTTGGTATTTCTGTGGTGTCAGTTGTTACTTCTCCTTTCTCATTTCTAATTTTATTGATTTGAGTCTCCTCCCCTTTTTTTTATGACTCTGACTAATGGTTTATCAATTTTATTTGTCTTCTCAAAGAACCAGCTTTTAGTTTTATTGATATTTGCTATTATTTCCTTCATTTCTTTTTCATGTATTTCTGATCTGATCTTTTTGATTTATTTCCTTCTGCTAACTTTGGGGATTTTTTGTTCTTCTTTCTCTAATTGCTTTAGGTTTAAGGTTAGGTTGTTTATTTGCGATGTTTCTTGTTTCTTGAGGTAGGATTGTATTGCTATAAGCTTCCCTCTTAGAACTGCTTTTGCTGCATCCCATAGGTTAGAGGTCATCGTGTTTTCATTGTCATTTGTTTCTACGAATTTTTTGATTTCATCTTTGATTTCTTCAGTGATCTCTTGCTTATTTAGTAGCATATTGTTTAGCCTCCAGGTGTTTGTTTTTTAACAGTTTTTTTTCCTGTAATTGATATCTAGTCTCATAGCATTGTGGTCGGAAAAGGTACTTGATACAATTTCAATTTTCTTAAATTTCCCAAGGCTTGATTTGTGACCCAAGGTATGGTCTATCCTGGGGAATGTTCCATGGGCACTTGAGAAGAAAGTGCATTCTGTTTTTTTTGGATGGAATGTCCTATAAATATCAATTAAGTCCATCTTGTTTATTGTATCATTTAAAGCTTGTGTTTCCTTATTTTAATGTTGGAGGATCTGTCCATTGGTGAAAGTGGGGTGTTAAAGTCCCCTACTATGATTGTGTTACTGTCGATTTCCCCTTTTATGGCTGTTAGCATTTACCTTATGCATTGAGGTGCTTCTATGTTGGGTGTGTAAATATTTACAATTGTTATATCTTCTTCTTGGATTGATCCCTTGATCATTATGTAGTG
>NC_041224.1:165360987-165362752 GCF_002837175.3 Physeter macrocephalus
GATCCCTTGATCATTATGTAGTGTCCTTCTTGTCCTTCTTGTAATAGTCTTTATTTTAAAGTCTATTTTGTCTGATATGAGAATTGCTACTCCAGCTTTCTTTTGATTTCCATTTGCATGGAATATCTTTTTCCATCCCCTCACTTTCAGTCTCTCTGTGTCCCTAAGTCTGAAGTGGGTCTCTTGTAGACAGCATATATACGAGTCTTATTTTTGTATCCATTCAGTCAGTCTATGTCTTTTCGTTGGAGCATTTAATCCATATACTTTTAAAGTAGTTATTTATATGTATGTTCCTATTACCATTTTCTGAATTGTTCTGGGTCTGTTTTTGTAGGTGTTTTCCTTCTCTTGTGTTTCCTGCCTAGAGAAGTTCTTTTAGCATTTGTTGTAAAGCTGGTTTGGTGGTGCTGAATTCTCTTAGCTTTTCCATGTCTGGAAAGGTTTTAATTTCTCTGTCAAATCTGAATGAGATCTTTGCTGAGTAGAGAAATCTTGGTTTTAGGTTTTTCCCTTTCATCACTTTAAATATATCCCGCCACTCCCTTCTGGCTTTCACAGTTTCTGCTGAAAGTTCAGCTGTTAACCATATGGGGATTCCGTTTTACGTTATTTGTTGCTTTTCCCTTGCTGTTTTTGATATTTTTTCTTTGTATTTAATTTTTGATAGTTTGATTAATATGTGTCTTGGCATGTTTCTCCTTGGATTTATCCTGTATGGGACTCTCTGTTCTTCCTGGAGTTGATTGACTATTTCCTTTCCCATACTAGGGAAGTTTTCAACTGTAATCTCTTCAAATATTTTCTCAGTCCCTTTTGTTTCTCTTCTGCTTCTGGAACCCCTATAATCTGTTATAGTTATTTCCACTATTTTATCTTCCAGGTCACTTATCCATTCTTCTGCCTCAGTTATTCTGCTATTGATTCCTTGTAGAGAATTTTTAATTTCTTTCATTGTGTTGTTCATCATTGTTTGTTTGCTCTTTAGTTCTTCTAGGTCCTTGTTAAATGTTTCTTTTACTTTTTCCATTTTATTTCCAAGATTTTGGATCCTCTTTACTATAATTACTCTGAATTCTTTTTCAGGTAGACTGCCTGTTTCCTCTTCATTTATTTGGTCTGTTGGGCTTTTACCTTGCTCCTTCACCAGCTGTGTATTTCTCTGTCTCCTCATTTTGCTTCACTTACTGTGTTTGGGTTCTCCTTTTCACAGGCTGCACTTTCATAGTTTCTGTTGTTTTTGGCATCTGCCCCCAGTGTGTAAGGTTAGTTCAGTGGGTTGTGTAGGTTTCCTGGTGGAGGCGATTGGTGCCTGTGTTCTGGTGGATGAGGCTGGATCTTGTCTTTCTGGTGGGCAGGACTGCACCCCCTGGTGTGTTTTGGGGTGTCTGTGAACTTATTATGATTCTAGGCAGCCTCTCTGCTAATGGGTGGGGTTGTGTTCCTGTCTTACTAGTTGTTTGGCATAGTGTGTCCAACACTGTTGCTTGCTGGTCGTTGAGTGGAGCTGTGTCTTAGCATTGAGATGGAGATCTCTGGGAGAGCTTTCGCTGTTTGATTTTATGTGGGGCCAGGAAGTCTCTGGTGGACCTATGTCCTGAACTTGGCACTCCCACCTCAGAGGCTCTGGTCTGACACCTGGCTGGAGCACCAAGACCCTTTCAGCCACACAGCTAAGAAATAAAGATAGAAAAGAAAGAAAGAATGAAAGAAAGAAAGAAAGAAAGAAAGAAAGAAGAAAGAAAGAAAGAAAGAAAGAAAGAAA
>NC_041224.1:165369948-165390018 GCF_002837175.3 Physeter macrocephalus
TTTAGCATTTGTTGTAAAGCTGGTTTGGTGGTGCTGAATTCTCTTAGCTTTTCCATGTCTGGAAAGGTTTTAATTTCTCTGTCAAATCTGAATGAGATCTTTGCTGAGTAGAGAAATCTTGGTTTTAGGTTTTTCCCTTTCATCACTTTAAATATATCCCGCCACTCCCTTCTGGCTTTCACAGTTTCTGCTGAAAGTTCAGCTGTTAACCATATGGGGATTCCGTTTTACGTTATTTGTTGCTTTTCCCTTGCTGTTTTTGATATTTTTTCTTTGTATTTAATTTTTGATAGTTTGATTAATATGTGTCTTGGCATGTTTCTCCTTGGATTTATCCTGTATGGGACTCTCTGTTCTTCCTGGAGTTGATTGACTATTTCCTTTCCCATACTAGGGAAGTTTTCAACTGTAATCTCTTCAAATATTTTCTCAGTCCCTTTTGTTTCTCTTCTGCTTCTGGAACCCCTATAATCTGTTATAGTTATTTCCACTATTTTATCTTCCAGGTCACTTATCCATTCTTCTGCCTCAGTTATTCTGCTATTGATTCCTTGTAGAGAATTTTTAATTTCTTTCATTGTGTTGTTCATCATTGTTTGTTTGCTCTTTAGTTCTTCTAGGTCCTTGTTAAATGTTTCTTTTACTTTTTCCATTTTATTTCCAAGATTTTGGATCCTCTTTACTATAATTACTCTGAATTCTTTTTCAGGTAGACTGCCTGTTTCCTCTTCATTTATTTGGTCTGTTGGGCTTTTACCTTGCTCCTTCACCAGCTGTGTATTTCTCTGTCTCCTCATTTTGCTTCACTTACTGTGTTTGGGTTCTCCTTTTCACAGGCTGCACTTTCATAGTTTCTGTTGTTTTTGGCATCTGCCCCCAGTGTGTAAGGTTAGTTCAGTGGGTTGTGTAGGTTTCCTGGTGGAGGCGATTGGTGCCTGTGTTCTGGTGGATGAGGCTGGATCTTGTCTTTCTGGTGGGCAGGACTGCACCCCCTGGTGTGTTTTGGGGTGTCTGTGAACTTATTATGATTCTAGGCAGCCTCTCTGCTAATGGGTGGGGTTGTGTTCCTGTCTTACTAGTTGTTTGGCATAGTGTGTCCAACACTGTTGCTTGCTGGTCGTTGAGTGGAGCTGTGTCTTAGCATTGAGATGGAGATCTCTGGGAGAGCTTTCGCTGTTTGATTTTATGTGGGGCCAGGAAGTCTCTGGTGGACCTATGTCCTGAACTTGGCACTCCCACCTCAGAGGCTCTGGTCTGACACCTGGCTGGAGCACCAAGACCCTTTCAGCCACACAGCTAAGAAATAAAGATAGAAAAGAAAGAAAGAATGAAAGAAAGAAAGAAAGAAAGAAAGAAAGAAGAAAGAAAGAAAGAAAGAAAGAAAGAAAAAATAAAGTTATTAAAATAAAATTTTTTAAAAAATATTATTAAAAATAAAAAAAGTAATAAAACAAAAGAAAAGAAAGAAAGAAGAGAACAGCCAAACCAAAAAACAAATCCACCAATGATAACAAGCACTAAAACTAAAACAAAAACAAAAAATTGACAGACAGACCCTAGGACAAATGATAAAAGCAGAGCTATATAGACAAAGTCACACAAAGAAGCATACACATACACACTCCCAAAAAGAGAAAAAGGAAAAAAATATATATACATAGTAAAAAAAAAAAAGAAAAAAGAAGAGAGCAACCAAATCAATAAACAAATCTACCAGTGATAATAAGCTCTAAATACTAAACTAAGATAAACATAAAATCAGAAACAAATCAGATGCAGAAAGCAAACCCCAAGTCTACAGTTGCTCCCAAAGTCCACAGCCTCAATTTTAGGATGATTTGTTGTCTCTTTAGGTGTTCCACAGATGCAGCGTACGTCAAGTTGATTACGGAGGTTTAATCTGCTGCTCCTGAGCCTGCGGGGAGAAATTTCCCTTTCTCTTCTTTGTTCACACAGCTCCTGTGGTTCAGCTTTGGATTTGGCCCCAACTCTGCATGTAGGTCACTGGAGGGCATCTGTTCCCCACCCAGACAGGACGGGGTTAGAGTAACAGCTGAATAGGGGGCTCTGGCTTACTCAGGCCACAGGGAGGGAGGGGTACAAATGTGGGGCGAGCCTGCAGCTGCAGAGGGCAGCATGACTTTGCAACAGTCTGAGGCATGCTGTGTGTTCTCCGGGGGACGTTGTCCCTGGATCATGGGACCCTGGCAGTGGAGGGCTGCACAGGGTCCCAGGAGGGGTGGTGTGGATAGTGACCTGTGCTTGAACACAGGCTTCTTGGTAGCTGCAGCAGCAGCCTTAGCATTTCCTGCCCATCTCTGGTGTCCGTGCTGAAAGCCGTGGCTCGCACCCATCTCTGGAGTTCATTTAGGCAGTGCTCTGAATACCCTCTCCACTTGCACCCCAAAGTAATAGTCTCTTGACTCTTAGGCAGTTCCAGACTTTTTCCTGTACTCCCTCCTAGCTAGCTGTGATGCACTAGCCCCCTTCAGCCTGTGTTCATGCAGCCAACCCCAGTCCTCTCCCTGGGGTCTGACCTCCGAAGCCAGAGCCTCAGCTCCCAGCCCCCACCCACCCCAGTGGCTGAGCAGACAAGCCTCTCAGGCTGGTCAGTGTTGGTTGGCACCAATCCTTTGTGTGGGAATCTCTCTGCTTTGTCCTCTGCACCCCTGTTGCTGCGCTCTCCTCCATGCCTCTGAAGCTTCCCCCCTCCATCTCTGCCAGTAAAGGGGTTTCCTAGTGTGTGGAAACCATTCATCCTTTACAGCTCCCTCCCAGAGGTGCAGGTCCCATCCCTATTCTTTTGTCTCTGTTTTTTTCTTTTTTCTTTTGCCCTACCCAGGTATGTGGGAAGTTTCTTGCCTTTTGGGAAGTCTGAGGTCTTCTGCCAATGTTCAGTAGGTGTTTGTAAGAGTTGTTCCACATGTAGATGTATTTTTGTTGTATTTGTGGGGAGGAAAGTGATCTCCACGTCTTACTCCTCCACCATCTTGAAGATCCTCCCCACACATTGCATCTTAATCATTAAAAAAAAATTATTTCTCCCCAAATCTATGATGGCATTAGGAAAAGTATATTTTTTAATGTTTATTTCAGTATCCATGCTTAACACGATGGCTGCTACATATTTTGAAGGAATGAAGGCATCTGTGCATATATTAAACATTTATTCCTTGTAGTGATCCATTCAATAAATTCCTGTTTTGGTACAGGAAGTAGAGAAGTTCTGATTAATGTACTATGGATTGCTTTTGAATGACTACATCTGTGTCTATTTTAATCATTTTATTCTTCAACTGTTTGTATGGACTTTGCGCTTTTATGTACATGGTCAGATTTAACCTTCTGGAGGAAAAGATAGTGTTTGTCTGGTATTTGTATTCCCAGGTAGCACAAACCACAGATTATCACATATTGTTGATGCTCTTCAATTTTTTATTTCTTTTGAAACACACAAAGCCAGAGATGTTAGTGTGAATTTCTTACATCTGATCTTTTACCAAATTCTTCTCATATCTCTTGCTCATGGGGTTGTCTCCACACCACAAGAGCATTTTCTCCTATTCCCACAGCCAAACTGAAATGGAAATTTAACTCAGATTGCATTCTTGACATCCCTACTTAGGCTATTCTTAATCAATGCAGTTGTTATTTCTAAGCCAGTTGTTGTAATTATATTTTTGTTGGCTTTCTTCATTATATTTCTCCTCCAGATGGTCCACAATTTAGGCGTTTGGCTTCCTTCCTAATATCAAACTCTAAGAATATTACACCATCTTCTTTCAAAAACAAATCTCAAATGGTTTCTTACTTGCCAATGGCTAGAGCTTTGAAAGTCCTCCTCCTGGGACCCTTCATATCTCAATGATTTCATTATGGAAGAGAATCCCCTGGGGAGATCCTGTTTTTCATTTCAGCCTGAACAACGTTCTGGCAAAACTCTGATACTGTGGATTAGATTTTGACATCCTTACTTTTATATAAAACATTATAAAAGCATTCTCCTCTGAAAATTCTGCTGAATTGAAACTCATGAACTACCTGACTCATGACAAAATTAACTGGAAAACAAGACCATTTTTTATAAAACAAGCAAGAATAGTCATCTGCAGTGAGAGGCTTTGAAGAGTTTGTAGCTCAAATACAAAGGCATTTTGAGTATGTATCTAAATTTTAAAGAAGGTCATGTCCCTGTTCATTTCTTTAACACAAGGAAGCCCAACACTAGTGTATCAATTCTCTGTGCTTAGTTTTCCTTTTATCTTAAAATAGTACATGTAGTCTCATTTTTTTCCACTGCAGATGAAATAAGTTAAATCATGTAAAGTGCTTAGAAAAATGTTTGATTAAACAAAAAAGCCTCAATAAATGTTAATTGTTATTATTAGTAGTAGTACTCATTGATATACTGTGCTAGCATTAAATGTTCATCATGAACACAAAATTATTGTGTTTATATATAATTAGTGAGATTTGCCTTTGGTGATATCTTCCTGCCTCTCTTTTAAAGAAAATGAATAGTAAGAACCAAAATCACATGTAGTTTATTACATGATCAGCTAATTTAACTTAGTCCGTGGACAGAAATACTTGAAGTGCTATTTAACCCTAACATTTCAAACTTTAACACTTTAACAGTGAGAGAATAATTGGTAAATAAATGGAAGTTTCTGGCAGGAGAAAGAGATAAGGAATTGAGAGGGGGAAAATAAGAAAAGTCACTTGGCTTTTAGAAAGAAGGCACATGAAAAGTCTGGGAGAGGGATTCCTTGTCATTGTTAATGACATGCTGGCACCCATGATTTCACTTCAGAAGCAGCTGTCTTAATGGCTGGAGGTGACTTCCAGTCATTCAAAGGGATGATTCTGTCTCAGTTGTCATACAGGTAGATGATGGTGTCATTTTGCATAAGAGAATCTACCATAAGTAATTATAATGGTGAATATGGCGGGTCCACACCCATCCTATTTACCAGAATATACCCTGTCACTATCATGGTGCCCGACCCCTTTACTGAGCTTGTTCTCAATCAATACTTGTGGAATGAAAGAGTAAAAGAATGAATGTTAAAAAAAAATAAATATCACATGATTGAAACATTTATACATTTCACAAATTAAAAATAGTAAATATATAGATAGTGGTTCTGAAATTTAACTAAATCACCTGGGAATTAAAAAAAATCCTGATCCTCAAACTGTGTCCCAGACCACTTAAATCAGAATCTCTGGCAGTGGGACCCAGGCTTCAACATTATTTTAAATAATATTTTCAGGTGTTTCCACCAGGCAGCCCACATTGACAATGAGTGGTCTAGAACAAAACCAATGGAACACAGTAAATGGGATCCAAAAGAAAGCCTGATGCAAAGGAATCAAAACAGCCTCGTGGATCATCACTATTGAAGATGAATTTGGTTTCATGTTACTTCACCAAATGCTTTTACATCTGAATGTCCAAATTCTCCACCTCCATATTTTAAGATGGTTAGTGATTACTTAAAGCCATATATTGAAACTTAACTCACTCTAGCAGTTCTACTTAACACACTTTACTCACACCATTAAAATGATAATTTGCTATTAGCATAGATGCACTGCCCTTGCTTTGTGTTACCCTGTATAGTCAGAAGCAGCCTAGCTGCTATCCTTCAATGACTATTAGAATAATGGGTCACGCTTTGCTTTTTGCAGTATATTTTCTATTATAACAAAAGGGGGTGGTGGATTTTATTTTATTTTTAATTTTTTTAAACTTTTTATTTTATATTGGAGTATAGCTGATTAACAATGTTGTGATAGTTTATTATAACAAAGTTAACAATAATAATAAAGCAAACACACATGTATAATTTATGAGCAGAAGTCCATCTGCCTTTACTCACTGCCCCTTTCCAGACAAATACAATCACCCACATCTTATCCTCTATACCCCTCTCTTATTCATATCTCCTAATTCCTATTCTGAGAAAAGAAATGCAGAATATTGCTGCATTGACTCAATAAGCCTTCAAGATTTAGGTCATGTTACTGTTTTCTGTTTTTTTGTTTTTTTTTCATTCATTCAAGAAATATTGACTGAGCTGTGTTATGTTACATACCCTCTCAGGCCCTGGAAATAAAACAATAAATAAAATAGGCAAAACAAAGAAACAAGCAAAATCCCTGCCCTGTGGAGTTTATATTCTAGTGAGAGAGAAAGAAAATAAACAAGGGGAAGTAGTACAATATATAGTAGTTGAGATGTTAAAAGTGTTAAGAAAGCAGGGCAAGAAGATGAAAAGTATTAGAGGGTTGACATCACCAAGATGGTGGCATAGGAGAATCCAGCCTTTGTCCTCCAACAAAGATCAACAATTAGACAGCTATCTATGAATAAAAACAGCTCTTGCATACCTCTGGAGTCTACTTGAGAAATTTCAGCAACACAGTGGAACAAAAAACATGAGACTAACTCCATAAAAAGAGAAGGAAGACAGATTTATTTTGCCTGCATCATCCCCTCCTCCAAGCTGATGTTGCTCAGTTCCAGGAGGGAACCCCCCAGCTAGAAAGAGTTCCCCTTGCTGGGAAAGAAAGAGCAGGGTGAGCAATCAGCTCACCCAGGCTTTTGGGGGAACTGCACAAAGGTCTCATTTAATTTCTCCCCACTCAGACCATCAAAGCTGAGACAAATAGAGACAGCGAGGAACAAGGAAGAAAAGCAGGGGTGACCAATAAATGCCACACAACAGGAGCAATCTCAGTTAAGTGTGACCTGCTTGACAGACAAGCTCAGCAGCTTTACCACTGAAGAAGAAAACAATGGCCAGCACAGCTACAGCAGACCCCATGCAGGTTTCACCACATTTTACCCCACAGGTATTCATGTTCATTAATGCCAGGCACCCGACTCCCTCCTCCTCACCATCACCATCTGAGCCCAGGAATCCTGCACCAGCAGCCAGCCCAGATATCTGTGGCTGCATGAAAGCAAGGCACCAGTCCAGACCCCTCTGGTTGACCTCCACTGTCATGCACCTGCTCTGGACTAGCACCTCCAGCTATGCACTTGCATGTCACTGGCCTGACTCCTGTCACCAGCCTCCACTGTGCATACACACCTGGGGGGAGAGTGCACGGCCACAGAACAGCAGACCTGATAGCTGGGGCCCCCATAGCTGCTTATAGGCTTGGATCAGACCCTGTCTACTCTCATTGGCCTGCATCACTGTGCTCACCTGCAGCTGCTTCTCCATTTGAGCACCTGAAGGCCCCCAGCACAACCCCTATCACTGGCTTCCACTGCCATATGCCAAAGTTGAGACCTACTAGACACAGTAATATACACTGACAACCAGGGCTACTGTAACCACTTGTGTGCCCACAGTTTGCTCCAGCTCTTGCTTTCTGCCCTGGTCCCCACCATTATGTATGTGCCTACAACTGGCCTCTTCCATTACACAGGTGCCTGCAGCTGGCCCCCAGTCAAGGGTGTGTACACCACAGACTCTGGGCACTACTGCTGCCTGCCTTGGTCCCTAGCAGCTATTCCTGAAGGCACAGCTGAGGACCCTAATAGTCCTTGCCCAAAAGCCCTTGCAGACACTGTGGACCCCCTACAAGTATTGCCAAGGACCATACAGTTGTCAATGCTGTGGACAGCAAAGACCTGAGCCAAAGAGACACCATGCTTCCCAGGATCTGGTGCTGCTACACACCACACTTGGTGCCATGCACCACTAGACCTGGAGCCACAGCATGCTCCAGCGGTCCCTTTCCTACAAGTGAATGTCTTCCTTCACCAAATCAGTCCATAAAGTCTGGAAGAGGTGAATGCTTCTTGAAATGTGCAAACACCAATGCAAAGATACAGGGATCACAAAGAACCAGGGAAAAGTGACTCCACCAAAGGAATCAATGAACCTCCAGTACCTGGCCCCAAAGAAATAGACATCCAGGTATTAACTGACAAATAATTCAAAATAATTGTTCGGAAGGAGCTCAGCGAGCTAGAAGAGAACACAGATAAATAATTTAATGATATCAGAAAAATAATACAAGCACAAAAAATTTCAGCAAAAAGATAGAAAACATAAAAAAGAATCAAACAGAAATTTTGGAGCTGAAGAATACAATGACTAAACTGAAGAATTCAGTAGAGAGATTCAACAGTAGTCTTGACCAAGCAGAAGAAAGACTGAAACACAATGAAGAAAACCTATATGATCTATGGGGTACCATCAAACTAACCAATTTGAAAATTATTGAATTCCCAGAAAGAGAAGAGGAGGAGGAGGCAGAAAGTTTATTTAAAAAAAAAAAATGGCTGAGATTTCCCCAAATCTGGGGAAAGTTTTGGATATCCAAGTTCATGGAGCTCATAGGTCAGTAAACAAAATCAACTTAAACGGATCCTCTCCAAGGCACATTATAATAAAACTGTCAAAAATGAAAGACAAAGAGAGAATCTGAAAAGCAGCAAGAGAAAAATAGCATGGGACTTATAAGGGAACCCTCATAAGGCTATCAACAGATTTCTCAGCAGAAACATTACAGGCCATGAGAGAGGGAGTGATATATTCAAAATGCTGAAAGAAGGAAAAGGGGGGTAATCAAGAATACTTTACACAGCAAAGCTGTCCTTCATAAATGAAGAGAGATAAAGACTTTCTTAGACAAACATAAGCTGAGGGGATTTATCACCACTAAACCTACTTTATAAGAAATGCTGAAAGGAGTTCTTCAAACTGAAATGAAAGATGGTGATTCATAACATAAACACATATGAAAATATATGACACACTGGTAAAGGTAAGTACATAGTCAAACTCAGATTATTCTAATACTATAATATGGTGGATTTTTAACCACTTGATCTAATATAAAGATTAAAGGATGAGAGTATTTAAAAAAAACCTATAGCTACAATAATTTGTTAATGAATGCACAATATAAAAAGATAAATTATGGCATGAAAAAGGTAGAGTATTTTGTAAGTGATTAAATTAAATTGTTATGAAAATAAAATGGACTGTTATATCTATAAGAAGTTTTATGTAAGTCTCATGGTAACCACAAAGCAAAAAGCTATAATATATTCACAAAAGATAGAGAAGGAAATCAAAGCATACCACTATGGAAAATCATCAATTCTCAAAGGAAGGCAACAAGAGAGAAAGCAAAGGATAAAGGAACTCCAAAAACAGCCAGAAAACAGGAAGATGGTGTAAGTAAGTCCTTACCTATCAATAAGTACTCTAAATGTGAATGGACTGAATTTTTAAATCAAAAGACATGGAGTGTAGCAGGATGGATTAAAACAAAACAAAACAAAACCAAGACTCTAGTATATGCTGCTTACAACACACTGACTTCAGAGTTAAGGATACACACAGACTCAAAGTGAATGGATAGAAAGAGATATTTCATGCAAGTAGAAACAAAAAGAGACCAAGAGTAGCTGTACTTATATCAGACAAAATAAACTTTAAGCTGAAGTGTTAACAAGAAAGAAAGAAGTTCATTTTATGATGATAAAGAGGTCAATTTATCAAGAAGATATAATAATCATAAATATATATGCACCCAACATCAGAGCACCTAAATGTATTACACAAATACAAAAAAATCTGAAGGGAGAAATAGACAGCAATACAATGATAGTAGGGGACTTCAATATCCTAAATTTAACAATGGATAGATTACCCATACAGAAAATCAACAAGCAAATGTTGGACTGGAGGCATACCTTAGCCAATGGACCTAAAAGGCGTAATAGAACATTCCATCCAATAGCAGAAGAATACACATTCTTCTCAAGCGCTCATGGAGGATTCTCCAGGATAGATCATGACAGTTCAAAGAACAAATTTTATCAAACTTATAAAGATGAAAATCATACCAAGTAGTTTTTTTTCTGACCACAGTGGTATGAAACTAGAAATCAATAGCAGGAGGAAAGCTGGAAAATTTACAAACGTGGAAATTAAACAACACACTCCTGAACAACCAATAGATCAAAGAATTTTAAAAAGGGACATTAAAAAAAATCTTGAAATAAAGGAAAATAGGAACACAACACACCAAAACTTATGGGGTACTGCAAAATCAGTTTTAAGAAGGGTGTTTATAGCAATAAACACCTACATTAAGAAAAAAGAAAAATCTTAAATAAAGAAACTAGAAAAAGAAGAACAAAGAAGAAAGAAAATAACAAAGATTAGATCAGAAATAAATGAAATACAGAATGGAAAAACAACAGAAAAGATCAACAACATCAAGAGTTGTTTTTTTTTTTTTAAAAAGGTAAACTTGGGCTTCCCTGGTGGTGCAGTGGTTGAGAGTCCACCTGCCACTGCAGGGGACACGGGTTCGTGCCCCGGTCCGGGAAGATCCCACATGCCGCGGAGCATCTGGGCCCGTGAGCCATGGCCGCTGAGCCTGCGCGTCCGGAGCCTGTGCTCCGCAGAGGGAGAGGCCACAACACTGAGAGGCCCGAGTACCGCAAAAAAAAAAAATAAATAAATAAAAAGATAAACTTAACAAACTTTTAACTAGACTAAGCAAAAAGAAAGAAGACTCAAATAAATACAGAAATGAAAGAGGAGACATTACAGCTGATACCACAGATATACAAAGGCTCATAACAGACCACTATGAACAATTATACACCAACAAATTTGATAAACTAGAATAAATGGACATAATCCTAGAAATATGCAACATACCAAGACTGAATCACAAAGAAATAGAATCTGAACAAACCATTTACTAGTAAGGAGATTAAATTGGTAATCAAAAGCCTTTCAACAAAGGAGAAGAGCAGGACCAGATGGTCTCACTGGTGAATTCTACCAAATGTTAAAATAATTAACACAAACTTTTCTCAAATTCTTGCAAAAAATTGAAAAAGTAAAAAGGAGGGAACACTTCCAAACTCATCTTATGAAGCCAGTGTTATCCTGATACCAGATAAGGATACTACAAGAAAAAAAAAAATCCATAGATCAGTATCTTTGATGAATGTAGATGCAAAAATTCACAACAAATAGTAGCAAACCAAATCTAACAGCACATTAAAAGGATTATACACCATGATAAATTGGGTTTTTCCCCTAGGATGCAAGGATGGTTCATCACATACAAATCAATAAATGTGATACATCACATTGATAGAATGAAAGATAAAAATCATGTGATCCTCTCAATTGATTCAAAAAATAATAATTTGACAAAATACATCATGATAAAAGCAGTCGGAAATTGGGTAAAGAAGGAATGTACCTCACCATAATAAAGGCTACACATGGCAAGCCCATAGCTAATATACTAAATAATGAAAGCTTGAAAACTTTTCCTCTAAGATCAGGAACAAAACAAGGATGTCCACTCTCACCACTTCTATTCAACATGGTACTGGAATTCCTAGTCAGAGAAATTGGGCAACAAAAAAGAAATCAAAGGCATCCAAATCAGAAAGGAAGCAGGAAAATTGTCTTTGTTTGCAGGTAATATAATATTTTATATAGAAAATACTAAAAACTCCACCAAAAAGCTATTGGAACTAATCAACAAATTCAGTAACTTTAAAGAATATAAAGTCAACATACAAAAAACAGTTGCATTTGTATACACTAACAATGAAATCGCTGAAAAAGAATATTATTTAACCTTGAAAAAGAAGGGAATCCTGCCATTTTCATCAACATGGATGGACCTTGAGAGCATTACACTAAATAAAAAAAGTCAGACTGACAAAGACAAATAGTGTATAGCATTTTTTATATGTGTATCTAAGAAAGCTGAACTCATGGAAATAGAGAGTAGAGAAAGGGTGACACCAGGGGCTGGGGGTTTGGGAAATGGGAAGATGTTATTCAAACGGTATGAACTTCCAGTTTTTTTTTTTTTTTTTTTTTGGTATACACGGGCCTCCCTCTGCCGCGGCCTCTCCCGTTGCGGAGCACAGGGTCCGGACGCGCAGGCTCAGCGGCCATGGCTCACGGGCCCAGCCGCTCCGCGGCATGTGGGATCCTCCCGGACCGGGGCGCGAACCCGGTTCCCCTGCATCGGCAGGCGGGCTCTCAACCACTGCGCCACCAGGGAAGCCCTGAACTTCCAGTTTTAAGATGAATAAGTTCTGGGGATCTGATATACAGCATGGTGATTATAGTTAATAATACTGTGTTATATACTTGAAAGTTACTAAAAGAGTAGATTTCAATGTTCTCACCATAGAAAAGAAAGGGTAATTATGTGACATGATGAAGGTGTTAGCCAATGCTACAGTAGTAATCATTTTGAAATCTATAAGTATATCAAATCAACATGTTGTAAACTTTACATTACCCAATGTTGAAAATCAACTATATCACAATAAAGCTGGAAAAAAGTACTGGGGGGCACATGGAAACAGTCACTTCAAAATAAGCTAAAGAAAGTTTCATGGGGAAAATAATATTGTGGTAAAAATTTGAATAAGGTTAGGGAATGAAAAATGTAGATATTTGAACAATGAGCATTTTGAGAGAGGAGTTTTTAAAAACAGGGAAAAAAAGAAATCAATGTTGCGGGAGCAGTCAGTAAGGAAAGGACTAGTAGGATATATGTCAGAGAGACAGAAGTGAGAGGGCAGATCATGTAAAACGTACAGGCCATTGTAAAGGACTGTGGTTTCTACTCTGGGGAAGGGGAGACGCCTCTGGAGGTTTGGATGTGTGTGTTTATTTTTTTTCTCCCCTAGGAACATCACTATCGTATTACTAACATTTTACTTTAATTTTGCTGATGTTTACAGTGTATCTGATTGGAATTGTCTAAGATGTACTCTTCTGTTTCTGACTCCTTTTGCTCATTATTATGCCTGTTGAACCCCTCCATAATATTCTGTGCACTTGCATTCCATTCATTCACGTTACCTTATAGTATTTTCCATTGAATGGATATGCCCCGATTTTTGTTTTCATCCTGCCATGTGTGGTTGAGTAGAATGCAGTTTGGGAACATTGTGAATGTGTGTTGTTATGAGCATTCTTTTGGTCAATGCATTTCTGTGCAGAATATTTAGGAGAAGTGGAATTTCTGGTTCAGGGGTTCTGTACATATTTAGCTTTCATAATGCATGCAGTTCAGTGGTGTCAAATTAATGACTGCAAAGTCCAAAATTTGTGAGATGAGCCTGGGCAGGTTGGCAGGGCAGAAGGATGGAGCCAGTGGCTATCATATTAAGGAGTCAGGTTGGACTGATTTACTAAATAATGGATGGCCAAAGAAGGGCTTTAAGAAGTGAATGACATAATCAGAATTACGCTTAAATAGAAGATCCTGTCTGTGATGTAAAGGAAGATTTGACAGGAACAACCAATTAGGACACACAGGTATTTGCCTAGAGAAGAAAGATAGTAAAGACGCAGAGGAGGTAACAGCTTTGAGAAAAACTTAGGAGATGAAATAAGGGCCTCGTCAACGGATGTTGGGAGTGGTGAGTCATGGAGAGAGAGTAGCAAAGACTCCCTACATCGTAGCTTGGACAACTGCATAGGTTTATGGGTCTAAATCAGAAGTAGATTACAGAAGAAAGTATAATCTCAGGAGGAAATTCATAAATGTAGTGTTGGACATGTGAATTCAAGAGGTTAGATGAAGATCACTGAAGTCTAGCAGGTATTCACGTAAGAAAGTTTGAAGCCAAAGCTCATGGTCTGACTAGAGAGGGAGATTTAGGAATCATCAGTGCAGTTTTGTTTCAGAAACCATCAGAGTTCTGGGTGACTTGAAAGAATCTGCAGAATCAGAAGAACATGAGCTAAAGACAGAAATGTAAGGAACCACAATGTTGGCTGGGTGGGCAGGGGAGGAAGCATCTACAAAGATAGACAGCTGTGGGATGGAGGTGAGAGGCAAGCTGTGCATTTAAAAGAATTGAAGGTACTGACAAACGAAGCAGAGAATGGATTCATGAACACTAAGGACTGCAAAATAGCTGTTGGATTTGACAGCTGGGAAGTTACTGCTGACTCTAGTGATAGCAGCTTTGCTTGGGTAATGGGGGCAGAAACCAACTTCAAGGTTGAAAGTGAGAACATGATTACGTGGAATATAGTCACGTCTGTCCTCAAGGAGTTTGCATGAGAGAGTCAGGAGAGCAGGAGTGAAATTAGAAGGAGCTATGGGATCAAGAAGAGTTGTTTGGTTATTCATCTTTTTATTTAGACTTAGGATGGGGCACATGAGGGTGCTTAAAAAATGAGAAGAAGGTGTGAACCAGAATTGTGTGAGAAACTAAAAATACAGAAAAGATAGTTGGAAGGGCTGAAGAAACAGTCATCAGAAAGAATCTGGGACAGTGCTGTTATCACTATCCAGCTCTTTCCTTTTATGATGGTCTCCATCAATCTCATTTTGAGGAAACCAACTTCACTCATTTCACTCATGTACATTACCTGTCCTGGCCCACATTACATCATATAATGATAATAATACTGACAACAAATAAAGTGTATCGAGTATACCCTGTGATCTAGGCACTGTGTTACACGTTTTACACATTATCTATAACTGAGAAACAACCACTAAACTCAAAAGTATTTACCCAACTTATAGATGGAAAACTGAGCCTCAGAGTACTATGAACAAATTTCCTAAGGCAACGGTGAATGAAAAGCTACCAGGATTTAAATCCAGCTCTGCCTGGATCCAAAGTCTATACTCTTTCCACTAAATCCGGCTGACTTGACTCCTGTAATATTTGTATTTAAGTATGTGTATCATCTTGATAAGAATCTGGCAGGGACCAGTCCTTTTCTTAGCTGTTCAAGGAGGTAAAGTTTGTATCCAGTTCCTCTGATTCTATGCCCTTAAAGAGTGAGCGATCTGTAATGCTAATTGTCTCTTGCTGCACTAAAGCAGATTCAACTTCAATAAATCAAAGAAGAGTTCCTCTGGCCCTTCCAAGCATCCATAGCAGAGTATTTGATGAGTGTCTTTTCTAAGCATTCCTTATTACTAGTTACTAAAGAGAAAGGCAGAAAGACTGGCTATTTGGTGTGGCTTTCTAATAAAGGACCCTACAAGCCTTAAGACATAATAAAGCACTGTATTACTTTTATGGCCTTAGTTTATTAGAGTTTGGCTTGGCTGAATTTTAGCTAATACAATTTGCAAACAATCTGTATTTTAAGTAAGTACCTTTTAAATTTCAGTGATGCTTCTTTACAGAGGCATTTGGAAGAGCAAAAGGAGGACTGTCTGTATATGAATCATGCCATTAGAGAGATTGTTCTCTGACATGGGCAAATCATACATATTGCAAGGAATGGCCTTCTTTTGAAGGCTACAGACATATTTTACCAAAGATGCTCCTGGGGAAATTCATGGGGCCAAAGTTATTCTCTCTGGGATATGAAATAATGTTTGCGAGATCCAAGCTAGAAATAAACATTGACTGTTCTCTTTGAGCAGCAGGTACAGCAACCCTCCTAACCCCAAGGCGTGACAGGGTGTGTGGATGAACATACATGGCCCTTATGTCTCTAATGGCAGCTTGATGGCATCCATTTCAGCTGCAACTTTTCTAATTCACTTTTGGAGCATGTTTATTGATTTTAAAAGAATGAAGACTGCCGAGTGAGATATTGTCCAGCTGTGGTTATGACGTTCCTTAAAAAACAAAATCATAACCCTTTATCACACCTTGATACTTTAGGTGAAAAATTCACTAAGAATTCTTGCTTGCTCTTACCCTTATCTGACACTTGGATTGTATTAACATTTCTATTGTATTTTAACTTATCCATTTAACAAATATTTGGGGCATATTCTGTGCTAGGCCCTTGATATACAGTATTGAATCATATTGATTGAGATTCTTTTCTTGTGACTTTGACATGCTTGTTGGGAATACATTTTAAGCAAATAATTATAAGGGTATATATGACATTAAAAATTTTAATCAATGTGGTGAAGCACAAGTGGTCAGGAGAAAGTATGATGGGGGAGATATAATTTTTATTAATAAAGACCTCCTTGAGGAAGCCGGCATTTAGAATGACACCTGAGGTAGGAGGCTAACCAGGTTCACAGTAACAGTGAGAACCCCCTGTGCCATATGACACATAACTTAGGAGGACCACTTTTTTAGTGAATGGAGGCACCTTGTTTGAGATAGTCTATTCTGGAAGGAGACTGATGCAAAATGGAAATCAACCTGCATTGAAGATACTATTATGTGCTGAAGATTTTCCGCACACTATCTCATTTACTTCTTACCATAAGCCACTAATGTTGGTGTGATCATGCCCATTTTAAACACAAGAACAAAAAACAATAAAAGCTGAGGTTCAGATTATCTGAGTTAATATCTTCAGAACTGATTGGGGATGTCAACAATTTTTTTTTCTATCACCAGCATGATCTAAAATGTATTCTGATAAGACTTGTTGTATAAGAGTTAGTATTAGACATAGATACGTAGGCACACACAAAAGCACACAAAGATACAGTCATACTCACACATACATATACATGAACACCTGGGTTTTCTTGGTTAAACACATTGGGCAATTTGAAGGTAAGCAATGCTACCACAGCTTGTAGCACAAACAGATATGCACCGAGAATCTCCAAGAAGTGTGCTGGGCCTTTAGAGGGTCAATCAATAGCACCCTACTTCCCAATCCAAATTCAAAATGAATTAAAAGGTAGACATAAGCGTCAGACAATTGGTAATCAAAATATCAGCTTTCCTACCTAAAAAGCTGAATTGGAGAAGCTGGCTTTAGATGTCTAGCCCCGATGGGCTTGCTAATACCTAACCTGAGAATTAGATTTATCCAGCCGGTCTAAGGCAAGGCTGGATAACTAGTAGGCCATACCTATAGGGCCCGGTCCATGTAGAGACCAAGACCAGAATGGATCCTTCCTGCAAAGATGGATACATGAAAATAGGAGAGTCAAAGTGGTTAATTTTAGCATCATCAGCTCCTTCTCACATATACATTCATCAGACAAGTAATTTTCCCCCAGGAGACTAAGGCAGCAGAGAGAGGCTGGGAGTATTTTCCTAATGGAATTTCCTCCATCTGCAAACAGGAAGGTGGAGGAAAAGGAGTTTCTAACTTATAGGAAGTAGAGAATATACCCCAGATTTTTAAAAATAGATTTTATTTTTCAGGACTGTTTCAGGTTCACAACAAAATTGAGCAGAAAGTATAGAGCATTCCCATCTATCCTCAGGGAATTGATTATTTTTCATATTGCATGATAAAAATAAACATTGAACACATCACTCAGTGCTACAAATCGCTCTATGTATCGGTTAATTTAATGTTCACAGTAACCTTATGATAGAAATACTATTATTGTTATTTTACAAATGAGGAAACTGAGGCATAGAAAATGTAAAATTTTAAATCTTTAGATTTGATGATTTTTATCATTGATATTTCATAGTTTAAAGAATCTATGACTCTAGATAGACACTTGCTTTCCAGGTATCATTAGCCTGAACCCAGCCAGATACACTGTCACAGGGATGGGTCTTAATGGATATTACCCTTTTCTTGTTCTCCCCCAGATTTTTTATGATGTCATCCTCTAGTGAAGACTACTTTACAGTGCTTGTTAAAGCATCTTAGGATATGTTCTAGAGGCTTGAGTACAATGATCATCTGTCTTTATTTCTCCAATGGTCACAGAGAGTGTCTCCTGTGGTACTTTTCCAGTGATTTCCCATATTTTATTCTGATCCTTTTGAAACGGGTGATGGCAACATTGTGCAAAATAAGAAATAAAAAAAGCATCATTTGTAGCACAGGTTACTAAATTATTGCACATCCATTTTCTCTAGGAAATTTAATTAATTATTGGGTAAACATGGCTTCCTATGGATTCTATGTTGATTACTTTCTAATATGAAAAATGGAACCATGCCATGATGTTATTTGAGCACAGCAGATCAGAGGCTCTATTGTGTAACAAATGGAACAAAGGATATTGGCATTTCTGTGGAAGGAGGGTATCTGTCTCCATGTGAAAGAGGCTGTCTTTCTATAATCTCAAAAATAAATTGTGAACGAGAAGGAAAAGTAATATTAGCAATGAGGTTTAGATTGCATGGAAGACTTCACTAGTCACTGATCTTCCTGATGATATCACAGTACCCCTTAAACATTATTGAAGTCTATTTATAATAAATGACTGTGCAGAACCAGCCTAAATACTCAGTGTAACCTCTGATTTTCAAACCAGAGGAAGGAGAGAATAATACATGCTAACTATTAGGCAGATTAAACAAACTTCTTCAGAAATTCATCCCATGCAACATCTCCCCGCCCAGAATCTGTTCTCCTGTGTGTGTGTAAAGAAGTTATATAGCACAATCATTATAATGAGTACA
Source organism: Physeter macrocephalus (assembly GCF_002837175.3). NCBI lineage: Eukaryota > Metazoa > Chordata > Mammalia > Artiodactyla > Physeteridae > Physeter > Physeter macrocephalus. Next base: position 165,388,325 of record NC_041224.1, read on the forward strand.
AGGGAGAAAACTTGCTCTATCAAATTTAACAGTAATCCAAAATTACTGGATTCACAGTCATAAAATTTTTTTAAACATCTCTATTGGAGTATAATTGCTTTAAAATGTTGTGTTAGTTTCTACTGTATAACAAAGTGAATCAGCTATATACATAAGTATATCCCCATAACCCCTCCCTCTGGTGTCTCCCTCCCACCCTCCTTATCCCACCCCTCTACATAGTCACAAAGCACTGAGCTGATCTCCCTGTGCTATGCGGCTGCTTCCCACTAGCTATCTATTTTACATTTGGTAGTGTATATATGTCCATGTTACTTTCTCACTTCATCCCAGGTTACCCATCCTTCTCCCCATGTCAGTGTCATTCTTTATGTCTGTGTCTTTATTCCTGACCTGCCCCTAGGTTCTTCAGAATCATTTCTTTTTTTTTTTTTTTTTTTTTTTTTTGTGATAAGTGGGCCTCTCACTGTTGTGGCCTTCCCGGACCGGGGCACGAACCCGCGTCCCCTTCATCGGCAGGCGGACTCTCAACCACTGCGCCACCAGGGAAGCCCCATTTCTTTTTTTTTTTTAGATTCCATATATATGTGTTAGCATACGGTATTTGATTTTCTCTTTCTGACTTACTTCACTCTGTATGACAGATTCTAAGTCCATCCATCTCACTACAAATAACTCAATTTCATTTCTTTTTATGGCTGAGTAATATTCCATTGTATATATGTGCCACAACTTCTTTATCCATTCATCTGTTGATGGACGCTTTGGTTGCTTCCATGTTCTGGCTATTGTAAATAGAGCAGCAATGAACACCGTGGTACATGCTTCTTTTTGAATTATGGTTTACTCAGGGTATATACCCAGTAGTGGGATTGCTGGGTCAAATGGTAGTTCTATTTTTAGTTTTTTAAGGAAACTACATACTGTTCTCCATAGTGGCTGTATCAATTTACATACCTACCAACAGCACAAGAGGGTTGACTTTTCCCCACACCTTCTCCAGCATTTATTGTTTGTAGATTTTTTGATGATGGCCATTCTGACTGATGCGAGACAATACCTCATGGTCGTTTTGATTTGCATTTCTCTAACGATTAGTGATGTTGAGCATCCTTTCGTGTGTTTGTTGGCAATCTGTTTATCATCTTTCGAGAAAGGTCTATTTAGGTGTTCTACCCATTTTGGATTAGGTTGTTTGTTTTTTCTGATATTGAGCTGGATGAGCCACTTGTATATTTTGGAGATTAACCCTTTGTCAGTTGCTTCATTGGCAAAATTTTTCTCCCATTCTGAGAGTTGTCTTTTCGTCTTGTTTACGATTTCTGCTTTATAACAAAGTGAATCAGTTATACATATACATATGTTCCCATATCTCTTCCCTCTTGCATCTCCCTCCCTCCCACCTTCCTTACCCCACCCCTCTAGGTGGTCATAAACCACCTAACTGATCTCCGTGTGCCATGCGGCTGCTCCTCACTAGCTATCCACCCTACGTTTGGTAGTGTATATATGTCCATGACACTCTCTCACTTTCTCACACCTTACCCTTCCCCCTCTCCATATCCTCAAGTCCATGCTCTAGCAGGTCTGTGTTTTATCCCTGTCCTACCCCTAGTCTCTTCATGACATTTTTTTTTCTTAGATTCCATATATATGTGTTAGCATACGGTATTTGTTTTTCTCCTTCTGACTTA
>NC_041224.1:165391364-165446981 GCF_002837175.3 Physeter macrocephalus
AGTGTCTTTTAATTTTCTGCATACAGGTCTTTTGTCTCCTTAGGTAGGTTTATTCCTAGGTATTTTATTCTTTTTGTTGAAATGGTAAATGGGAGCGTTTTCTTAATTTCACTCTCAGATTTTTCATCATTAGTGTATAAGAATGCCAGAGATTTCTTTGCATTTATTTTGTATCCTGCTACTTTACCAAATTCATTGATTAGCTCTAGTAGTTTTCTGGTAGCATCTTTAGGATTCTCTATGTACAGTATCATGTCATCTGAAAACAGTGACAGCTTTACTTCTTCTTTTCCGATTTGGATTCCGTTTATTTCTTTTTCTTCTCTGATTGCTGTGGCTAGAACTTCCAAAACTATGTTGAATAAGAGTGGTGAGAGTGGGCAACCTTGTCTTATTACTGAACTTAGTAGAAATGGTTTCAATTTTTCACCATTGAGGACAATGTTGACTGTGGGTTTGTCATATATGGCCTTCATTATGTTGAGGAAAGTTCCCTCTATGCCTACTTTCTGCAGGGTTTTTATCATAAATGGGTGTTGAGTTTTGTCAAAAGTTTCTGCATCTATTGAGATGATCATATGGTTTTTCTCCTTCAGTTTGTTGATATGGTGTATCACGTTGATTGATTTGCATATATTGAAGAATCCTTGCATTCCTGGGATAAACCCCACTTGATCATGGTGTATGATCCTTTTAATGTGCTGTTGGATTCTGTTTGCTAGTATTTTGTTGAGGATTTTTGCATCTATGTTCATCAGTGATATTGGCCTGTAGTTTTCTTTCTTTGTGACGTCTTTGTCTGGTTTTGGTATCAGGGTGATGGTGGCCTCATAGAATGAGTTTGGGAGTGTTCCTCCCTCTGCTATCTTTTGGAAGAGTTTGAGAAGGATAGATGTTAACTCTTCTCTAAATGTTTGATAGAATTCGCCTGTGAAGCCATCTGGTGTTGTTACGTCTCCTTTTTCATTTCTAATTCTATTGATTTGAGTCTTCTCCCTTTTATTCTTGATGAGTCTGGCTAATGGTTTATCAATTTTATTTATCTTCTCAAAGAACCAGCTTTTAGTTTTATTGATCTTTGCTATTGTTTCCTTCATTTCTTTTTCATTTATTTCTGATCTGATCTTTATGATTTCTTTCCTTCTGCTAAATTTGGGGTTTTTTTGTTCTTCTTTCTCTAGTTGCTTTAGGTGCAAAGTTAGGTTGTTTATACGAGATGTTTCCTGTTTCTTAAGGTAGGATTGTATTGCTATAAACTTCCCTCTTAGAACTGCTTTTGCTGCATCCCATAGGTTTTGGGTCGTCGTGTCTCCATTGTCATTTGTTTCTAAGTATTTTTTGATTTCCTCTTTGATTTCTTCAGTGATCACTTCGTTATTAAGTAGTGTATTGTTTAGCCTCCATGTGTTTGTATTTTTTATAGATCTTTTCCTGTAATGGGTATCTAGTCTCATAGCGTTGTGGTCAGAAAAGATACTTGATATGATTTCAATTTTCTTAAATTTGCCAAGGCTAGATTTGTGACCCAAGATATGATCTCTCCTGGAGAATGTTCCATGAGCACTTGAGAAGAATGTGTATTCTGTTGTTTTTGGATGGAATGTCCTATAAGTATCAATTAAGTCCATCTTGTTTATTGTATCATTTAAAGCTTGTGTTTCCTTATTTAAATTTATTTTGGTTGACCTGTTCATTGGTGAAAGTGGGGTGTAAAAGTCACCAACTATGATTGTGTTACTGTCCATTTCCCCTTTTATGGCAAGCTTGTGTTTCCTTATTTATTTTCATTTTAGATGATCTGTCCATGGGTGATAGTGGGGTGTTAAAGTCCCCTACTATGCTGTGTTACTGTCACTTTCCCCTCTTATGGCTGTTAACATTTGCTTTATGTACTGAGGTGCTCCTATGTTGGGTGCAGGAATATTTACAATTGTTTTATCTTCCTCTTGGATTGTTCCCTTGATCATTATGTAGTGTCCCTCTTTGTCTCTTGTAATAGTCTCTATTTTAAAGTCTATTTTGTCTGCTTTAAGAATTGCTAGTCCAGTTTTCTTTGTATTTCCGTTTGCATGGAATGTCTTTTTCCATCCCCTCCCTTTTTGTCTGTATGTGTCCCTAGGTCTGTAGTGGGTCTCTTGTAGACAGCAATATATGGGTCTTGTTTTTGTATCCATTCAGCCAGTCTATGTCTTTTGGTTGGGGCCTTTAATCCATTTACACTTAAGGTAGTTATCGATATGTATGTTCCTATTACCATTTTGTTAATTGTTTTGGGTTTGTTATTGTAAGTGTTTTCCTTCTCTTGTGTTTCCTGCCTAGAGAAGTTCCTTTAGCATTTGCTGTAAAGCTGGTTTGGTGGTGCTGAATTCTCTTACCTTTTCCACATCTGTATAGGTTTTAATTTCTCTTTCGAATCTAAATGAGATCGTTGCTGGGTAGAGTAATCTTTGTTTTAGGTTTTTCCCTTTCATCACTTTAAATATGTCCTGCCACTTCATTCTGGCTTGCAGAGCTTCTGCTGAAAGATCAGCTGTTAACCTTATGGGGATTCCTTTGTATGTTATTTATTGCTTTTCCCTTTCTGCTTTTAATATTTGTTCTTTGTATTTAATTTTTGATAGTTTGATTAATATGTTTCTCAGCATGTTTCTCTTTGGGTTTATCCTGTATGGTACTCTCTGAGCTTCCTGGATTTGATTGACTATTTCCTTTTCCATGTTAGGGATGTTTTCGACTATAATCTTTTCAAGTATTTTCTCAGACCTTTCTTTTTCTCTTTTTCTTCTGGGACCCTTGTAGTTAGAATGTTGTGCATCTAATGTTGTCCCAGATTTATCTGAGACTATCCTCAATTCTTTTCATTCTTTTTTCTTTATTCTGCTCTGTGCTAGTTATTTCCACTATTTTATCTTCTAGGTCACTTATCCATCCTTCTGCCTCAATTATTCTTCTATTGATTCCTTCTAGAGTATTTTTAATTTCAGTAATTGTGTTGTTCATCATTGTTTGTTAGCTCTTCAGTCCTTCTAGATCCTTGTTAAATTTTTCTTGTGTTTTCTCCATTCTGTTTCCAAGATTTTCAATCATCTTTACAATCATTACTCTGAATTCTTTTTCAGGTAGACTGTCTATTTCGTCTTCATGTATTTTGTCTTGTAGGTTTTTACCTTGCTCGTTCGTCTGTAACATATTTTTGGTTGTTTCTTTTTTTTTTTTGATGGGTGGTGCTGTATTCTTGTCTTACTGGTTGTTTGGTCTGTGACGTCCAGCACTGGAGTGTGCAGGCAGTTGGATAGAGCTGGGTCTACATGCTGAGGTTCTCTGAGAGTCCAGTGGTTTGGACTCAGAGCTCCCACCACAGGAACTTGGGCCCGACCTCCGGCCTGGGAACCAAGATCTCGCAAGCTTCGTGGCATGGTAAAAAAAGAAAGAAAGAAAGATAAAATGTAGCCGTACAATATCAAAGAAAAATAACAAAATAAAATTAGAAAGATAAAAAATATATTAGGAAAAATAAAACTATAGTTGAAACAACCAGTTGCTGGTGGTTCCTCCCATCCCCTTAGGTGTATGTGGTCCCCCACTGGTGCCTGTTAGGTGTCCTAATTGTGAGGAGACGTGAATTCCGTGTCCTCCTAATTTGCCATCTTGACTCTGCCCCCTGTCATAAACTTTATAGGGCATTTTTGATGCACTGTACATAGAACAATGCATTCACCTCTTAAAAGACTCTGTCGCCTAACCTTATTTTGGAGGCCAAACCTACCAATGGAAGAAAAAGAGCATCAAATAGCTCTTACAGAAACATATTTTGAGTACTTAGTCATAAATCAAGAAAAAAATGCAAAAAATTCTTTTCCCACAAGAGAATAAATTGACAGCTTTATTTTATTTTTAATTAAAATTAAAATGTCAAGAAAAGTCTGAAATGTTCATCCTGGAACTTTATTAAGAACAGCTCAATAGACTTGTTTCCAAAGGATTATTGCTAAAACTTCATATTTTGTATAAAGTGAAGGGAAGTTTTAAGAATTAATTTCTCTTCAGCTAAAATGTGCTTTATAGTGAAGTTCAGATGTATGTAGACGTATTTCTCTATACATTTTCCACAATTATGAGATTTTCAGGTTGAATATTGAAGGGTTGTTATTAAATTCAAAACATGATTTAGACTGAACAACTAGTGAACTCTAATTTGTACAGTTTTAAAAGTCACTAATTATTTGAATGGGAACCAAGCAAGTTTCTGCCTCTAAAAGTTTTATTGTTTTGTAAGTGTAACAGTAACCCAACAATATGTATGCAAAATAATTTCACTGAATCTACACAGAAAGTTCCAACACATTTTATATCAAGCTTAATAATAAAAATAAAATAGAATAATAATTATTAATAATTTAATGTGTGTGAACTCACGTTGATATGACCCTCCTTTAATGTGTTTTCTTTTGCTTGTTTTCCAACTGTTAATTTATTGTTTAATTTTGCTATTTTTTAATAGTGCATGGAACATGTTTCTATTGCTTTAGTATCTTTAAGATAGACCAGAGTTCCCAGTTTCACTTTCCCTGGGGGCTTCAAAGCTCATTTATTCTTCTGCTCCATGTAATTTTGTAATGCATTTGGTTAGTGTGAACTTTTGACTATTCAAAAGCCAAAGTGTCCTTTCCTTTATTTAGACCCTGCCTCCTCACCCTGTTCCTTTTTTTAGCAAGATAAAATAGATCTGAATTCTCTAGCTTATCTTTAAAATCAAAATTCCCTCTTTTCCTTTTAGAGTCTCTGTTGGACCTGTGAGGAATAGTTTCTGCCGACAACTCTCTTAAAAGATGGTCGATAGTAAGTTGCTGGTGGACAGTTACTCACATGGCCTGGGTCCTTTGAGGCTACGGGGGGCGCTAGTTTTTTTCCTATGAACACATTAACAGATATATTTACTCTTTGATCTTTGGTGTAGCTCTTATTTAACACAAAACAGATACTCCTGAAATATTTGAAGTCAGTGAAGATTATATATTTCTGATTTTTTAATATTACAGATATGATATATATTTGGAGAAATAAAATTGAACCATAGTTTTTCAGACAAATATAATAATTAGAGCCCATAAATGAAAATATTTACTATTTTAAGGGTAAAATACATCATTTAGTGATTGGGGAGATTTAACTTTGACCAAGTTCCCTCACAGACTCATGGATGATTACCTGAAAGGTACCTATGTTAAATCAAATGTGAACAGGTATGGTTTAAAAATTGGTAAAATTAGCAATATACAATGGAGTCTACAGGTCTGTTCTTTCATGATGACTAGTTAGGAAAGAGTTGACTAGGGTAAACTAACCCTGCTTCAACTAAAAGCCCCCTTTAATATTTCAAGATTAAAGAAGAATGAGAGTAGTGACTCCATGATCTTGAAGAGATTCAAAGCACTTTCCTGCTTAGTAAAAGCCAGTGTCTTTACTCTTCATTAATAAAATGGTAAAAACAGTCACAGTGAATGACCATTCTTTAATGTTATAATATACACCTTTGTTCCGTCCCAGAAGAGTTGGAGCACAACTGAGTCCATGGTAGCAACAGCTCCCATCAACCAGGAGGGCAAAAGGGCCAGGCTCAGAGTCCCAGCCACTGGCTACCTAGTTCCAACTTCGTTCCCTGGCTGACAGAGTTGGTCTTCTGAATTGTTATACACTTAGTAGGAGGTGATATTCAATTTCATAATAATAGGGAATGAACCTGGATGAGAATAGACACATTCCTTAGATTCTTTGGGCCTCTGATCCCTCATTTGTGATTTTAAAATAATAATTTTGGCTTCATTTAGTTATCAGAATTTTTATGAGTATAAAATAAAATAATAAAACTGAAAGTGGTCTGTAAGATTTAAAAGTGCCATAAAAGGTATGCTATTAATTATTGTAGTATTATTAGCATATTCCAAATAGACTTGGGAAGTATCAATGGTAGATGCTGTCTTTCAATTTCAGGAAGAAAAGAGCAATGATTTTGCTGTTTTAACATGTCTATGATAATCATTTCTTATACTTGAATTTGTTTTTGTTGATTCAATGGAAGACATGTCAGAAAAATATATACCCCTCTATTTATGACCACGTTATGTGTAAGCATCAGCAAGTCTTTAAAACAATGAGATTTGAACAAACATAGTGGCATTGGTTAAGTGGTATAAATAAGGAATGTGTACCTTTTTGTTTTGGAAAGGAGGGGTAATTCTAGGTCTCAGTCTTAATAAATCATTATGTCCTTGAAAATAAAAATGGAAAAAAAAAAGGTAGGAACTCAGAGTATCTAGAACTAAAAGCTAGTTAGTGGAGGTGACCATTTCAAAACTATATTTTGTTCTTCTCATCCTTTACTTTTGGGTGGGTCAGAGAGGTATTTTAGCTGCAATGCTGGCATTTCACTGTAGTTACAATGAATTGCAGCCATGATTGCAATTGTTTTGTGATGCCTGTGGTGTCATTACCAAGATGCCATTACCAATTGCTATATGAAATTAGTTATGCATGAAATGAATAGGAAGCATAAATACTAGGAGGGAGAGTCTGAGCACAGACTTCATCCTCATTGTCTTCCAGATCCACTGATGTTATGCATAATGTGGTCATAAAACTTTAATTTATTTCACAGTCATAGGACTAGAAGGGATCTTTAAAAGTCATTCAGGACATCCCCCTCTTTCCAGGCCCTTGAGCAAACCTAAAAAGATCATGAATGAACTCTTTTTCCCAGGAGCAGATTAAAAATCTAATGATTATAAGGTAAGTTGTAGTAGTAAGAGGAATTTCTACCATGTAGTAATGCATGGTGTTTGTTGGCCAATTAATACAATGTATTTTATATATATTATGCACCAAATTAATGTATTTATTGGCTTTTTAATATTTTAATGTTAGAATATAATTTCAGCATAAAGCTTTAGGAAATTAATTGTCTTTGCATGACATGCTTCTTTTTAAGGAATGACATGTTCCTAAAATTTGGGATTAATTGAAATTTCCCAATAGAATACTTAAAAGCTCAACAGAAATAGTTGAAAAGCTTTAGAAGAACGTGTTACACACACACACACCACTCACATATTCCAATGCAGTCAATCACTCTGGAAAGTGGGGCAGTTCAATCAAATTTTAAAAACTAAGTTTTTTGTCTACTGAATTCACTTAAAATAGGATATACCTGTAGATTATTTTAAGATTAAATTATATAACAAGTATTCTGTTCAGTGATGAAAAACAGATTTCCATTTATCTTTGTTGGATACTTATTATATAATTCAATTGATATGGTTAATGGCTTGATGTAAAAGAAGGAATCATGTTCCATGTTTCATTACCCAAGTCATATAGGTTCACATAAAAGTGAATCAAATATCTTTGAACCCCGACTGTAAGATGATGTCCAGCAAAACCAACAGCCTTTGAAAACACATGGTGATGTTTCTTTTCTCTGATAGGAAGACTGCCTTAGCGTGATGGAGTAAACACTGGGCTACTGTGGCTCAATGGCCTGCTCTGTGTCTCGGCTATGCTGTTAGACTTTGGTAGGTCAATTATTCTCTCTTGGACTCAGTTTCTTCCCTGTCAAATTGAGGTCCTAACTCTGTCTTTTATTACTGTGAGGATTAAATAAAATAACACACTCAGTTTTCTTAGCAAATTACTGAACACATAATAGATGGAGTACAAATGTGAGTTCACTGTCGCACTTCCTCCTTTAAAATGAAGGGCTACAGAGGATTCTGTCATACAAAAATGTTATGATTATTCAAGGTCTTTACTTGGGGCTAAAGAATATGACCAAGCAAAGAGGTGTAGGAACATAACATGTGACCCAGTATCTCAGATTAGGAGACTATTGTTCTGACATAAGTGTTTGAAAAAATACTATGCAAGGCAGAATTATTTTTCATGCTTCTATGTGCATTATATTTAATATTAGTGACCCAGGATCTTAATATAATTGCATATTGAACACTGACTCATAAAATGTGGCAAATATTTACTCTCCCTATACGATATATTGTTCTTCTCCTACACCACCTTTTCCCTAGAAAAGCTAAACTATTGTTTGAGGTCTACAGCTTTCACATTGTATAACCTTTAACCTTTGTAGTCAGACTTACATCATTTTCCTCACTAGTAATTCTGAAATTCTCAGACAGCTCTTCCAGCCACACATAAGTAGTATTTTTCCTATTTCTTTTTAACATGGGATCATCATAACCTTGACCTTTGAGGAATTTAGCAATGTTATTTTGACCACTGAATTGTCAAAAGATTGGCATTTCTTCCTACGGCACTCTCTTCTCTGCTTTGCTATCCTGGGACTATAGAGATGACGATAATAAAGCCAATAATCTACAGTGTCTGAGGAAGTAATCTTCATGAAAATCACACAAAAACCTGTGTTAGGAAGCCGTGGATGCAAAGTGAATGAAAGGATAGTAATGAAAGGATGAACAGCTCCTGAAAAGAGTAAGGAGTCGAAAAATGATATTGCATGGTAATGGACAGAACAAATTACCTCTGATGTATCCACATATTGGGACCAGGATATACCTGTAACAAGCATATTCCTTAAGCCAGAATTGCTTTTCAAGTTATAAGACATGATAAATATAGTGGGGAACAATTGGATGATTGAAAGCAGGGAAGTGGCATGCTTTGACCTACATTTTAAAAGGATCACTGTACTGCATCATGGAGAATAGACCAAAAAGGACAAAGGTAGAAGCAGGGAGGCCAATTAAGAGATTATTGCAACAGACACATGAGAGATAATCGAGTTTGGATTAGGATAGTCACAGAAGATGTGGTAATAAGTGCCCAGATATAACATATATTTTGGAGTTTTGACCAACAAGATTTGCTATGTACTGAATGTGGGTGTTAAGGAAAGGTGTAAGTCAAGGACGGCCCCAAGTTTGGTGTCAGAGAAATTGAGTAAGTGGAAGTGCCATTTGTTGAGACAGGAAGTACGCAGTGGAAAGGGAAATCAAGAGTTGTGTGTGGGACTTGTTGAGTTTGAGATGGCAGCTGGAGAGTCAAATGGACATGTGATGGAGGCAGCAGAATATGAGTCAGTGTTAAAAGGAGAGGACTGGGTTGGAGATTGATATTTAGAAGTCATCAGGATATTGATGGTATTTAAAGCCATGGAACTATATGAGATAACCCAGGAAGTCAATAGAAGAGCCAAGTTCTGAGGACAGAGTTCTGAGTCATGTCAACATCTACACATCAAGAGGTTATGGGATCTGGCAAAGGAGATTGAAGAGGAGTGAGGTCACAGGAAAACCAGGAAAGATTGGTATTCCAGAACTCCAGTGGAGAAGATATTTTAAGAAGGAGTAGATGATACACTGTGTTAAATACTGCTGATGGATACACTAAGGTCATCGCTAGGAATTGACTACAGAAATTAACAATTTGGATGGCATTAGTGGTTTTAACCCAGTGGATTTAGGCAAAAACAAAAAGTGGGGATGAAAACCTAATTGAATATTATTGTGAGTGTAAGAGGTGATGCATTGCAGATGATGGCAAAATATTTTAAAGAGTTTTGTTATAAAGTTGTTTCATTATAAAGTTGAGGGAAAAGGAAAGCAGCAGGCATAATTGATCTGTTGTAACAACTCAAAAGTCACTTCCTCCTGGGGATGGAAGTAAGTGGGAAACAATTAATCTACTTCAAGTCTCAGTTTGATTTTGACACAAAATTTTAAGTGTTGGGGTTGCTTTAAATATATCTAAGCTCCCAGAAAGCAAAGTAAGGCGAATCAAGTTTTAATTTGTTGCTCATGGTCATCCTGGAATCTCAGAACCAGCTCTAGAACTAAGATCTAGCAACTCTTTCTAGGCTATCTATCTATCTATCTATGTATCAGACCTACTGTACACAGTTTAAAGCAGGTGACTAAGATTTTGTGTATTTTTTCCATCATTCTCAGAACATCTATTGCTTAAGAGTGTTTTTGAATAAATACTTCTAATGCCATATCCAACTGTCTTAAAATGCACTATTGCAACTTTTATTGTATAGTTTTTAAGACATGTAAGTTTTTGTGGATCTAAAAGCATTTATCCCCTTAAATGTCTCCACTTTATGTTATGCTTTCCTGGCAAGTAAATTACTCTTCTATCCTTAAAACTTGCTAAGTTACTTAAAGTGTAGCCTAAAGGTTCTATGCTAATGGAGTTACTTACAGTAGATATGTAAAGCATTGCAGTGTTTCTCAGAAAGTGGCACTAAACTGTATGCTCTTTCCTCCATCTTGATTACAACTACTTCAGTGGTAATTTTGTCTAATATATAAGCCATAAGTCACTTTTATTTAACTCATTACTGGTGAAATATATTCTCCCAAGATAGTCAAGTCTGTAACCAAAACAATGCCACTTGAACTGGCACAACTCAAAACAGCTCTTAAAGAAAACCTGAGAAACACTATCGACAATCTCAAAATTTTTCAAATTTCACACTGACCGGTCATTTGGAGAACACATTTAACAGATTCATTTACCAAACTGCCATAACATGATCTGTTAGGCTGTAATTATACATAAGAATGCAATGTTAAAGCAATCGGATTAAAAAAAATAAGAATTCAGCCATTATATCGAAGCAGTCACTTTAACTGTTAAGTACTTTCCATGAGATCAGGTACTATATTTATTCAATAAGATTATCGTTTAGCTTTTATTATGTGTCAGGAGCTCTTCTTAGCACTTTACAAAGATTAACTCATTTAATCCTCATAATAATTCTATGAGCTTGTTAATATTAGTATTACCATTTTAGAGATGAGAAAACTGGGGCAGAGAGAGAGTGAATGATTTATTTGCCCACTGTTACATAGTCAGTGTGCAGTTGAGGTTCAAATCCAGGTGGATATGCTCCAAAGTGTTTGTGTACATCCACTGTGCTGATCCGCCTCTCTGTGAGTTTGGAGGGCAGTATGTTTTATATTTTATTGTGTGGACTTTTGAGGCAAATGAACTGGGTGCAAATTCTCTCGGGGCTGTTACTAGGTTTGTGATCATGTACAATTTCTCTAATCTCCCTGCGCTTTAGTTTCCTCATCTGTAAAACAGAGATATCCATATATGTAAAACATTAGTATATTAATGAGCATATACTCAACAGTTATTAATCAGGAGTTATTAAAAATTGTGTCGGGGGTTATAATCCAGCTGTGAGGAATGACATCACTTTTTTTTTTAAATGGGGTACCCAGATAACTAGCCTTTCTTAATATCCCTTCCAGGGTCCACTTTTAAGATCTCTTCCTTCTTCTTCAGGAAAGGTGACGAGTTTAGAGTATCTATATAGCAACCTCACAGATGATGTCAGTATCTGTGGAAGGTCAGACCTTAAGTGTCCATACAGTCTAACCACACACCCTTGCTGGAGTTCAGGTTTCTTGTGTTCTTGATTTGATGGTTCTGTCCCAAAGGTCAGGGAGTTTCCTTTGAGGCTGCAGGCTAGCCCTCTCATGACATAATCCTCATCGGCTTCCCATACCCACATACAATATAACTATATCTATGTTATATATAAGTATATATATGTATATATTCAAAGTAAAAGCAGAGTGTTGGCTATTATGCAAGCAACACAAGTTGTCTAGTCCTTAAAGTATATCCAACATAGAAATTCTTGAGCTGTCATTGCTTGGGGTTAATTCACCCCCTCTCCTGAAACTAACTCTTAGAACTCGGAATGAATTTTAAAGCTTCTACAAGCTAACTTATAGCTAACTTGAAGAAGCAAATATCTAAGGTACACCAAAGTATCTTTCTTTTGTAACCTAGAGTGTAATATGTCTCTCTATGGCTTTGTTATTGCCCCAGCAAACACACCTTTAAAAAGAAAATTGCTCAATTTTGTAACTTACTTTACTTTGCCTTCACTTTTCGGAAGAAGTTTACTGTCAATTGCTTTTCTAAGCACTTCAGTTTATGGAATACTTTAATTTTATGCATGTCTTACTTCAATTTTATCTTCAGTGAATACCCATGTCTTTTCAATAAGGAAACACATACAGACAGCAAATGATTGGTTGTCCTGACCAAACTAATAAGTCGTACATTGTTTGAAGAAGCAACTTGGGCAGCCTAGTACTGTTATTATTTGACTTTAGCTAGATATAGTGAAAGATTTTTTTAAAAACAGTACATTTTTGCTGAAGTTAATTTTCCTCTCTCAACAGATACAAAATGTAAATTTTGAGTACATTAGTTTTTACAAAATTTAGTTTCAAAGTATATATAAACACAACTGTGTAAAATACTCTCATAGACATAGGAAGATATCAATTTGAAGAAAACATAACTTCAGGTTTCTAGGAACTTGAACTCTAGTCAGGGCATTTGCTGGAGTGCAATACAAGCAAGTAAGAAGTTCTATGAACAAAATATAGACATCAAGGTGCACAGCAAAGAGATTTCTGACTTGGGGGATAACATATGAAAAAGCTACTCTGGTTTCCATGAGAATGGAAGATTTGAAAGTTACAAATTCTGCCTGACATGCAAACCTTTCAAACTATAGACCTGCAATAAATGCTTCTGAAGGAAGAGAGGCAGGCAGGGAAGGAAAAAGGACATTACTAGGCAAAACAAGGTGGAGGGGAGTCATGAGCCAGAGAGGGAGCTGAACTTCTGGTTGTTGTTGTTATTATTATTATTATTAATTATCTTGGTTTGCCATTTGAGACAGGATTGACTTTTTTGTCTTAAATAAAAACTCCTTCTGGAAATGGCAGGTCCCTGTGTAAATGGAGTAGGAAACTGCTGAGGCCAGAATCCCACACCCAGCTCTCACCTGCAAGAGACCCCAGTCCTCCATTCCTAATGCAAGAGACACATTCCCAATGCCTTGTCCTGATTTTACCTTTATGTGATCAATGGGATTGTTCACAGATTCCCCATGACAGATGGGCAATTTCTTTTCTTTCTTTTTTTTTTTTTTTTAACTTGGTTTTGGCAAACAATACTTAGAATCCCCACTGGCCTCTCTCATATTTCTTGAAACACGTATATATGTTTGGTATAGCTTTGATTCAGGGTTTAACCAATTTGAGGGCTGAGTCGTGATTTCTAATTACTCAGAGTGTATAAAAAAATACAGCTTCATAAAAAGCACGCATGTACACCCTGACTCAACCCTGAGCTAGGGTCCAGCAATCCCTGAAGACCATAGATAAGAGGACTCCGGGACCGCCTTGCATTATCTCCAGCACAGTTGTAGGAGGAACTTTACTCCTCGGCAGCAATTTGGCCCAACTCTAATTAATACTTCATCTAATCTTCTAGTAATACCACTAATTGTTCACAAACTGTCAATTTAATCAACAATCTGCTAACAGGCAAAGTTTTTTTTTCCCCTCTCCACTTTTCTTGTGCTCTGACACAAAGCGAACTTAGGCAAGTATGTCCCAATTGCTTTATTTCCATGTAATTTAACAGCCAGACATTATTTTCTCATAAGAGGTGCTTTGAATTTTTACTGCTAATGAATAAATTAACTAAAAAAGGTTAATCTGCCTACATGTTTATGAAACATTATGCAAATCATTCTTTGAAAGGTTTAATGGTAATTGAAAGCAATTGAAAACCACGGTACATTTCCCCCAATTTTCATCTATTTTTTTAAAAAGTGTACAGATTACACAGATTTTTACATTTTACAGATGTGTATGTAGAGGGGATTTTGTGGGGCTCTGATGTCATTTCTATGGTTTAAGTACATTAATACAAACATGCAGGGCCTCCATTTTTGATCAGGAATGGCACTGACTTTGGTAATTAATTTCAAAGCAGAGCTGTAAAAATGAAAAGAATCTGTGTGATTAACATTATTACAGTGAGCAGCAAAGGAAGTAATTATGTTTAGACACACATTGTAAAGTTTGACAAAACGGCTCTTGCATTGAGTTCAAATTGCATACAGTTTATCACTTGCTATTCGCTTTGGAGCTATTTTACATGAGTGGCACAGGTGTTGAAGGCTGAAAAGATGTGGATCACTATTTACATGAGTGTCACTTTGTAAGGAAACCTTTGTGTAATAAAGGGACTATTTTTTCCCATCCCACCCTTTTCTCTTCTGCACTGAAGGTGGACCTACTTACTGGCTGGTAAGGGCATTTTGGAAAAGAAAATGTGAATGGGTGTGTGTGTGTGTGTGTGTGTGTGTGTGTGTGTGTGTGTGTTTTAAGGAGGAGCAGAGAGCATACATTGGGAATTACATACTGAAAAAAAGAAAATCACAATTTTCCTATTTGAAATGCTTTTCCTATTTCCAGAAATGCTTCATATCTAAGAATCTGAAGAAATCACAAAGTAGCTCTTTCACAATTTTTTAAAAGTGTATTTTATAAAATGATCCCCATACTGTGTAATCTCAGGACAACTTTGCGTTCTTAAAAATTATTGAAGACCCCTAAGAGCTTTTGTTTTTGTGTGTTCTATCCAGAGATGTTCTGGTACATACTTAACAATAGGCTCTATAGAGGGAATAAAAAGTCTGTAGTATTTGCTGGCTTCAAGCCACCAGTATGAGGTCACTGAAATCAATTGTGTGTCAACTCCAGCACACACTGTTGCCATATTGGAAGTTAAAACTCACAAGTTTAAAAATATCAAGGAAAAGGAACTATACCTTTACTCCAACTTCTCTTTCCTTCTATATCATCATCATCACTATCAGTGTAAGTTTCGGCTAATACAGGGAAGGGAAGTAACAAAAGTAAGAAAGTGTATGATGGAGTTCTTCGGCTGTTAGTGTTTCTTAGAATACCATTGCTTTTTGCCTGCATTTAAAGCAAATTCTGGCTCAAATAGAAAGCATGTCTTCTCAGAGCTGTCAGCCAGCAGCCTCTCCATAGTCTCAGATGTAATGTGCTTACCTTGTACTTGCTTTAAATCTTGCTGAAGTCCCATGTATTGTGGACCCACCAGAATTACATGCTCATGTGGCGTTGTGAATGCTCTGTACCAATCGAGTGGCAAGGAATGGTGGTCACATGTGTTGCGCGTATCTTTTCTGATCAAGCTCCATTGTCCCACTGGATTTCACTTATGAAACAAAAGTTCAAAGATAAGATTAAAAACTGTACAATGGTGACAGCAAAGCATGAAATTGAGCAAGGAGTCCTTCTGAATGCAGGGTTCTGTTGCACTGCTCACACATTCATGAAGCCAGCCCCGAAAATAGCGATAACAAATCCATTCCACGTTCATGTAAATATTTTCATAAAACTTGTGGGAAAGTGAGATTGTTTTTTACATTTACAAACATCTTTAATGTCTGGTTTAATAGAAGACAGCTGGAATCTTGTATCTGCTTCTGTACTAAATTTGTTGCAATATATTGTTTTGGTTGAGGTATTTGAAGAACATCGTGCCTTTCACAAATATGTAGTTGGACGATGTAGGCATATTTTAATAATCTTTTTAGAAAATTGTGGATATTCTTATTTGAAATTATACTAAAATTCAATAAGTGGTGGTTTCTTATAAGTTAATTGCAATATAATCTGATACCATATAAACAAACATTTTTACTCTGATTTTAATCCATTGGTGTGTCTTTGAATAGATCAGTTTTATAACATCACGCATTGTTCACTGGAAAATATTGACTCACTGAATTATGCAGATAGTACAAATTTTGACACATTTCATTTTACAATAGGACTCAGATACTTTTTTTTTTTTTTGCGGTACGCGGGCCTCTCACTGCTGCGGCCTCCCCCGTTGCGGAGCACAGGCTCCGGACGCGCAGACTCAGCGGCCATGGCTCACGGGCCCAGCCCCTCCGCGGCATGTGGGATCCTCCCAGACTGGGGCACGAACCCCTGTCCCCTGCATCGGCAGGCGGACTATCAACCGCCACCAGGGAAGCCCCAGATACTATTTAGTAATATCACTTTCAGTCTTATCAGAAGCTGTCAAGCTTGCAGTGACTGATACAAGTTTTCAAAACTTATAATATTTTTGGCTTAAAACTCAAATTGTATCACTGACAACAAATGTCAATTGTTTTCCTTGAAGTGACAAAATGAAGCTTCATTCATTTTTGAGAAAATATCTGCCTGATACCTAAGTCCAGACAAGCACAATGTCAATCATTTTTTCCAAGTAAAAATTTTGTACCATGAAAAAAAAGGCTAGCTCAGCTGGCAATTCAACCAATAAAATAAGTATTCTTTCTTCAGATAAACATCACACCTAGATATGCAATAAAAGAGCATTAACCACAATTCCCATTTCATCATACAGAGTACTAAAAAGACAGGGGCTGAAGGTTCAAAATATTTAGTAATAATAATGTTTTACTGATCCATGAAAGATATTTTAAAGTGAAACTTGCTTTTATTTTTACTCTGTGTACTGGTGAAGAGTGTGATGAATACTAATGCAGTTTGGTGTCACAACTTTAATTTGTGTTAAGATACAGCAGATGCAACCACCATTGTGTTTGCAACAGTAGTACAAATGTCAACACAGTGAAAAAGGCAAATAATATCTTAGTATTTTTCCAAAATTATTTTTGGCATTGTGGACCCGGTAAATGGATTTTGGGAATCCAGAAACTACACATTGGCAACTGCTGGTATGAAAATACTGCAGTAGGAGATTTTTATTCTGACACTTGATAGAAATGTCCTTCTGGGCTGTCACCTCCCCTCTCTGAATCTCAGTTTTCTCAAATGGGGGCAATAATACTTGTTTTGCTAACAATAGATTTACTCTAGGGATCAAAGAAATCATGACTCTGAAAAAGTTTTGAAAGTACAAAGGCCTCCCTGTTTGTCTTTCTCTTCTTAAAATCTTTATTGGTTTCTTGTTGCTAATACTAATAACATCTATATTGGATTATTTATTATGGCCCATGCATGGCCCTAGCTTATGATATTCAGACTTGAGGTTTGATCCGGAAGTCCATAATTTTTCCTCTATGTCACAATACTTCTTCTAAATGCTGAAACCAATGTAGAGAAAAAGAAGAAGTTGGGTAAGAACTGGTTTGACTGGAGAACTTAGTTTCAAAAATTCCCATTCATAAAATGGCAGAAAAATCCTTGAAGATCCATGAATAATAGTTACAGAACTGCTTTTATATGTAGAACACTGTAGTGAGCGTATAAAAAATGTTACTTTTCAAGAAGTTATTGCAAATAAATATGCAGACATCTCATCTAGTGCTTTATATGGAAGAAAACAAGGCAAAGCTGTAATGCACCAGAGAGTTTTGGTAGGGGCGCCATTGCTGTTTTGATATGGTAGTTCTCTAAGTTCTTGTTTATGTGATTTCTATGGGAAGACAAATCTGGAATTAATTTATTTTTGAGTAGTTGTTCATGGGTAACATAGTTTCTTCCAGTAAAAACACTCTTCTCATTGCTTTATAAGCAAATACTGGGTTTTAACACTTGCAAACCCACCAATAAATATGAGATATGAGGAGGAGATGAGGCATAGCAGCTAGAGTATCAAATACAACACAAATGCAATCACTGGCAGGTTGTAGTTCACCTAATTTAGGTTCAGGGAAAGTCAGCGGAGTTTTAAGGAAGCTTTTCCAAATCTAATACAGAGGCTCAGGCTGTAATCTATTCCAGCTGAAATAACTCCCCTCCTGAAAACAGCCTCACCTACCACCATTAACCTGAACTGACCTCATCATAGCACTTATCACCAACTGAAATTTTTGATATATTTTATTGAATCTATAACATCTTCAACAATAAGACATTTCATTATTTTGTATATACCAGAAATACCAATTAAATTACACTGAATTTAAATTTTTTAGTATTGATTTCAAAAACCTCTTCAATTGGTATTTTATAAGTAAAATAAATATATGTCTATCTTTTTCAAAAAATATCATCCTCTTTGTACCATTATACCATATTACTTTTTATTTAAGTTTCACCCTGCCTCTGGGATTTTTTTCAAACCTTAATACTGTTTTGATGATGGTGCTTTTAAAATGTTACCAAAAGGTTTTAAGACATCAACTAGGACTCCTTTTCCTTCTTTAAATGGTTTTTGAGTGATTCATGGATTGAAATGTCAGGGGCTGAGGTCATCCTTTCATGCCATCAGGAATAACAGCCAAGCTCACCCATGCATAGGCCATGACAATATGTTGCCCCACCACCTGACCTACCGTAATTGAAAGAAGCCATCCCAATTTCTGAGATGATAAAAATATGGGGGGAAATGAAATACAGTCTTATTTTTTAATGTGTGTAGTTTTTTTTTTTTTCTCCCACTGGCATACAAGCTCTTTGAAGGTAAGGCTCTATCTTTATTGTTTATCCAATTATCTAAGTTGAACATTGCTCAATACATGCATTAAAGACACATGATTTGTAATGAATGATGAATCAAAGCTCAATACACACATGAAAGCCTTACAGGAATATGGAAATATGGGATACTTGATTAAACAAAAGCTTTCTCATTAGAAAGACTGTTAACTCCCTCACCCCACGGGGTCACAGTGGCCATGTGACATGACATAAATGTTGAAATTCTCTAACCCTCAAAATGAGAATAAAAATGCCTACCTTGTGAGTGATGATTTTATGCGTTTTAACCAACAGAGTGTAAGGCAAACGTTAGTACAGGGTCTGTAGGTCCTACTAAATAAGAAGCATGTCCGTCTTCTTCCTTTTGCATCTAGTGTTATTTGCAGCTCTGAGATCAGAATTCTTGTTGGGAATGACCTTTTTCTTGACTCTCAGAGTTTACACAACTGTGGAAAAACAACCTGAAAGAATAGAACTCTTACATTTTCACATCTGGAGTTTGCGTTCTTCCTCTCCTCCAGTCTAATATCTGAAACCTGGAAAAACATGAGTGCTGAGAGACAAGGCCCAGTGGAAGGAGAGATAAAAACAATGTGTCCATTTTCTACTACTCAAAACAAAAAGTGCATGTTACTATTTTGATGAGATGAAAGTTAGTGCTGTTTTAGAACAGAGAATTCTCCAAATTCTCACTATCAGATGTCAGTGTCATGCTGTTGTTTGTTGTCTGCAGAAAGGAGACAGGTGGGACTAAAGTTTGGAGAGAAGGCTTGATATTTACATTTGAATTATCACCCATATACCCTGAAGCTTATAGCAGCTCAAAGGAGGCTCTATTTTCTCCTTTTACAGAGCCAGCGATGAAGGAGTAGACTGACTGGCCTTTCAAAATAAACTAGATTGTAGGTAGGAAATTGAGGCAAAGAATGTAAGTCCATTCTATGTCACCCAAAGAAAAATTCAGTGATGAAACTGGGATGGGAAACAATTTTCGGATTTCATTATCTTGACACTATTTAGCCACCATTCCTTATACATGGGCATGTTTAGCTTGCCAATAAATTCCCTTAGATTTGAATAATTTTACCAATGTGATTGAAAGTAATACTGTATTATAATTAGTATTTTATAGCACTCTAATTTTCCTAATGGTAGCTGCTTTATAAACCAAGAGAAAGGGAATGAAGTTAAGGTACTACAAGTTGGAAACAAGCAGAGGAATTCATATTATCAAGTCAAAGACGTTAGGTGAATTCAAAATTATAACAACGATGCTAACACAATATGGAAAAGAGATTGTGAATTCAATAGCACGTTCTGAAAACTTAAAAGTAAAATAAATTAAATGGTGAAATCCCAAAGCATAGAAAACAATGTTAGCGATCTCAAGAGAATAGATGTCACTGTTGTTACTTTCAATGAATTGGATAGATGGCAGTATTGTCAGAGTACTTTTATTGCATTTTCTTTTGACAGCTAGAATTGTGATTCTAGTTTCAAACTGAGAAAGCGCCTTCAAATAATTCACTAGTTCATGTTTCATTCACCATTCAGTTTGAAATCATCTATAAGCCACATACTTTAAAGGTGTGTGTTTGTGAAACATGTCTTTTATTTTATTGCTTTCACAAAACTTAATTCTGTCACACAAATATCTTGAAAAGCTTTTGTTGAGTTTCCAACATGCCTTTGCAGTTCTTCAGTCATGGTGGTCTCAAAATCCAAACTATTCAAGCCTCTGGCTTCATTTTCACCCAATGCATTGGACTGTGCACAGTCTAATGATGTCAGAGAATAGACTGGAGGTGGTACATGTCATGAATCAAAATAAACTCCTTTAAATAATAGGAGTTTCATTTAGACAAGACAAATTACAATTTTCCATACTTTTTCTTTTAATTTCTTTTTCTAATTCATAAAACCATGAACTAATTTGAATGTTTCGTTTCCCTTCTGGCTTGATTTGTTTCATGCCAAGTGATACCCACAGGAACATTTCACCTGGTGCTATAACGGGAAACTTGACAGCCCTTAATATATCACTGCAATGTTTTTCTCAATTATATACTCTTTTTCCTGTATCTTTTGGACGTTTTTCAGATGGTCTTGACCATTAAGTTTCTGTAAATGAATATTGTTCAGAAAGTTCCTTAAAAATTCCTGAACAGCAATTTAATAGGCTCATGATAGACCCTAGTATCAAGATAGACAAGATTTCCAGTCAGTTAGCATGTAAAAGTGTTATGTAGAGATGATGCTGGTTGAAATTATTCGATGTGGATATGCTAGATAAAATAAACACTTACAGTTTCTATTCCCTATTTTTTTGTGTGTGGTTTTTTTGTTTGTTTGTTTGTTTTTTGTTGTTTGTTTTTTTTTGCGGTACGCGGGCCTCTCACTGTAGTGGCCTCTCCCGTTGCAGAGCACAGGCTCCGGATGCGCAGGCTCAGCGGCCATGGCTCACGGGCCTAGCCGCTCCACGGCATGTGGGATCTTCCCGGATCGGGGCACGAACCCGCGTTCCCTGCATCGGCAGGCGGACTCTCAACCACTGCGCCACCAGGGAAGCCCATCCCCGGAGTTTTTAATCACGGAGTAGGAACTTTTGGAACAAAATGTGTAGTAGATCAATAGCATAGAAGTGTATGGTCTATATGCTATCAATTTATGTTAGCCATCTTCATAGACCGGAACTAATCCTACAAATTTGAGATATCCTTCAATTGCCTTTGGATGTGTGTGTAACAGAATGCAATTAGTTATTATTTAAAATTGCCTGTGATGTTCTCTGCCTCTTAAGAGGAAAGGAGGAGGTGGTAAATTTCTTTCATTGGAAAATAATCTCATATTACTCCCTACAAAGAGATTGATGAGCAGTAGAAAGAAAAGGCTAAACCTTCAATATTCTACTAATTCTTCAGTACTTATCAGAATTTTTTTAAAGTAAATTTTATTCAAAGCATATTGGAAAGGTAGAGATAGACCCAGAAGCCTAAGAAATAGAAAGCTAAGTAGTGAGGCATAATAAAGGGAGGAGAGCTGGGAGGTACAGGAATCTTAAGAGGAGAAGGGGAGAGGCACTTTGGATAGGTGGCCAAAGCTATTTAAGAATCAAAATAGCTATTACTTAATTTTAATTTGTCTGGGTTTTGTGATTACATATCTTGATATGTCATGCACTTTTCCAAAGCTGTGAAACACGCAAATGTCTTGCTTTTGAGAAAAATGGAAGAGTAAGGCTGAGTTTCACATATGGTTTAGTGTGGAGCAGAGCAAAGAGAAATGCAAGAAACCAATGAATCACGTGGCATTCTGTGCAGGACCTGGGGCATCGCAAGGGATATGGGTCAAAGGATTCAAGTCAGTTTTGCACAAATTTCAAAGGTAAGATGACCTCAGCTGACATCTGGTTGCCATAGAACCTTTGAAGAATTACAATGCAAAGTTCTTACACATCCAAGACAGCATTAGAAGGTCGACTTTCAAATGCGTGTGTTAGTAAAGTAGTAGCGGTGGCAGTAGTAGTAGTCTCATATTGTTAGTATCCATTGCAGAAATATTGTTACTCATGTTTGGTTTTAAATATATTTCTCAGTTAATTTAACTTCCTAATTACCTTCTGCTTAGGCTTATATTAAAATGTTTTTATTTCCTAGGCATAGTTTGGCTAGGCAACAGGAAAAGTAGGGTAAGCTGGTTTATAAATGGTATACTGTCTTAAAACAGGTGACTGAAAATTGACTGAAGTGTGAATACTATATTCTATTCTTGTAGACTCAAATGGTTTACTTTGCCCTAAAGATCTTTGATCAGCCATCCCATGCATGTGCTGAAACCAACTGAGCCTACATTTTGATTTTCCAACTATTAGATAACATTAACATTCCCTAAACAGTTCTTTTGACTGCAGGCCACAATTCCACAAAAAAACAAGTGTAACTGTAAACTTTAAACTTACTAATGTGTGGAGGAATACTTAATTCTTAAACAGCTCAAAACACAATTCATTATTTTGTTGCACTTTTCTGCCCGTTTGCAAGTCTTTTAGGGTTATAGAACTAGGAATAAATATTTGTGTTCCATGACTTTAGGAAATGGATGCTGGGCTGAGGTTGTTGTCGGCATATTGTCTGGTCTTTTCACTGTGAAAACAACAGCAGTGTAGGCTCCTCAAAACTGAACAGAATAAAATAATCCAATTTGCTTTTATCCTTCATAGCACTTACCTTTTGCATTTCATTTAGTTTGGTCAATAAAAACACTCAGGTCTTTTTCAGTGTGGTTAATTTTTTTCATTATTTAAAAATTTTAGTTTTTAATGTTTAGCATGAACATAAAACCATTCTCAGTGAGTCTCTGGAATGACACTGTGAAAGATTTAAGTAAAACCAAAATCTGTTTTCATTTAATGCCAAAAACAAACTCATGAAGTGATTTTATTCTTATTAGGTTTTATGGCTCTTCAATCTTCATTCTTTTGTGAAACTGAAATTATGAATCAAAGCAAAGTAGTGTCTTCTGAAAGCATGCTATAAAAGTAATTGACCTCTAGTCCGTACAATTTGGGTATGATCATGTCATTCAGAAGATGCTACTTACTGCACCGATTGCTCATAGATACATTTTGGAATGAAAGATGTCTCCAAGCTCATCACCACACTGCTATCTACATGCAAATGACAATCTTGAAGAACTTCTCCTGCATGGAAGTTAATTCACCTTGATCCTCTTGAAGTCTTCTCTTTCCTTGGTTTGAATTTGTTGATTCAGAGCAAATCTGTTTATTATGACAAATAACAAATTGAAAGGAGAAAGTAGAAGAAGGTGCCTCTAAATATACCAGAATAGTGTCAAATTTTTCTGGGTCCATGTCTTTCCTAAGGATTTCTAAGAATCTTTTAAGTCCTGAATAACTGCTGGCCACTTTAGTTCAGCCTTGAATTATATTTAATTGAAAAACAGAGTGGGGAAATAACAAAGAGCAAAACTGATGAGATTTGTATGGTTAAAGAACTTTAACTCATTTGATTTTCCTGAAATTCTTGACACAAAGCAATTCCACACACATTGCTAGATGTTGCCTGTAGCTTGTATTAGAAATGTCACTTGGCTGAAGCTCTTTGAGGGTATTACATGTGAACAATGTAGCATTGCTCCTCTAGGGTAGAGGATTTCATTGTATGATCAACAGCCCGAGGACTCCTGCATTGACCTTGAAAAATATTGGTTTGTCAAAGTGGCTGCTGTACTCTGCAAATGTATTTGTTCCAAATTTTATTTTTTCTGAATTCTTCTCCTTAGATGTGTATTATCCTCATACTTTCATCATGGTGCTCACTGAGAGAGTAACATGTCTCTAATTTAAATGAAAAATGAGAGATTTAATTGGAAAGGAAAAGAGGAGTCTGAAAATCATTCACTGATACCTCCTGAATGCAACACAAAGCTACAAGACACAAGAAAAATTTGGAAACACAGTTACGAATGTCAAATTCCCAAGCCATTCTTTTTTCTCTCACTTTAGTCCTCTCCTTGCTCAACTCCCTCACTAACCCAAACCCAACATCTATTTATTAGAATATCTTCTATTTGCCAAAACTGTGCTAATTTCAGTGAAGAAATCAAAGGAGTGAAATTATAAGCTAATGTATGTAGAGGACTGATCACAGTACAAAACCGTTAACAATGAGTTTTATAAGTGGTGTTAATGTTTCCTTTATGTGAATACATTAGTGGATGTGTCTGCACAACATATGTATATTAGTGCGTTATCTTTTCATTCTTCCACTAAGTGATGGAGATATATATTTGTAAAAATAATCATTTCATATTATAGGCACAATTGTCAATAACAATAGTGCCATGAGTTAAGCTATTTGGCCTCCTTACCAACGTATGGTGTGTGTAAATGTAATCTGTTTTTAAACAATCCCATCCATTTTCCTACAACTTATATTTAATTATTCCATTTAGGGTAAAACCCAAAATGGTCATATCCCTCATGCCTCTTGAACTCTCTCTTCATCTTTTCTTGCCATATGCATCAAAAAATATGGCATTCTATTAGCTGGAGTCATGCAGTGTAAATATTCCCTCTGATACTCCAGTTTGAAATCCTGACTAGATACCTGGAATTCCTATCTTTCTGTGGGACTGAAAAGCCATAACCTGCAGGCTTTTAGAGGAGAATCAGTTCTGGAGAAAAAACAATATATTCAGATCATTGAAGGAAGTTATAACTTTTCATCTGGGACATCCTGACAATGTGCAGTGAGCGGGAAGAAAAATAAAGTGGGAGTATCAAGGTATAGTTTGTCAAGAGATGAGCCCTAGCATACTATCCAGCAGGAACTGACACTCCGCTATGTATGAAGGAGTCACTGCCTTGTTCCTGCTCCTTCTGAGTCCCTTTATTTGCAGACCATGCTTTTGGAAGTTATCAATTAGGCAAGTAGTAAATTGTCAATGAGTATTAGTTGATCTTACAAAGCATGCACACATCAGATTGCAGTGACAGTCTGTAAACTCCTTGAGATCAGTTAATGGACAAGACACACATTCTCCTTGTTATTACCATACTTTTGTACCAACACTTCCCCTACATGCCTTTTATAAAGCGCTATGAAAAGATGACTGTGATGCTAAATGAGAAGGTGAGGAAAGGATTCATGTTCGAGGGATGATTAGCAAGCATATGAAAGGCTGTCATAAGCTACTATGAGGTCAGGTTCTAATTCCTCAGGAAAGCAGAATGGTATACGCAGAATCATTGGAGTGAAAACTGGGGATTTTGTTCAGAAGAGGTCATCTTGTTTAGACTATAAAATTTGTGTAGAAGTAATGGCAGGAAATGAAAGATCCGGTCCCAGAATCTCACCTCCTAGAGGCTACCATACTTCTTTCTAGATTTTAGAGAGATTAGCCTACATAGTTAATTCAATTTATGTCCCTTAAAAATATTGCACATGTATCTACTTTTCTCTGCTGGCCATTCATTGTTGGAAAAAAAAACAAGCTAAATGCCTACTTTCATGGAATTTCACCTCTAATGTGTATGCTTCGGGATGGGGGTGGAGAAGAAACACATGAACTAGCAATAAATGAATAAGATAATTAATTAATTAATATATAGCACATGAAAGATAATCACCCTTGAGTTCTTGTTATTCTGAGCATGAGAATATTGGATAGTCTTGGATTGGAGTATGATAAATGGGGATGGTTTGGAGAGTGTTTTAGCAATTAAAGAAGTTTACTTGTGAATTGAAGTCAACAGAAGTGTCATCTGATGACCTGAATCTCAAGTGAGGAAAGAGTAGTATGGAGACAAGAGAAACTTCATTTCTTTTAAATATGTATTTAATGCCTAGCATATGCCATATACACTTTTAGGGTTTAGCAGTGATATAAACAGAAAACTCCTTACCCTCTAAGGTTTACTTTCTGGGCAGGAATGGGGGCGCAAATAAACAAATTAATTAATCAGATTAAATAACACATTCCATTAAAATATGGAATGTGTTAGTTACTGGTAAGTGCTCTGAAGAAGGATAAAGCAGGAGAGGCGGCTGGCAATGAAAGGATGATGGTGATAAAATTTTAAAAAGGATAGGACAGATTTCACTGAAGTGGTGATATTTACGCAAAAGTCTGAAGGTGTAGCCACGTGGATACTTTAGGGAAGAGGTTCCAAGCAGGAAAAAAACAAAATAACAGAAAAGTATGTAGTTCCTTGTGCCTGGCACGTTCAAGGAGCACGAAAGGATCCATGTGGTGGGAGGAATATGAACAAGTGGGCTCTGAAATAAGAGAAAACTGGAGAGCCAGATCATGGGGAATGCTGGAGTGAAATTTGTCAGTTAAGTAGTTGTCATGCTAGCTTAATTGTGTAGGAGGTACTTTTAGAGGTAATTTATTCTTCCAAGCAATGCCTTCTTGGTGGTTCCTGACCTAGCTCCATCTCCATGCTAAAGATCTGATTAGAAAACTGAGAGGTCAGCAGTGAGATGATCTAATCAGTTAAAATGTTAGCTGAGGGGCCCAGAGTCAGGATGGAAAGGTGTCCAGCACTTGTTCTGTAGAATTTTCCTGGCTGTGTTAAAGGTACCATATGGATGGTAAAAGAAGAGTAATAGGAAATTCCTTGTTTTCTTGCAAACAACCACAAAATGTTGGGATCTAATATTGAGTTGAGGCTCTTACCATAAAAATGATCCACTCATGTCATGTATCATACAAAGTCAGGGGCATTATTTGAATCATTTTGATGAACATTCAACAATGATTATGAAGAAGGCCACAACTAGAGGTTTTGGTTTTAAGTGCAAATGGTGGTTAAGAGACTATTTTGAACCCTACCCTTCTATCCAATTGACCATCTACTCATTTTGCCTTAGATACCAACCCTCCTTCCCCCCTCATTTAGCAAAGAAGAACCTCCAGCTCTGATGGTGCCTGGGGCTCAATAAGTATCTGGAGAATGAAAAAGTGTGCAATATGTATTCAGAAATATTCGCTGGTTATTTTATTTAAATACGTACTAAATGAATATTTTAAACAATTATTATCAATGGGATGCTGTTTGCTTTAGAAATAAAAATTAAATAGTTTCTTCCAAAAATACATGGGATAGCTGAAATATGGGTATTCATAATGATGGAATCTGAAGAGTTTATAAGAATTAATTTTTGGTCTAGAGATTTAGACTTATGAATAATTGGATTCATCCAAACTATATTAAGCTGATAAAATTAAAATGAATCCAGAGCAATAGATTTTTCAAGAAACATGTTGGCTATTATGTATAAAACTAAGTAAAAGATTTTTACATGTCACTCTTCAGTGCAGTGAAAGAACATTAATCTAGATAACAGGAACTCTGAGTTCTGGGTTTGATGATTTTGTTCACTAATTTACGTGACCTTTGGAAAACACTGACATATCTGTGCCTGGTTCCTCATCTATAAAACAACTACCATTACAGAGTGCTTACACTGGATCTGCATTACTCCAACTATTCTATATATACTATCTCATTTAATCTTTCTCCTGATTAGAACGTTAAATAAAAGTATTATGCTATTTCTAAGGTGAGTTAGCTTTAAAATGTCAATTATTCAAGTCAGTTCATTTATTGCCCCAAGAAATGGAAAAAGAAATAACATGCAGTTGAACATGTTGGTAGCTGACCAGGCAAGAAATCTGATGTTCTTTCATCACCTGCCTTAGCACCTTAGAAGCTGCATGAATATTGAACTAAAATTTTGATGCATAGTCTAGATTTCTCAACCTCTGGCTACAGAGTTGGATATTAGCACATGAATTATGACTTCTATCTGTAATAATAGAATCACTGGGGGAATGTGAGTTAATTAGAATATCGCTGCAAAAGCTTGGGCAATAGCCCATTAAATGTCACAACTTCAGCAAACACAGATTGGGGAACAATGCTAGTTTCTGGGAATATGTTCATATTACCTTGTTATGGGACAACTTATAACTCCTGTCACCACCATAACCCCACAAATGATTGTTACTATTGGTCTCAAGGGAACAGAGGTATTTATTATAGCAACACAAAGCGATAGTCTATGTATTCCTTTTTCCATTTGCATGAAGACATGGGTCAGATGATTCTAAGAAAACTTCTAGTCACTCATGGTGCAACAAATCACATGCACAAAATGATTTTTGTGAATAGTTGTTTTCCTTATCAACAATTATGGTCTTTCTTTTCAATGTGAAATCTTTTCCAGGTAGTTTCAATATAAAGAAAGAAATGCTATTTTGTGTCTTAATAATGCTCACATGTCTCTGTAAGAGAGTTAGGAACAAAAGAAATGTTGAAGTAGATATAAATAGGATAATTTGTTTAAGTATAAAAGGAGAAGGGAAAACAAATTCTTATTTAATAAAGCTTTGAATCCAAGCATGTTTCCTGTTACCGGTAATTATTGCCTAACTTGATAAGCCAGCAAGCAGTTATTGGAAAACGCTTGTGAAAATATAGTATCACTTTACCACTATCAGCCTATAACTGCCTGCATGAATGGTCAATGCTCTTTATCACTGAATTTGCTTATGTCTCTGCTCTGATGAGGAAAGGAAAACTGTGGGTACCAAATTCTGGGAATAGAGCAGCTCAGTTACCCATTTGGACTAATTTGAATCCCACAGGACCACACCACATTTAAATGATTGATATTGATTCAAGAAATAGACCTCAAATGAGCTGGTATGGCAGACACACAATTCATGTCTGTTGAAATGTGAATGAAATCATGAGAAGGGAAGCTGGCCAAAGGTTTGCCTAATAACAATGGGATCACCAAGATCTATGATCCCTTTTAATTTGTGCTCTAATAATTAACAGCAGAAGTTTGGGTCAGGATAGTGGAAGAACAGAAGCACTTTAGGGAAACAGGTTGCACAGAATAGATGTAAGGAAAGCCAACAGAGAGCATTCAGTATTAGAGTGTCTATTATAAAATGTCTGGAAGGCCTAAAGTTAACACATCAAACCACTCACAGAAGCTGGGCCATTAAAGAAGTTTTTCACGTGCTTCAAGGTATTGTATTTTGAGTAAACTGTTTTCTGTACTATGCATTTTTATCTGAGATAGCAGTGCTTGGGAAACTGTAGTTATAGAAAAAATAAAAATACTAAAAGTTTCAATCAATCTTTTAAGACAAGAGAAGTTAATTAAAATTAGGAAAGAAAAAAGATAAGAACTGCCAAAAATAATAACAGAGAAAAATTAGAACAATTGTTGAAGTGAGAATTGTGTAATTCCTGTACTAGAGTCACTTGAATCAGAGGAGGGGAAAAATAAGTATTTTTGTCTTACATTTGACACATTTTGCTTTGCATTAGGACCAGGATTCCTGAAATTTTGGACATTCAAGCTTTTTATATCTCACTTGATGTATTTCGAGCAGTAGAAAATGAGTAGTATTTGGCAGATGGTAGGGATTGTCCCTTGTGAGGCCTCCAGGGGGCGAACTCAGAGAAGGCTCCAGTGTGGGACTCTTCACTGCACCAATGGGGACACCAAGGTGTTCTCATAGGTGGCCAAGTTATTGCACTTTAAATAGACATGAGAACATGCAGCTTCGTTGATAACAAGGGTAGAGTACAGGTTTTCAGTTATTAAAGAGTTTGGGTTTTCTGCAGGAAATTAAGAGCAGGCTCATGGGAGACACTAAATTTATTTCCATAAAAATAACAGTTATGGACTTAGCTTTAATCTTTGGTCAGTTTTAATCAAGTCAATGATAATACTGGTTTTTCTATATCAGAACTATTCTAAAAGAATTGAATGCTTCCCATCAGACCATACCTAAACTCCGCCTTTCTAGTTGGTGTTACAGTTGGTGGCTCCACTTTTAGTTTAGGGGTTTCATAAAAAGTTAACTTATTCTCCAAAAGTAGACTCATTATCAGAAGTTAATAACACTGTTAATATTGTTTATGACTCAGATGCATCACCAACTTGTTCTTAATCAGAAACTGGAGGATGGTGTACCCAGGGATGGTACCCATGTCCTAGAATCTAGGCTGAAATGATTCACAGCTGAGCTTCTCATGGCATGTATTTCTTGATCTTTCATATATGTAAGTTGATATATTAAAAACATTCATCTGCATGCTGGGTTCAAATATAGTCCATACAGTTTCAGGTCATATGCTTAAGACTCCTGCTCTAGGGCATTAGCATTTTCTTTTACTTTGAAAAAAATAGATTTATTGAAATAAATTCATATACTCTGCATTCACTCAAAGTGTACAATTCAGCAGTTTTTAGTATATTCAGAGACTTGTACAAACATCACCATAAACCATTTAGAACATTTTCATTTACTCCATTTCCCTCCGTCTCCACAGCCCAAAGAAAACACTAATCGATGTCTCTATAGATTTACCTACTGTGGACATTTTATATAAATGGAATCATAAAATATACAGTCTTCTGTGACTGGCTTCTTTAGCATATGTTTAGCATAAATTTCTTCATGTTTTAGCAGGTATCAGTACTTCATTCCTCTTTTATTGCCAAATAATCTTTCACTTTAAAGACATACCACGCGGGCTTCCCTGGTGGCGCAGTGGTTGCGCGTCCGCCTGCCGATGCAGGGGAACCGGGTTCGCGCCCCGGTCTGGGTGGATCCCACATGCCGCGGAGCGGCTGGGCCCGTGAGGCCTGCGCGTCCGGAGCCTGTGCCCCGCAACGGGGGAGGCCGCAGCAGAGGAAGGCCCGCATACCACAAAAAAAAAAAAAAAAAAAGGACATACGACGCTTTATTACCATTCATTACATAGGGTAATTAATCAATTGCATTGTTTCCACTTTTTGCTTGTTAGCAATAATGCTTATATGAACAGTCACATACATATATTCGTGTGGACATACTTTTCAAATTTCTTTTAGATATATGCCTAGGAATAGAATTACTGGATCACATGGTAACTCTATGTTTAACCTTTTGAGGAGCCATCAGACTATATTTGAAAGTGGCTGCACCACTTACATTCCCACCAACAATGTATGAGTGTTTCAATTTCTCCACATACCCACCAACGCTTGTTGCTATCTTTTTTATTATAGCTATCCTGGTTGATGTAAAGTGGTATCTCATTATGGTTTTGATTGGCATGTTCCTGGTAACTAGTGCTGTTTAGCATGTTTTCATGCACTTATTGGTTGAACTCATTGATCTGTTCTATGTAGAATGTATTTTAGAAGGTAGTATTTGCAATTATACCTACATTTAAATGATAATCATTTAAGGTAGATATTGTATGTTACATAAAACACGGTGTTAATATATGAGTTACATATAAAATATAAATGCATTTCATAGTAACATATGTAATAGCATATAAAAATATTAGACATATGCAAAGATATTAAAGACAGCATATAAAATATTTTGAATGTTTTCTGTTTACACCTATCTCATCTGATATCACAATAGTTCTACTCCCTCCTTCCAGTAACAAGGTAGAGAGAGAGGCATCTTTATGATCCTCATTTCGTAGACAATAATCTTGCAGCTTCTCTGTAAGATCTAAACTGCTTAAGTGCATTTATTGGTGAGTTTTTCCACGTACCCTGGGTGTAATGCAGTAAAAAGAATGATGTGGGTTTCCCTGGCCACACTAAGAAGGCAATTTCTTCCAAATCAGGAAGGGTTTGGATTTGAACAGGACTGAATCAGATTAGGTAGATAAGTGGAAACACAAAAGAAATGCCCAAGGGATTTTATTCTTTTATCATTATTCTAATTATCATTTATTCAACATGTGTCATATATAGATAAATGTTATATGCTATAGGTAAGTGTATTTACTTATGGTATAATATTCATTATATGTTATATATATGTTATGTTATGTGTTAATATACATATTTTGTAGATAATGCACATATATTAATATTATACTTTATATAACATGCTATATCCAATTGCTAGAAATCCTTTCCTAAAATTAGTCAATATAGATGTCAAGGGACCTACCCAGCTACCTGAAATCATTCCCACAATCTTTCAACAAATGATCCATGTTCTATACATGTGACTGTGGAAGAAATAGCCAGCTTTCTCTATTATCTATTCTCTTCTTTTTTCATAATTGTGGCTTAAATCTACATTTCTTAACTATACTCCAATAAAAATTAATTTTAAAAATTCAAAAAGAATCTACCTTTCTTATTCTCCCTTGCAGTTAAATGTGGCCACATATCTAAGTTTTAGCCAATGGATGTGGGTAGAAATACTTGAAACTTTTAAGTCTTTCTCTTAAAAAGAAGGCACATGCTTTCACTCCCTCTTTTTCTGACCTTCTGCTGCCTGGAGTTTAGATGTGAAGGAGCTGGAGCAGCAATTTTGGACCAAGATATGGAGACATTTTGCAGAGTCTGGGAGAGAAAAATAGAAAGATCCTGGACCCCCTCCCCCCAAACCTTGAAGCTGCCATGTCAGCCCTGAACTACTTAGTTCATGTTGTGTTATTGGGTCTATCTGTTAGAGCAGCTGAAACTATTCTAACAAGGAAGCTGCTTCATCCACAAAAAATCTGTGTTCTCCATGGCAACCCTTCAAATATGCAAAAGCTGACGTGCCGTTTGTCTTAAGTATTTTCTATTGTAGAAAATTTTTCTTCAATTCTTTCACCTAGATTTCATGTAACACTGTTCATGGACATCTCACCTTCTTGGACTTATTCTGTATCAATATTTCTCTGAAATTGGGTTACTTAGAATGAAAAACATTACTCTAGATGTGGGCTGAGAAGCAGAGAGCAAACTGATTACTCTCAAGATAGGAAGGTAGTTCTATTCAAAATTAGCTTATCTAACAACCTCATTTATTTATTAGGCCAGTCAGTTATTAGGCTGAGATTATATTGTATGACAGGCTATGGGCAGGGAGCTAGAGTCATCAAAGATGAAGATGCTCTGAACACTTATTGAATTTGCAGAGAATTAAAACATGCCTTCGTGACCTGCTCCCCAGTGAGAACGTCCTCATGCTGTATCAGGACAATTAACAAATAAGAAATTTTGCATGCTTCTAATATTTGTAAAATTTCATTATTGTTTTCTGACATGGGTCCCACCTGTTAAGTTCAAGTGTTGGTTTGGGAGCTTGAGCATGTCCTGGTAAGAGACAGGTATTTTTATTGCCCTTGGATATTTCTGGAATTCAGAATGAATGTATACCACTGTATTGCCAGGCCTCGCGTAGAGGAGTAGGAGAGGGATGGCTTTGTCACTCTCGCCTTCTCTTCTCCATTCCTGCAGCCATTGAAGTATTTTCTTTGCAGATTGATGGCTTCAGTCTGCAGACATGCTGTTCACTAGTATCCAAATTCTTGGTCCTCACACAGCTCCTCTTTCTGCTACAGTTCCAAAGGATGGGGTGCTGGCAGTGACTTTATATTATGGGGTTGCTTCCTTTGAGACACATTTTTTATTCTGCTTAAGTGTAGATTCCTTTTGAATTTCTCCCCTTGTTTGCCTGTACTTTCTCCTTGAAAGCCCCTCTGCTAATAGTGTCAAGTAATGTCATTTCCAATACATCATTCCCTTTCATTCCTTTAGAGGAGAACTAGGGCAAGAGGTGGTTAACAACTGTTAGGCTCCAACCATTGAAACTAAAGAAAGCAACTGCAACGCTGCTGTGAAGGGGCTTTCACCAGGAGCATGTGTGCAGTTGTGAGCAACTGTAAGCTTTCTTTAGCTCTTAATTACTGCCCCCCCCCCAAAAAAAAGGCAGTGTTTGCTCTCAAGCACATGGGATTTACCCGCCTACTTTTCATTAGTGTTAATGGGGGTCTCTATGTATAAATCCTCTCCCCTTCCCCCAGTATCAATGGTGGAATAGATGCCAAGAGAGCTTTCTGCAGTTTTACTCCTTGATTGGTTTCAGATGATACACAAAGCAAATCTCTGAGCGTGAACACCCTCACCCTCCACGCTCTGTGCTTCAGGCTTTATTAACACTCGTGGGATTTCTTGTCTCATTTGCTGTCCCAGGAGCGGCCAGAAACCATCCTCCCATTGTGCCCCACTTCACCCCTTCCAAGCCATGGAAAAGCACTTTTCTTTTTCTCACATCAGCTTGACTTATTCTATTTTCCTTGATATAAGTAGATCAACATAAAGATCAGAAGCCAAAAAGACACAAAAATACAAATTCCTCTCCCTTAGTTCTCCCAAACACTCTTTAGATTCCTTTCATGTCCTCCAGATGCCCAGTTCCATTCAGACATCCTACCCCACCTGAGACTATTCACTGGATAGTGATGTCATCTTGATGTGCATTCCTCTCCCCAAATCTATCCTGGTGCTTTTCAGGACACTCACATTTATACCTTAATTAGTTTCAGGATTCCTGGAATCTCCAAGTCCTCACCCAAATATTTAGCTCTCAGCTTGTCAGAATATTATACATTAGTAGGTAGGAACTGGCCAGGTTTCCATTAACGATACCCAGAACTCTCTCCATTGTTATTCAGGTTGCCCTTAAATCATACATCCTACATAGAATAACTTTTCTTTCTTTAATTTTTTATAGGTTGGCTTAAACCTGAGTGTACTTATTAATGAATTTTTCCAGCCACCCCAGATGTATTGCAGTGAGAAGAGGAGTGTGGGTTTCCTTGGCCGCACTAAGAGGGCAGTTTCTTCCAAATCAGAAAGTTATCCCAAATTAGGACACAAAACCCCAGATTTTTATTTAGCTGCTGACTGTAAGTGACTGCACAGTTCCCATTCCCTCTGCAGGGATGAGAAAGAGGGTGCAAGAAAGTTGGAGAAAGAAGGTGCAATGTCCTGGAATATTAATGGGTGTAATCTCTTTTGTCAAATAATATAATATATAATATATATTATATATATATAATATATAATATATATAATATATATATGTTTATATATCATCTATCTTCAATATATATAAAACATATATTAACATATCATGTATATCATATGACATGAAAAATATCATATATATATGGAAAATCTCCCCCTAAGCCCAAAGTCAAAATTAAATCTTCATTCTTAAGTTAGTTTTGCTTAACAGGTCTGTTCAAAACAGATTAAATTTTTCAGAGATCAAATAAGTTGCTTATTTAAGCACTAAACTTTTAAAAACATTACCCATGATAATGAATATGCTATTTAGAGTTTTAACAAACAGTGCCATGTATATTATTGTAGTTGATTTTCCAAAAAGTGCTGTTTTTCAGGGGTCACTGTCACATTTTTAATAGCAAGAGATCAGCCTTTTTTTTTTTTTTTTTAGTACTACTGACATACATCTTTTGTCATAAATCTACAAGGTTTCCCTTGTTCTAAAGTTTCTTTGATGAAAAGAAACCTAAGTCATCAAGGTAATCAGAAACATCCTTCTCTCCTATGGGGTGCTTCCTAATTTCACTTATTTTTCAAGTATTTTCCCTTTCCTGTATCTGACTCCATCCCTTAGCTCCAAAGTGTAGAATAAGGAAAAAATTAAGTACAGAGTTAAAATGTTATGAACAAAGTAACAGCAAAAAATTCTCATTCTTAATATCCCAGAAACTCCCTCCTCCTCCCATATATCATAATATATGATATGCATGGTGGGAACATTCCTCCCTGAAGTTTGGAGGTCTGGATGGTGAAGGACTATTGGTCCTTTAAGGCTGTTGGCTTATCCATCAGTGGACTTATGTTTGCAAGGGATAGGTTAACAACATTAGGTATGACTTCAAGATTCTTTGGTGACTTGTTAATTCCTCTTGTCTAAGACTGTTGAATATCTGTATTTGTTAATTTTTCTAAGAATGTGACACATTTGAGGAAGTAATAAATCTGATTAATTGCCAAAAGCAATTTGACTAGTTTCAAGGAATTCTGCATGTGTCTGTGATATAAAGTGTCCATCTTTCCAAGAGCGCCACAATGGCTTGATAATTAAGAACAAACATCTTCACTGACAAGGTCTGCAGTACTTGATAAATTTTCTATGAGTAGGAATTACGCTGAAAGATGAAGTGAAGTACTTGTGGGGAGGTGGGCGGGGAGCCTCCAAGCCTGACTCAGCATGGGAGGGTATGAAATGTCAATTATTGCTATTGATGTGGACCTGGTGGGGCTAGGGATTTTGAGGACTGCAGTCATGGGACAATCTGGCTGATTATGAAAAAGTGATAAATGCCTTAATGAAAGCGTGCATCTGAATTAGAAATGAAATAATTTGAAAGTCAGTGCAGCATAGACTTCGAATTGTTTTTGGCCTACAGGCTTAATACACTGGCACACTCGCATAATAATTAAGCCGGGGAGTTAAGTTCTTA
Source organism: Physeter macrocephalus (assembly GCF_002837175.3). Classification (NCBI taxonomy): domain Eukaryota; kingdom Metazoa; phylum Chordata; class Mammalia; order Artiodactyla; family Physeteridae; genus Physeter; species Physeter macrocephalus. Next base: position 165,427,566 of record NC_041224.1, read on the forward strand.
GAGAGCAAAGCGATCACTCTTCTTGGACAGGCAGGAAACCTGTAATCCTTATATCCACACAGGTCTTAAGAAAAAGGATACATTGAAAGACACCTTTGTGTCTTAAAAAGCCCAGTGCTTATGTGTATGTGAAAAGGAAGTGAGAGTGAGCATGCCTGCCTGCTTATAAATAACTACCTTTCCACACAAGCTCCTCCTTCATATATGGACATGATTAATGCCTAGGAGTCAGCTCTTTCCACTCAGCAGCTCCAGAGGATGTGGTTTGATTGGTTGTGGGCTCAGTGGTCATTGTTTTCCACATGTTGAGAAAGGACCTTGCATCTTAAGGGTCTGCCCATTTTCCTCCTCTCGGCCTCCACTGACACCCTCGCTGGATTGTTATAAGTGAAATGACAAACAAGGGTCAAACAGCACAGCACGATATTATGCACCTGGTAAAGAAGCTCATTTAATGGTTGTTGCTGTTATCTTCATCAACATAATGAATAACCATAATAAATAGGCACCTTGAGCCATGAACCGACTTGCTCAAGAGGACAGTTGAATCGATGAAGGGCTCGATCTGTTTTATTCCCTTTCAAACACATTGTTGAATGCTTATTATGTATGCTCACTATAAGTAATACAAAGTAAAGTAAGACATCCATCCATCCTCAAAATAATGCATGATCTGTGAGGATGAGGAGATGGAACTCCATGTAGACAAAAAATAAGAGGGATAAAGCAGGGGACAGAGAAAATGGGGAGCTGAGAGGGGTAGGGAGCCCAGGAATAGGACTTTTCCAGCCTCATTTTGAAACATAAGGTTGTGGGACGTCTGTTAAAACATCTCACCGTGACTTTGTTGGGAGAGTATTAGATGAGCCAAAAATGGGAGAAAAGAACAGGTGCTCTAACTGGTATTAGATCCTATTCCAGCTTATGGGTAAGAGGGAAACTTACCTGGCTTTAGGACAGTATTGCTCAAATAGTGGCCCAAAGGCCCCCTGCCTCAGGGTTATTTGGAGTGTCCTTTCGATACAGATTTGTGGCACTTGCCCTGAGTTTCTTATCCGCCTCTCTTGAGAGTAAAACACAGAGTTTGCATTTCAGACAAGTTCCTTGGGTTATTCTTAAACCCATTAGAATTTAAAAGGAGACTTTCAAAAGAGAATGGCATTGGAAAATTTGCCACTGCTCTCATCAAGATTCTTGGTTAGGTCTGGGGATAGTACTCGTGGCCTCTTTTCTATCTCTATACTCCCAAACTTAATTAATGTAGAGTATATATCAGAAAGGGGAAAAACTGAATAAATGATGGAAAGAGATGAAAAGGAAAAGAAATTATCCAAGGATAACTGTAAGATCTCCCTTATTCATCCAATTTCTGAGAAGACGTTGTAATTATGTGTCAAGGCTATATGGCACAGATGGCAAATATCTACCGCGTGCTCCTCTTTTCATGCCTCCGGTCCCCATAGCAGTCATTATTCATGGGTAACTACACTTTTCAGCAGAACCTTCACATTGTCTCACAATTCGTTCCGACATACCCCTCCATGTAACCACTTCAGTCAATTGGAGTTACTATGGGAGATGAACTCTTACTGCATATGTGGACAAACACAACTAATCCCTTAGAAACAAACAGGTGAAAAGCCAGTTTGTTTTTTTTTTAAAGTGACTTTTAGGGGATTTCTGAGGGTACCTGGTGTTATAAGATGGGTAGGGGCCTATGTCCCATTTGGCATCACAATTCCTAAAAATATAAACACACATTCTCAGGATGTCAGTGGGTTCACAGAAGGCCCTCGAGGATAGGTAAGAATTTTGTGGATGGTTTAGACAGGTTTTCTGCTGAATCTTGGTGAGAAATATTCTTATACTCTTGTATAAGGTGGTGATCAGGAGACAGGCTCTGATACCATGGTGCATGGGTCACATCCCAGCTCTGTACTTTTCTGATCGTGCGGACGAACAAACTCAGTGTTGCATCTTCAGTCTCAAGTTGCATCAGTGAAATGCAGACGATCCTGCTAGCTACCTCATTGAGATATTGAGTGGATTAAGTGAAATAATTCAGTGTCTGGCACATGAATGCTAGTAATTAATTCATGTGGGTATACCCACTGTGCTTCTCTTCTGCATTAGAATACTGAGACCCAGAAGGACCGATCAGCATATGGAACTAAAAACTCAAGCTCAGTTTTAAGCTTGGGTGGCAAATAGGATTCCACCCAACTCACATATGATCCCACTTTATTTGCCAGAGCAGAAAAGCACAAATGTGGGTAGAGTACAAATCCAAGCGCAGGAGAATATGCTTTGCCTGTCGAGACTTCTGGATTATCCCAGAATGTTTAGACTGAATGGCCATGACCAAAGGGGGTGGCCGAGTGACAATTTTAAGCAGAAATGACCAACTATACATAGAAAAAAATGTCATGGAAGGAATCTTGCCTCTTTTAAGCAACACTAAAAGACAGATAAAACCGTTATAATTCTAACTCGTTCTCTCATCCCATCAGCAGCTTAAGAGGCTAGTATCCTCCTAGGCTTTTCTGTATGGGATTCCCCGCAGTCCATTTTCCAGTCCTACTATCTGCTGCAGTACCTGCTCTGTAAGTGAGCATTAGCCAGCTTCCTTCCTCTCCATGTTGGTAAAGTAATGAACTGTTGGTTATAAACAGTTGAAAACAAATATTAGAAGGTCATTGTGCTGTTAAACTTTGATATATTGAGAAAGGTGAACTTTAGCAGGGCTTCTAAAGTATTGTCATGCAGGAATCGCTAGAGTAAGTGGATTCATCTATCACTGGCGAAAACATGGGCACAGCATCGCTGGTTGAAGGTTGAGCATGGAAATGCTCAACCCTGATTAAACAGCCATAATTCCTCAAGGCTGTGACATGGCTGGCAGGCATGGGAAGCTGGGGCCTTAAAACATAAATTGTTGGAATTTATAATACACTGTCAGTGTGTCAGAAAAAAAAGTATCAGATTCTCCCTAAATTCAAACTATTGGCTAATTATTTTAGCATTTTCAAATGTTGATTTGCTCATGCCTTTTGATGGTTAAGGGGAAAACCATATTTTTTATACTTTATTAGAAATATGAGCAGTTTGCATATAAAGGTATTACTTAATGTTTCTTTAAAATGCATGTCCTCTTTGATAGCTTGGGTGATTTGTTAGTAGCATTACCTTAAAGTATGGATTGTGAAGTTGGGATAATTAGGGATGCTGAACAGTAGACTCATCCTTGAATTTCAGGCACTTGCTTTGCGGGAATGAAAAGTCAGCTGGTGAGTACATTTATTTTCTTCCATGGAGAAGCTTCCCATATATACACTGCACTTATTTAAATTATTTCAAAGGATAAGAGAATGTACAGGTAAATTACTGGAAAAAGAAAGAAGGCATAAGTCTGGCACTCAGAACTAAGGTGTGAGTCATGCTTGGAATGATCTTGAGTCATTTCTAGAGGTCAAGGTTGTGTCAGTGTCCCATCTATTTTATAGCACTTAGCATAGGTATATAGGAGTGATGAATAAATACTAAGTAAGAAAGGATTTGATTAAGAGTCTTAAGATCATAAGTCGACAAAAGTCATTGCTGATGGGAATTTCAAAGGGATTTTTATAGCTCTAAGTCATGTTGCCTGGTCAGAGCAGTATTTCTTTAGCTCTCATTATGTGCCTTGCTATATACTAGGGAGGGAAGACACAAGAACAAGACGAACAATTTCTTTGAGAAGCTTAACACCTGGGGAGAAAAAACTCAACCAAATAAGGATTAAGTGTATGTAACTCTATGCATACAATTGTTTTAGAAGGCAAATGGGCTTGTATGTATTTCAAGAAGACAGAGAGCAATACTGGCTCAACAGTGGGGAAAGTTAGATAGAGTAGGTAGGGCTTCAGAAAAACCTTGAATGATGAGGACAATTTTTAAAGTGTGATGGAACATTCTTCAGATAGGACATTTAAAAAGTAAAGGCATTCTAAGACCATGTATGTTATTAAGACTCTTTTTGCATTTGCTTCACATTTTGTTATATTCTGTAATTTCCTTTCTCTTTCCTGAAACTCCACTTTTGAACTCCCCCTTCCAGCCTCAGGAGTTAACTCAATAATCCCTAACCTGCATTTTCCCCTAGTTACATTTTTCTTCTCTCAGGGTCTATCATGTGCTCCCGCCATAAACTGTCTCTATACAGTTTTGCAAGGATTCCCTCAAATCCTTGTTCCTGTGACAGCCACTCCTAAGAGGATGGACTGTCCCCTTCCCACACTCTCTTTATTTTCTCACTCACAGTGCCCCCCCTCTTTCTCTCACCATGTTGTGCACCCATGGAGTCTTACCCATCTTTGCATTCTTTATCACACCTAACATAGTGTTTTGCTTATACTAGGTATATCACTAGAATAAATGCCTATTGGATTAAATTTCCAGCTCTTTCTATAAATAACAGAAAAATTACATAATGCTCAGTGAATGAAAATGTCAAAAGCAAATGCCATCTTCCTGAGGACTGAGCAGATGTGAGCTAATAGATTAGAACCCTTGAAGATTGGGCCTGTTTTGTTCATCACTGTCTTCCCAATGCTCTTTGCCACACCTAGTACAGAGTAGGTGCTGAAAAATGTTTGATGCATGAATGAATAAAGATGCACAGGTGTATATATGTACCACATCTTCTTTATCCATTCGTCTGTCATTGGGCAGTTAGGTTGCTTCCATGACCTGGCTATTGTAAATAGTGCTGCAGTGAACATTGGGGTGCATGTGTCTTTTTGAATTATGGTTTTCTCTGGGTATATGTACAATGGAATATTACTCAGCCATAAAAAGGAACAAAACTGGGTCATTCGTAGAAATGTGAAAGGACCTAGAGACTGTCATACAGAGTGAAGTAAGTCAGAAAGAGGAAAACAAATACCATATATTAACTCACATATGTAGAATCTAGAAAAATGGTACAGATGAACCAGTTTGCAAGTCAGAAATAGAGACACAGATGTAGAGAACAAATGTGTGGACATCAAGGGGGTAAAGTGTTGTCGGGGGGAGTGGTGATGAGATGAATTGGGAGGTTGAGATTGACATATATACACTAATATGTACAAAATAGATAAGTAATAAGGACCTACTTTATAAAAAAATAAAAATTTAAAAAAATGAGATGCCAAAAAAAAAAAAATGCACGGGTGGCCACGATGCTATCCCTGCACTTTATGGAGCTTACGGCGTGTCATCACTGCACCTGTCAGCACTGTCTGGCTTTGCCAGGTTCCCACAGGTGGTTCTAGTGAGATCAGTCAACACTTACCCTGCTAACGTATGCACCACCCAGGTCCAAGCCTCTGTCCCTTCTCCCGCTGGAGACAGTTTTAAATAGAGACAGCTGTAAAAGGGTAAGCTGCCATGGAAGTAGACAGACATAAACTTTATGCCAGATCCTGATTCTCAGAAGAGCACCTCCTGCTTGCAATGAGAATATATCACAAAAGCCAGAATCTTTATCTCATGAGTTAATTTAAAATGGCTGAGATTTTTGTGATTCATTTCTTAAAAGGAAAGATATTGTGTCCCTCATATAAGCTAGACAACAACCTTGCTGCGGTTTCAGTCATCAGGTTAAAGCCCGAATAGTCTACAGCTACAAATGATACGTTTTCTGTATGACTTGTGGGTCTTCCCTGTCGTGGATTCTGAAGAGGTAGACAAACCACTTTGTCTGAGGATATCCACTCCCACTTTGGGACTTTAAATGACAACAGATTCCCTGATTATGCAGAACCAGGACACTAAGGTACAATAAATAAACAAATAAACTGAAATACTATTTTTAAGTTCCTGAATGATATGCCAATGGCCATGACAAATCTCATTTGGGTCAGAGTTATCCCCATTTAAATGGAGAACTCTAGAGAAATCTAATGTTAAATGAATCATCATCATAATGACCAGAATTGTAATCACATGAAAGAGAGTATTTAATTTCAAAAGCCACGTTCAGTTGTATCTACTGAGAACTCTGAGTAGCTTTAAACATATGTAAGTTCTTCCTATTTATTTTGTGGATGTATCTTGGCACTTTACACATAGGTCTTGTGCCACATCTTATCATATTGGCAAAGCAAGAAGACTTCCCCCTCCACAGACTTGTAGATACCCTTGACACCTCACAAAGGAACAGACGATATAGCTGAGTGAGCAGGTGCAAGTGTTCAGCCTGGTTTTGTTACATTGAACTCACATAAGGAATTACATTCAATGGTGAGGCTGTATCTGACTAGTTCAAAGTGATTCATTAGCACAAAGAAATAGCAGAGCGAGAACAGTTCTCAGAGCCTTTGGCAAGCATGTTAAAGCAGACCCATGACAGATGAACTCAATGAACTAATAGCTTAAATAGCAGTTGGGAACTGGGAGTGCTGGGAAATGAATGTGCTGACCTTACAATAGAGAGCAAAACTTCATGACTAGAAAACACAAACTTTCCGGCTCTTGTGGGAGAATGTATCCCATTATGTAGTGTTTAAGGAGACGAGAAAGGGACTATACAGTTATACATGCCATTAATTAAACTTAGCATAGAGAGACCATGGGCATCTACCTTACCGCCTGATTAACATATTGGGTCAAGTGCATTAGATATTTATCCACTGGTTTTGCATCAGAAACCATAAGGGAAATGGCCCCTCAGAAGTGCACCTATAATTCATGGGCCAAATCAGAAGCTGTGCGTGTAGACTTACATTGCTGTGCATTCTTTCCCCGCTTTCAAGTGGGAGCCAGCCATGCATAGGGAAGGTCCCGTCATGCTGTGCAATTCCATTCCTGTTTGTGTTGTTTTCAAGATTCTTTGGATATCCTGAGACATGGGCAAGGGCAATGCGAGAAAAGGGGGGTATGTTGGTTAAAGTAAAGGAAGTTTATTTATTTTAGTGAATCTTTCAAAGACTTGCAGGGAGCTAAATAGACAAAAACACATTTTTATAAGTCTGGGATGTGGAAAGATGCCTCATAGGCAATATTATCAGGTTAAATTGTAAATACATATGTGCAATGTATTTTAGCTCTTTGATATGCATGATTATTTAGTATAGCTCTTGCTTTAGTTATTGTGCCATTTTTTCCCCAAACATTTGTATTTGCCTCCAATTTTATAACCTGCTGTACAAAAAGTGGGTTCCTTGTATAATAGTTTTTTTGATATTTTGAAATACATGTATGTTTTTAATTTTTTAAATTAATATAGTCATTTTGAAGTTTTGAAATTAAATCTCTGTTTAGGATTAACAATTTTAGTAAGCCATTAAGAGAAATTACGAGAATGAATGAAAATAACTTTTTATATTATTATGGAATTTCCATTTCCAACTACAAAATATTAAAGTGAGGATTATAAGTCACCCATGAGGGCTCTGTAACTAATCAGTTTCACAATTAGAGAGCAGCTCAGAACCACCCTTCCTAAGCATCAGGGAACAGCCTGCCAGTCTGACTATGTAATTGAGGAGCTAATCAAATCCCTCGCCAATGTTAGGGATGGTGTGGCTGGTAGACGGCTGACCCGAGACCAGAATAAAACATAGATGGTGGAGCCTGGCCTAAAACACTATCCAGCACTACACTTTCCTTAGGCACCAAGCCCCTTCTGAATCTATTTTAGTGTAATTAGATTGAAAAGATAAAAACTATCACTTTCTGGTAACTTAAAGTACCTACAAACTGAAAGTGGGCTGTTTCTAATAGTATATTTCAGCTTTCTCTCTGCTGATCCTGTCTATGTCTGGGTCAGGCAAAAGGATTCCGGAAAAGATAAACATTACGTGCACTTTTGTCTTTTACCAAGGCAAAAAGACAACATGGACTAAGTTACATGCATATATTAAAAAAGACCCTGCTCATTTTCTGGTGATTGGTAGGTCTGTAACTTTGCCTCCTATGTTATCTAATTCTTAGTTCATAGCAATTTCCAGCCACGTCAGCTAGATCTTGCCTCATTTTCTTTCAGTGAGATTACTCCTTCATAAGTGTGTGTTTGCAAGTGGGCAGTCTAAGCCTGTATTCCAGGACCATCACACCAACCATTATCCATCTGACTTGACTCCACATACTGACCCAGTCTCAAATGCTCACTTTACCCCCAACGCAGTTAAAATCCCCCTCAAGTCTGTTTCCATCAGCCTGTAAACAAAGGGAAGACATAGGTCCCAGAGACATCCAAATAGACCGAAGTCATTTGATTGACCACATGGAATTGGGTACACATTCAAAGATGTCTCTGCCTCTGCCCAGGCTACTTAAATGTGGGTAAATCATGCACATCTGCAAGCCAGCTGTTGCCTTCAGCTCAATCCCATCTGATGTAGGAATCCCAGGAGGTCAAAGAGAAGAGCTTTCCAGTTCTCTGCTGTACATATGGTGGTGCAGGTGGATCTTTGTCCAGCCTAAGTGTCAGAATGCAGAGAAAGAGTCATATTGACCCTTCTTCCTATTGTTTTCATCTGCTTTATGTATTCATGCAGTTCTGTGTATTAGTTAAGACAAGTGCCCTAGAAACCGGAAGCCTTTGTTCTTTTTCTAACCATCTGAAAATCACCAAGTGGAGCTAGGCAGTATTCCTAGATTCTTTGCTTATTCCTTCATTTATAATTGTAAATGTGGCATGCTTCATAAAACAAGAAGATGGTGGGAATCATTTGAAGTTTGCAGAGGACTTGGCCATCTATATACTTGTTTAGAGATGTGAGGAATTCAGTTAGATTATTCCTTGTGAGGATGGTGGTCACCTCTGACTTCTATTCTGATATGACCTCTGGAGAAAACATCAATCAAAATGGGAGCTGACAGTGACATGGAAAAACAGAGAAGAATTAAACCAAGGAGGAACTTAGATGAAATATGTGGGAGTTAGCAAAAAATATTAAGGGCATTAATAATAATTTAAGAGTTTCTTTAGGGGGGTCAGGAATAATATGAAAGAAACAGAGATAAATTTCTTTTGCAAGACAAGAGATCAGAAAGAATAAGTAAATCAGGCATTAATGAGTAGACCGAGAGTCCCTTTGGGATGTCTGAATTTAAGAGTTTCCTCCCAAGTCTCCACTCTAGTTGCTTGTATGAAATCCTTTAACAGGCATAGGCAAGAAGCAAGCTAGAGGGTTGTCTGTTCTATGACGAACCCTATCAGGCATCTTTAGTAGCAGTTCCTCTTTCCTAGAGACTATGTTTCCTTATTCTGGGCCTTTCCTCTATTTGAATTTCTCCTTTGGTCTATTTGCCCCCCACCACCCTCAGTCTTTTCTGCAAAAAAGGAAAGGGATCTAATCAATTCAGTGACCCTATGGAATTTATTACTATATTTTCTTCTAGAGATAATTGTATTTTAGTTTAAAAAATAGAATTCCTGAATAGCCGCTGTGTAACCCAAGAAAATAGGGGAATCTCAGGTGTGTTGGTCGGCATATTTGAGGGCTTGTGATATGTTTCAAAGCACTCCATATATCACCTCTATACTTTGTTAAAGACAAAGCCAGTCACGTGTCTATATTGGTCTTTGAGCATCACATTTAAAGGGAGAAGAGTCCTCATCTAACCATAAAGCATATATGATGGCTGTGGCACAGACACAAACAGAAATGAAAAAAAAATTGGAAAAGGAAGGAAGAGATTTCCATGACATTTTGACTAAAGCCATGTGTCTCTTAAAGAAGTCTTATTATACCAAAATAATATTTGCTAGATTCTTTAGGGAGTGAGAAACAACTAGAATTATCAATACACTTCCCTGATTTGCTTTATAAAACCAAGTGGCTATTCTCTCATTAGTGAAAATTGTAAAACTATGCAAATTTAGTTGTGTGTCACTGTGGGTATGTGTGATCTGCTTTACTCTTAACCCTGATTTCCACTTGGATTCTATGAGACTACTTACTGGTAATGTTTGGTCCATAGAAGTTTTAATCAAACAGCTTCTTCTTTTTAATTTGCCTCCAGATAGTAGTTTGCTTTTTTAATTAATACTGTGAAAATACACATTATGATCTTTACCTGAAACGTGTTTTGAGTAACACCAGGGCCTATGGTTTCGGTTGACTAAAGTCTTCTTTTCCCCCTGCAGAGAGGCTCCGCTCTGTTAAGCAGCTGCTTCATTTCACCCCAGTGGTTAATGCATTTTGCTAACTGTAAACATAATGTTTATTTATGATAGCATTTATACAGGTCTTCCTATCAATTGAAATAAAATCTCCCCATTCTCTGAGACAGATAAGCATCTCTCTCCCATTCTTGCTCTTCCTTTTTCTCTCTTTCTCATTCGGTCTCCCTCTCCCTCTCCCACACAATCTCAAGATCTATGGAACATCACAGAATAGAATGCCTTGAAAAACATTGTTGAAAAATTACTCATAATAATAATGATAATGAAAATAGAGTCAATTTATTGAGCAATTCCTATGTGTTCGGCTTTATTATAGAGTTCTTGCATTACATTATCTCAGCTGTTTCCCAGACAATCCTATAAAGTAGGAAATATTATTATTCCCCTTACACGGAGGAAACAAGCTGAAGTTCAGAGTGGTTACACCATGAGTGGAAGAACAGCTGTACTGTGCCTGCTCTGAATCTCTCCATTCTTTGAGTTGAAATATGCTCTCTACCTGCCTGCTGTTTGCTTAAAATGAGATTCCAAAGGACACTAAATGATCTCAATATAGCTGAGTGTTTGTCCTAAAGAGCACATCTGATCATGATCCTCCACCAACTTAAAATTATTCAGTTGATCCAAATTTCCCTCAAAATAAAGTTCAAGTTTTTGATCAGAGTGTCTCTAACCTTCATGGTTTGGTTTTGGCTTACACCTTGGAATCCATCTCTCCTCATGCCTACCCTCCCCTTTAAGTTGGCCTCAATGCCAAGGATTCGTATATTTCCCTTTTGTCTATTTGCAACCTGCTTCTTTCCCTACCCTGGCTAGATTCTACTCCCCTTCAATTCTCATTTTAGACAATTCTACTCCTGGGTGGCCTTCCTGACAACGCCTGCCTCCCCTACTTGGTTCTCTAGTGTTCTTACAGAAACCTGACCTTGCTTATATCTTTATTCACCTACTGACTTTTCCATCATTTACTAGATGAAAAGATCCTCAAAAACAGACGCAGCTTCTCCAACACTGCATTTCCAACCATTCACTGCCTGACACCATGTAACAATCAGACAATATAGGCTCAACTGAACTAAAATAAATCCTTGATAAAACTTTAGAAAGTTAATATATGTTACCGCTTGTCACTTCAAAATCATGCACGGGTAAAACTTCCCGTCTCCTTTTAAGTCAGGGCATAGTGGTTTATTTAGGAATGGCATGAGAACAAAATCTGGCAAAGAGTTGGGTTAATTTGGTTAGAACTATTGGGAAGTAGACGTTTTCCTTTATTGAGAACATTGAGCTGGGGGAATACAGATCTGGATCTGTGGATGGCATCCAAATGAATAAGCCTGATTTTAGATAGATAGATACATAGAAAGATACATAGATATAGATATAGATGTATATAGAGACATATATATTGCCTAGGTCAATTCAAGTTGGATTTCTATAACTTCCTACTAACATAAACCTAATACCTTGCCTTAGTTTATATTCTTATAACTCCTATCTATTCTTCACTCCTGTTAATCCTTAAATGCTTGCCTGATTTACCATGTTATGCAAATGTGATCATGCAGCTTCCTTTTCTAAACTGTTCCAATGATTCCCCATAACCCTTCAGTAAATGCTTTAGTATTGAATAGAGCTCTGGTCCACACATGCAGTTCTATTTATTGTTACTCCCTGTGGGTCACAGCTCTAACTCTTACACTTGATAATCCTTCTACATAAGACAATGTTTCACTCTTCCAGGGGCTAACACGTGCATTACTTTCTGTCTGAATATCATTCTCATCCAACCTTGTGAATGAAAGTTTCTACATTAAGATGCTGATCAAATATCACCATTTCCCTGCTCCTATACAGTTAGTTGCTTTGTCTTCTTCTCTAATGTAAAATTCAAACCTGCTTCTTACAGTATCCATTGTACTACATTGCAGTTGTTAAATTTCATGACTCTCTTTCTGTGGAACATTTGATCTTTAGAGTCAGTCTTGGTGTCTTGTTCATCTTTGTAGACAGATTGTATAACACAGTCTTGAAACAGTAAATGCTCAAAAAGTATTCATAGAATGAATGAATAAATGTATCCAGTTAGGTGGTGCTCTTTTTATTACTTTTTCATTATAAACAGGAGTTGGCAAACTTCACCTGTGAAGGATCAGATAGTAGATATTTCTGACTTGCAGGCCATACCATCTCTGTCACAACTACTCTGTTCTGTGTTGGAGAGCAAAAAGTAACCATAGACAATACAGAAGCAAATGGGCATGGCTGTGTCCCCAAAATATTTTATGTACAAAATAGGGCCTTAGTTTGCCAACTGCTGGCATACAGGAAAGAGGTCATAGTTCTTAAACTGACTATAGATAGATGTTGAAAAAGGGTTCCCTGCATGAAATAGAAGAGGGGTGGTACATAAATTTTAGAATAATCATATTGAAGTTAACCTCCTTCATGTTGTAAAAGCTCTGATTTACAACATCTTTGATACAGCATTTCATACCATGTGTTCTAGTAGCTCTGTTATATTTTATTAAAATCTATCTAGTCACATAATCAATAAGGGCTGATTGAAAACCTAATCGTATTCTCTTATTTAAAGAAATTTCGAATAAGATGTTCAAAATTAACGTTGAGTATGCTCTCTGTCAGTAGAAAATATATTCTACTGTAAAAAGTTGGTGGATACAGTTTCATTTTGAGAAATACAGAGCTTCCTTTATTTTCCCTTAGTTATCAATGAAACACCATTTTTCAAACAATTTTATTCTTTAAACTACCTATAAATAAACTACCTGTAAATAAAATAAACTACCAATTTTATTCCAAAAACCCAAACCAAATGAGAGTTCTCTAACCTAAAATCAAGCTAATGGTATCATACTTAAAATGGCTCCATTTTAAAGGATCAACTGTTGTAGTTTTCTGTTTTTTTGAAACCATTCAGTTGTAGAATATTTGATGGTTTCCAATTGTGAGTCTCCTCTAAGCACTGTTCCAGCACAGTAAGAAGCAGTGGGCTTGGAAAAAGATGGCAACACTCGAATTAGAAGAGTAGACATGAGCAAACATATGGAAATCATTTAATTATTTGGAGGTCATCTTTTGGACAGTGTCTGCTGGGCCCAGCTGGAGCTTAATGCAAAAGCCCCAAAGCTCTAGCAGTACCTCCATCCCATTCAGTGCATTTTGCCAAAAAGCCATGCAAATCTACTTTCTAATTAGGTTAAGGTTTGTCTAGATTTGCCCAAACCAACAAAAACACTTTTATGCAGACATGATATGATATTGTCACGACTGCATCCTGTTGTTCTGTGTCTTTTCTTTAATGCCAAATTATACATATTATGCTTTTAGTTTTGTTTCATTTCTATTTGCTCAAATTGTTAGATACACGATGGAATTGTGGATGCTTTGGTATTATAAAGATATCACCATATTCTAATGGTCTTTTGTATGAATAGTATAGAATCTGCTTTTATTTTTTAAGTTTTAAAGACACTTGGCATCAGTGCATAAAAGCACTTTAAAGGCTACTTTGCTACATACCCAGATAGAGCCTTTTGAAATGGCGAGATTTACAAAACAAGGCAGTTTAAACCCACAAATGTGAACTACTTTTATGTGGTCCCAAATTAAATGTCATTCCCTTGTACATATCCCTGTAATAGTCAGGTCAAATACATACCCCTCTATTACTTAGGCTTCTCCAGAGAATAGAAACAATAGGTTATATTTCTATAAACATACATATGCATATATTACATATATACATCTACATTTATGTAATAGTATAATATGCTATTATATAATAAGAATATATACTTTATATATATAAATGTGTATATGTATATATGCTCACATATAACATTATATAACAATGTATAATTGTTATATACAATTATACAATGTATAATTATACATATTATACACACATATACATTTATATATTTCATATAATAAAATATGCATATACACATTATATATTCTTATATATATATACATGTAATTATTATGCATGTGCACATGCATATAAAAAGATTAATTTTAAGGAATTGGCTCATATAATTGTGGATGCTGGCAAATATAAAATCTGTAGGGCAGACCAACAAGCTGGAAACTCAGATGCAGTCCTTTTTTATTTATTCATTTATTTTTGGCCACGGTGTGCAGCTTGTGGCTCTTAGTTCCATGACCAGGGATTGAACCCGCGTCCCCTGCAATGGAAGCATGGAGTCCTAACCACTGGACTGCCAGGGTATTCCCTCAGATGCAGTCTTAAGGGAGAATTTCTTCTTCTCCAGGAAACCTCAGGTTTTTTATCTTCAGAAACTTTCAACTGATTGAAAAACACCCACCCACATTAGTGAGGATAATCTTTTTTTAAAGTAAACTGATTGTAGATGTTAACTGCATCTACTAAGTACCTTCACAGGAACCCCTAGATTAATGTTCATTTAAATAGCTGTGCATTACAGCCTAAACAAGTTGATACATAAAACTAACAACAGTACTTCCCCAAAGGCAATAAGATAGATAGATGAACAAATTTCTTGACATACATAACTTTTAAAAAAAAGAAATACAGGGGCAAAATATATTGGTTAGAAGTATAGACTTTGGCAGCCATCAAATCAAGGTTAAAACTCTAGTTCTGCCACTTACTAGCTATACAAATGTGGGAGCTAGTTGTAAAATTCTCCCCCTCCCCATGAACCACTCCTTTTAGTCTTCATACACCTGCATAGTCTGCCCTGTTGCTTCTTGGCTGCGCTAACTTATTTTTGACCAATCAAACATGGCAAGGATGACACAGTATTATTTCTGGGGCTAGTTTACAAGGCTTACAGCTTCCACCTGGTTCTTTTGGATCATTTATTCAGGTTTCAGAATTCTGACTAACCTGAGACAGCCATAATGCAAGAAAAGCTAAGCTAGCCAGGTGGAGATACCACATGTCGAGTTAGATACCCAGCTAGTGGGCAGGTGCTCCTTCCATACTAGCTGATGCACCAGACAAATAAATGAAGAAGCCATCTTGGACATTTGGAAAATTTTAGGACCAGCCCCAAATGACCACAGTCACCTCAAAGAAGATATCCCCAAGTAGAACCTTGGAGGATAAATTATTGTTTTAAGCCCCTAAAGTGTGGAGTGGTTTGTTGAGCAGTAATAGCAAACTCTCAAATTAAACAACAGCCTCAGGACAAAGATCAAATCCAGACTGCTATCAGTACAATACAGACATAAGGAACTGTACATAAGATGTCAAGGATGTCACTCTTTGTTAAAACCTGAGAAAATTTTGTCAGTATTTTGTATACTCTATTAAGTAGAAAAAAAGGGCTTCTAAGAATCTTATGGGCATTTTATCCCAGCTCCCTAAATCTCAACTCAGGTAGCAAGGGACCTTTATTGCAGAGATTTCTGTGTGTGGCTTTGGAATAATGGGATGAATCTCAGTAAGATTTATAGGAAAGCCACAAAGGTTTTCTGTGTGTGTGTGTTTTAAGAACTGTATCAGTACAAGCAATATTAACTTGAACTGAAATGAAAAAGAGGCCTTTGAGCCCTCAACCTACTATTAGGAAAATTAATTATTGCAAACTAATGCCATTTTTCATTAAAAAGGAAGCATGACTCACAGATCAGATACAAGAGCCATGGAGAACAATTCATGGGGTATAGACTGGGCCCCAGTTGTTGGCCAGGTCTATCTTTACTTTAGAATTGCTATGGACCTTTACATGCAATGTGCCATCCATTTCCTCCCTTTTGCATAAAAGAATCTACAGTAGTTTTCCTGTCCCTGATTTACAGTGGTAACTCTATGTTAGAGGAGACAAGGGGGATTATTTTTCCCTTTACTTCCTTTTCAGAGGTCTTTGATTGAGAGGAGCTTCTCCTGAGCAGTTTTTTCATCACCAGAACTGGATTTAGATGACGTGGTCTTGGTCTTCAAGCCTGATCAGGTGAAACTTTGAGGATCATGGAATTCAGTGAGTATGTTTGTTCATGAGAAGAATGTAAATAGTCTGTGACCAGAAGGTAGATTACATTGGTTTAAAAATTCTTATAAATTCTTTATTAGTCCCCTCCATAAAGAGGTGGAACTTATTTTCTCTCCTCTGAAATATGGGTGGGCCTTGGGATCGTTTCACAAACAAATGGCAGTAGAAGAGACAATGTGCTATTTCTAGGGCTAAGTCAGTTGCATTCATGTGACCAGTCACATGACCATTAGATAATGGAGAGGATATTCTATATGGCAAGGTTATTCTCTTTAAGGGTGAAGCTTCAGTGAGAGGGATACATATATAGTTCTATGGAAGGAGAAAGACATGTCCTACCAGGTAGTTTGATCAGATATTCAACACATCTTTATTGTGAATCAACTGTGCTCTAAACATTTCTCTGAACAGTTGTATAGTTGGTGTTTGCACCAAACTACCCTTAATTCCTACACAAAGTCAATGTCCACAGACCCAAAGTAGGAAAAATGCTGAAATACTTCTCTTAAAAGATTTGGATCTGGGAATTCCTTGGCGGTCCAGTGGTTAAGACTCTGTGCTTTCATTGCCATGGGCCTGGTTCGATCCCTGGTCAGGGAATTAAGATCTCACAACCACGTGGCATGGACAAAAAAAAAAAAAAGAGATTTGCATCTGATTTTTATTCTATTGATTATTAAATTTATTTTATTTTATAATTTTTGTTTATAATATCATAATGTAAAAATAGCCCAGGATTCCATAAAACCAGGTTAGAGGTTAAAGAAAACAATGATTTCTAATAAACATAATACAAAAAAACAGAAGAAATCTTTATCTCTTAAAACTTGAAGAAAATTCATCACAACCCATATAGGAAAATTTTTAGTTGATGAGTTGATGAGACCGTTTTGTTTATGAAAAATAGGAAATCCTCAAAGTTTAAATTTAGTGGTTAGAGTGGAATTCAATTCATTTTGCATCAACAATAGATTGTGCTTTATGATTACTTCACAGAAAGTGAAAAACACAATGCAATTTTGGCAAAAACTGGACAATGGTAAAGGTGAGGACACAGTATAAAATTTTAGAATATTTGTCAATAATAATTTAAATACAATACCCAATACAGTGCTAGAAATTTGACATATATTATCTCAATTAATGCTACAATTATTCTAGCAACTAAGCACTGTTATTACCCTTACATTTACAGGTAAGAAAATTGAAACATTAAACATTTTTGTAATTTTACTAAGTCACTGTTTCCGTTGCTTAGTACTTTATAAACAGAAGAATGAAACAGTGCTTTTGCTCACAAGATGTGCATAATCTTTAAGACCACTAAAGAACCATCTCCTAACAATCTGAGCCATCACATAAAAGTTTGACTACCCTGATGGAGAAACTACATGGAGAGACCGTGTGGAAAAGAGGAACATTGGAAAGCAAATGGCAGGAAGAGACATCCAGCCATTTAAGTATCCCAGAGGCCAATAGAGCTATCCAAATGAGTCTACTAAAACCACAGAACATGAGAGGTAATAAAATGCTTGTTAACATGTTTCAAATCACTAAATTTTGGAGTATCGTTTTGCTGTAATGCTAGTAGTGTTCCATTATATGACTCTGTCACTTTCTTTAAAACCCAGCTTTCCCTATAAAGATTAAAGTCAACATCAAAGATCAACTATTTGACTTGAAGAGTCCATCTTTTTTTTTTAATTCTGATTTTACCTGAGTTCTGAGAGATGGTAAAGCAGAAAGAGTACTGGACTGGAAGTTGATGTACCTGAGCTTTAATAATTTAATGAGTGTCAAAAACTATCTGATAACTTCGAACAAAATTAACATTTTAGATTTAATTTTCTACATAAAATGAAAAATTTGTTCTTAATTTGAATCTCTTCTAGATATCACAGTTTATGGCTCTATATTTAAATCACCTACAGCTGTATTTCTCAAAGAGATAAGGGGTGTCTTCATTTTGTAGAAATATCTTTCTCATTACAGCCCTGTCCTCTAGCCATTAAACTCCCTTTTGCTCCTCTCCCATCATTAAGAAATAAACCCCTTCACCCACTACATACACACACATTCCCTAACTTTCTCAAGGAGCATTATCATCTGAATTGAGGATCCTCTTCTCAATTTCTACAAAATTACTTTTTTGGAAATTTTGTCTGGGTTGTATTGAATCTGTAAATCAGTCTGGGAAGAATTAATGTCTAAACAATATTGACTTTTCTAATCTAAAATCAGAACATGTTTTTCCATAATTTTTTAAAATTTCTCTATACAACGTCGTATAACATTCAAAATAGAAGTTAAGCATGTTTTGATGAATGTATTCGCAGGCATTTTATGTTTCTGATGATGTGAATGTTTTATTTATTTTTCTAATTGTTTCTGGCTAGTATATGGAAATAAATATGAATTTTGAATGGTGATAAATTACTACTCTGTCGTGCTAAATTTATCTATTATTTCCAATTTTTCTTTTCTGGAAAGTCCTAAGGTTTAATCTTTCAGCAAGTTTGCTCTTTTAAAGTAAAAACTCTATGATTTTCCCCTTTCCAATCTGAATGCATTTTATTTCTTTTCTTGCCTTACTGCAATGTCTAGGAATGCCATTCTAATGTTGAATAAAGATCTTGACATAAACAGCTTCGCTTTGTTTTCCAACATAGGGGGTAAAAGTTTAATATTTCATTATTAATATGATGTGAAATTTTTTTAGATATGTAGTTTTTATTTCGGAAAATTTTTTCCCTTCCTATGTTGCCAATAATTTTTATGGAGAATGGTTACTGGATTTTATCAAATGTGTTTCTTAAATCTGTGATTTTTTTCTTGTTCTGTTAATTTGAACATTGATTGATTGATTTTTTTAACATCTTTATTGGAGTATAATTGCTTTACAATGTTGTGTTAGTTTCTGCTGTATAACAGAGTGAATCAGCTACACATATACAAATATCTCCATATTCCCTCCCTCTTGCATCTCCCTCCCACCCTCCTATCCCACCCATCTAGGTGGTCACAAAGCACCGAGCTGGTCTCCCTGTGCTATGTGGCTGCTTCCCACTAGCTATCTATTTTACATTTTGTAGTGTATATATGTCAATGTCACGCTCTCACTTCGTCTCAGCTTACCCTTCCCCCTCCCCGTGTCCTCAGATCCATTCTCTATGTCTGCAGCTTTATTCCTGTCCTGCCCCTAGGTTCTTCAGACCCATTTTTTTTTTTAGATTCCATATATATGTATTAGCATAT
>NC_041224.1:165447190-165458712 GCF_002837175.3 Physeter macrocephalus
AGGTCCATCCACCTCACTACAAATAACTCAATTTCGTTTCTTTCTATTGTTGAGTAATATTCCATTGTATATATGTGCCACATCTTCTTTATCCATTCATCTGTTGATGGACACTTAGGTTGCTTCCATGTCCTGGTTATTGTAAATAGAGCTTCAGTGAACATTGTGGTACATGCTTCTTTTTGAATTATGGTTTACTCAGGGTATATGCCCAGTAGTGGGATTGCTGGGTCATATGATAGTTCTATTTGTTTTAGTTTTTTTTTTGTTTGTTTGTTTAAGTTTTTTAAGGGGGGTAAACTCTACTTGGTTAAAATCTATTATCTTTTATGTTGCTGTATTTGATTTGCTAATATTTTTAAATGTTTCTATGTCTATATTTATGAAGAAATATTTGTCTATAATTTTTTCTTTTAATATATTTTAAATATTTGATATGAGTTGCTCTGGCCTCATTAAGAAAGCTAACAAACCATCCCTCTCTATTTTCTGAAAGAGTGTGTTTAACTTTTATATGTCGTTTCTTTTTAAAATGTTTAATAGGATTCACCATATGTGAATGAAGCCATATTTGCCTGACCTTTTTTGTTAAGACAGTTTATGATAACAAATTCAAATTCTTAATAAATATTAGACTTCTAGATATGCTTTTCACTTTTTATCAGTTTTGGCAAGTTCTGTTTTAAAATAAATTTTTCTGCTTCATCTAAATTGTGGAAATTATTGGCGTAAAACTATTTATAATGTTAGCTTATTATCTATTTCATGCTTTAATTCATTCCTGATACTTGTAGTTTGTGTTTTCTCTATTTCTTGGCCATGAGTTTATTGTTGTATTGCTCTTATTATACTATATTATTATTATGTATTATAATAATATTATTACATTAAATGTATTTGCATATAATACATTACATTATTGTTGTATATTATTTTCTATATTATATAAAACATATTTTATATCTACAGTTATGTAAATATAAAACATATAATATATATATTGTTGTATATAATATATTATTATTGTATCTAGCTGAGTTATTAATATTATTAGCCTTTCAGAAGCAATGTAATGTTGTTAATTTAATTTTTCTACTTCATTGATCTAGTTTATTTTTATTTCCTTCCTTCTACTTATTTCAGATTTAATTTCTTTCTTTTTTACCTTCTTAAGGAAGAAAACGATTGTTAATTTTTACAAGTCTTCTTTCTTAAATCTTTTAAAACCTATTTATCCTTTTTGTTGATAATAATAGCTAAGATTAATTGAATGGTAATCTGCTAAGCACTTTACTTACATTATGTCACTGCATTCTTATAACATCCCTTTAAGGTCTATACTTTTAATACTCTCATTTACAGATGAGGAAACTGAGGTTCAGAAAGTAAAACCTATTTATCTTTAACTATCGCATTATTTCAAAGGTCAATAAACTTTTTCTGTAAAGATTCAGACAGTAAGTATTTTAGGTTTGTAAGCCATACAGTCTCTGTCACCACTACTCAACTCTGCTGTTGAGGTCCAAAAACAGCCATAGACAATATATACATGAATACTGTGGCTAATTTCCAATAAAACTTTATTTACAAAAACAGGCAGCTGACTGGATATATAATTGTTTATACCTTTATATGCATCTAACAAATTGTGATACACTATATTTGAATTATAATTCATTATCATATATGATTACTTATGATTTATTCTTTGAATATGGACTACTTATAAGTGGCTGTTTAATTTCCAAATTTTTTTTACTTTTCTGTCTTGTATATTGATTTCTAACTTAATTTTTCTGTGATAGGAGAGTGCAGTGTAAAATTTTAATCTTTTGAAGTGTATTGAGATTTTTTTTTATGCAGGAGCATATAATCTATCTTGATCAACATTCCATGTACGATTTGAAAAAGATATGTGCTCTGCAGTTGTTGGATTAAATATTTTATAAGTAGCAAATATTTCAAGTTGTTTGGCAGTGTTATTCAAATTCAAATATTCAAATTCAACTATATAATTTTTACCTCTATATATGTGCTTTTGTCTGTATGGTCTCAATTACTCAGAGAGTGTTAAAATCTCCACCCATGGTTGTGGATTTGTCCTCTTGTCCTCCCTTTTGTACTCTCAGTTTTGTTATAGGAATTTTGATATAAATACATTTTGAATTGTTAGGTCTTCCTAAATCTGATTTCTGGTGATTGGAAAAAAAAAAATGACATGTTTGGACTTCCCTATGAAAACGTGGCCAAATAACATTTTGAGCGACAACCTTCCCATCGTCCAGGAACTATAAAATATAGCTACAGCAATTGGAAGGACCACAGACTAATGCTATGTGTATCATTTCATCATCTTCATATCATCCTGTGAATTCACTATTTCGGCTGCATTTATGTGCTCAGTATCAGCATCTAGCAGCTCAACCATCCATGCCTATGTGGTAATAGCAAAAAGAGGAAGCTCTTTGCAAGTGACTGATTGTCTGCTGAGGCCCCCAAGCCAAGAACCTATTTTTGCTGATGTGTGTGATTGTCCAGTTAGATATGTCATTTGTATTTAAAGTAATATATCTACTCTTAAGTGACAACATAGTAAGACACTTACTTTTGCTTTCACAAACCCATAAAGAGGAAAAGTGAATCCACATGATTTGGAGAAGAGACAATAAATCCAATTTTGATCAAAACTGAATTGGGATTAAAGACAAGCAAGTGAAGGAAAGAAAAGCAGCCTATGAACCCTGGAGGGAATTTGATAGCAAAATCCAACTGGGGAACTAAACTTTGTATACTATATGATGGGGCTTTAGCACAGGACTGATGTTCCAGTCTGCTACGTGAAAGCTCTATGTGTGAAGGACCAAAGAGATTTACCTTGTTAGGGCTCCTTGGAATCAGGGTCTAGGCCCACTTAAGCTAACCCAGGAAAGGAGTGATTTATTGCAGGGTGTCAATACTGTGTCATTGAGAATCTGAGGCTAAATACTAGGGTATAACTAGGTCTCATGACAAATGAGATCAAGAAAAGTTTTGACATCAAGACCAAGATGAGTGGTAGAATCCTTGTGGGACATTCCGACCCCAAGAGTCTTGGGGAATTCAGGTATTCCTGATCTGTGGATTGCGGGACCATCAGAAGTGGGCAAAGTGTTAATGCAAAGGATCTTTGAATCCATATGCATACAATGTACTGTAGTTTGAAAAAATAATACCATATTTAATGAATATATGTTTTGCTGTTTGGAGAAATGTATATCCTTGGGGAGCCTAGAATTTAATACCTTTTCAAGAGGAGATATATATATATATATATATATATATATTTTTTTTTTTTTTTTTTTTTTTCCTGTACGCGGGCCTCTCACTGTTGTGGCGTCTCCCCCTGTAAACAACCGTAATAATGTTTAAGTCTACTGAATTCAGTAAAAGATGTTGTTAAATACTACATATAATCACTTAAGCTACAGCACATTTTTTGCTTTTTTTTTTGTGGTATGCGGGCCTCACACTGTTGTGGCGTCTCCCCTTGCGGAGCACAGGCTCCGGACGCGCGCAGGCTCAGCGGTCATGGCTCACGGGCCCAGCCGCTCCGCGGCATGTGGGATCTTCCCGGACCGGGGCACGAACCCGTGTCCCCTGCATCGGCAGGCGGACTCTCAACCACTGCGCCACCAGGGAAGCCCTCAAGGGGATATTTTTTAAAATTATTTGCTATCTAGTTAATAGAAGTGGGGCTAGGGGCCCTTGAAGAGAGTTATACAATTTCTACTTGAGGCTTTTATCCACTGCAAATAGAGAAGTAGAAACAATTTACAATTCAATGAGAATTTAACAAGTCAAATTTAACCTGAGTTAACTGGCAAACTATTTTTATTTCAGTCATATTTTAGTGCCCTTTGTAGACTGGCATTCTGATCAACTGTCTGGCATGTCTCTTTAATCTGGTTTTGTAAATATGTACCACCATTTTGTTTGTTTGCTTGCTTATACTACTGTGACTTTTTAAAAATGTTTTAACGTGTCAGTAATTTAGAATAGTTTTTAGTCATTTCACAGACATTGACAGTACATTAACTATATTGTGGATCTCTAAAAACTCTTGGGCATATAAAAGGAGTTCTCATCATGAAAAATGTGAAAATTACTGTATTGAACTTTTGCAGCTACCAGCTGCAAAAACAAAAGCTGTTTTTATTTTACTGTGGGATGTATTTTTTTATTCATAAGCTCAATCTCATTTATAAATGCAATGAGAGTCCTTTTTATTCAGAGATTGCTCTTTCATTTTATTCATTTACCCAAATACCCACTTTCACTATTACAGAAATTGTTCTCATTTGATGTCCCTTTTTCCTCCTATCCCCACCCTCCTCCCACTGAATAAACTAAGGGAATGTCGTCTGTAGAAACGTCAGAATTTACATCATCATCTATTTTTCTCTCTTAAAATAATTTTGAATCTGTGGCATTGTAAGAGCCTTTCAGCTTAAACAATTCTGAAATTTTTCATAGAGTTTTCCAGATGTTTTTTTCTGAATGGAAACTTTGTTCAAGAATAATGTGTCCGGACCTCAAAAAAATATATGGTTGATTGTTTTTCCTCTTCCTCTCTTTGCTCCAAATTGAAATTGAGTTCTGTCCATCTCTGGTTGGAAAGATTTTTCACCTTACTTTCCTTCCTCAATGGATCACACTACACTTTTAGATAATAAACATTTAAATGAAATGTACAAGGCAATAACCAATGAGCTCAATACCATTAAATATTTATCAATACAATAGTACAAGTTTGACTGTGAAATAAATATTAGGTCCTGTAAACGTAATAGTTTCCTGTAAAACGGAAAAAAAAAATCCTCTCCAAGCTTTTGCCAACCAAAGTACTGAACTTAACCAATAAATAGTTCGTAATGTGCCAAAATTGATTGCCAAATGATTGACCACATCCTATATTGCACAAGGAGAAGGCCACTATTGTTTGTACAAGGGTGTTTCATTCAATGTAGATAAATAGAATTAAGTTGGCATTTCTAAACTAACCTTCGTTTTCAACTAACTACAGAAGAGGAAGTGTAGTGCAGGGAAAAGAAGCTGAAAGATATAGGGAAAGAGGAACATCAGGAAGTCTTGAGCTGATATATCCTGCTCAGATGCAGGAATTGCTGATTTAAATTTGGGGGGATTAACCCAACATAGTGAATTTTTATACTAGCATTGCTATATAAGAAAAACATTTACTATTGATACTTTTTGATTTTTTCCAGGAAATAATAACAAAAGTAAAAATTTAAACAAGTAAATAGTGGTTTTAAGATACTGAACAGCAGATAAAATTATTCTTTATGACCACACTCAGACACCAATGATATTACTTTAGTAAAAGCTATCTTTGGAACAACTATCTTACATTTGGACAAGGTATCCTCCATCGGGTAATTGTTTCATTTTTTATTTGAATTGGAAATACTGCATTCAATATGATGCCTATATTGACCAATTCAATCACAAAGCACTAAATTCAGAATACCTTTTTATATTTCAAAATATGCTAGAATACACACACACACACACACACACACACACACACACACACACGCACACCTCAAATGGCCTATTGACCTCCAAAAGCAATACATTACTTATAGACTACAGATGATGCATATTAATATAGTTGTAGTAAACAACCAAAATCCATTAAATATTTGATCCTAGAAAGAGTTATGTATTTAAGATAGAAGAAATAAACATCTTGCTATAACAATGATAATTATGAAAATAAGAATAGCATTTATAGCATAAATTACAGTTCACAAACACTTCTCATCTTTCAACTTCATTACATGGCCCTATAAAGAAAAGATAAAGGGTAGTAGCATTCTAATTTTACAGATTAGAAGCCTATGATTCACAGACCTTAAGTTACTTGCTCAAGGTCACCACGATTAACAAAGGCCAGTGTTCAAACTTAAAACCAGAGATGTCTGTCTTCTAATACTATGATACTTCTAGGCAGAAAATTACCTAATGTTTTTATAAGTAATTTGTAGCAGAGGCTTTCTGGAAATAGAGAAATAAAAAAATATAATCTTGCCCATACATGGTCATGATTCCAACAGCTTTGCCTGTTTTTCCAATAACTCCCTCAGAAGACAATTTAAGGTCATAAAATCAAAGAGGAGAGATTACTCTGATTTAGAAGATGGCTGGAAAAGCAGCATCGACTGCTCTCATGACTTTCCTGAGCCACAAAATTGACATGTGACAAACAACATTTTGCTCAACACTGTCCGTTTGCATTCTGCCTCTAAGGATGAATGGCACCTTCACCTACACGGTTACACAACGTAAAATCTGGGCATCCTTCTCCATTTCTACTATGTCTTCTTACCCCTCACCCTTAACCCACTTATCTGCTAAATATGGTTTCCATCCAATCTCACCTTCCTCACAGCTCCAACCAAATTTCAGGAGACTGGTATCGAATGTATCGAATGTCTTCCAGAATAGGAAGGGTGAGAGATGGAGGGAGGAGAAGGTGGAAACCACCATGGTATCTCCCATCACATTTGGAATCCATCACCCCATGATCCAACAACCTCCTCAGGTTTCTGAGTGCTCACTTTTAGCTGTAGCCTTCCGTGTTCTGTATTCAATTCTCCTGGACTAGCTAATGTGCCCTAGAGAGAATTTCAGCAACAGCTTGGGAGCAACTTGCTACAAGGTCTTCCTAGCATCTTTCATACCCCATTGCTGATATAGCAACTTGTTGATCTGTATGCAAAGCTATCATTATGATATCTGTAATGTGCTGTAAAATATGTCATTCATGATACTGAGATAACATACACATGCCAATATGTTAAAAAATAACTCTGGGGGCCAATCTCCTAACCCAGAATCCGCGTTGGAGGGACAGCAAACCTGATATGAAAAAGACTATACGCAAGCCACAAGGCTGTAAATTCATCCTTCATCCATATACATGATGAATATCAGAAAAAAACATTTTCATTCATTGATTTAATTGTTTGCTAATCAGCCTGATAAATGTTAGAAATGGGCTGTCATTGCAGAAATTAAAGTGATTCAAGATATGGGTACTGACTAAATATATTTTAAAGACTTTTCTCACATTTGCATGAAAATATCATTATAAGAATTGAGTGAAGTCTTACTCCTTTACCCATGGGGAGACAATGCTCAAGGCTAAATTCCCAGACTGTCCTGCTTCCAGCTGTTAACTCCGAAGGACTCTGGTTGCCTAATGCCAACATGTGGAATAGTCTTGAATCTGGAATCTTGGTGTTTAAGTTGAGTGAACCTCCATCCAAGGCAAAAAGGCCTTAAGAGTGCATGATAGGTCATGCGAGTTGTTTGTTTTTTTCTACTTACTTTTCAATGCATGTGTAATAAATAAATATCTGTATTCATGGCAGAATTTGGTCTGGGATGTGCTTACAGAATAACTTGGAAGCAAGGTTGTGGGGTGATTGGTTAACCTTACTCACTGCAAAACTTCTTTGGCAGCTATCATTAACACCCAAAAAAGCTCCCAAAGTTGTGTAGGAGCAGGTCCACAGGTGACCTTGCCTTTATGTTTGCTGATGAAATGACTGGGTGTTTATAATGATGATTCTTATTAATATTTCTTTCCAGGTATTCTAATCAGATTCAGAATTATCAGGATCACTTTTTGTTTCTTGAGAGTATAAAAAGAGAACAGCAGAAAAGATACTCATTAATTAAAATCAGTGTTAATTTAAATAACATTTTATATTAATTTTCTATTAAAAATTGATTAAGAATAAAATTTTACTTGCTTTCTATTTTCTTTGGCAATACCTTCTTTGACTTTTTCTTTTGAAGACGTTTTGGAGATACATACTCTGCCTTTATATTTGACAGCGTTTCCATGGTGATGTTATTTCTTTTTACAGTATGACCCCTCGACTTTTAGGGAAATAGCAGTACAAACGGCTTTTTTAAAAAATAAGGGTTCAAAATGATTTTCTCCCTTGTAATTCTATTTTGTGAATATCTTTTATAGTGCTCTGGAGTATTGTATAATTTTTTTCTTAAAAATTACTTTATATCACTTTTATGATTTTACATAAAATACGTAAATAATGATGTATATGTATATACTATTTAAATATATAATCTCTCTCTATATATATATACACACACAGACAGAAATATATATATACATAAAAATATTCTTTGTATATGTATATGTGCATATCTATATCTATATCTGTATCTGTATATCTTTAGATTTTCTTTGAGTCATCCGTGAGTGACTAGTTATCACATTTGATAAAAACCATATGAAAAGATAGGCAGGCAGATAAATTAAAGACATGTACTGGATATGGCATAGTCAGCAGAGAACAGTACAATTGTATTCTAAATGGGTTTGTCTTTCAATGAGGGTAAATGTAATGGTAGCCTGATAGTACCAGGACATTACTAGAAAGGCCTGGAAAGAAAGGGAGAAATAGTTTGCTCACCTTGACAGATGATATGATCATATCTAATTTCAATTCATTTCTGACATCTGTGTGATGGACCTGTGCTCTATAGAAATAAGTCTGAATTGTGAAACAACTAGAATTCTGCAGAATATTTGTAGAACATGTGTGCAAAGAACAATGTCTTTAGAGGATTGGTCATGGAAACTTAATCTGCGAACTTGCCTTTTAATCATTTTGAGGATCCAGAGAACAGATAACAGATATAATGGCATCTATTTTCAGGCTAATCACCTGGGTAATTTTGCATGTATGTTAGCATGCTATTAATCCACAGTGCAGCAACATTTCACTTATGCATTGCCCAGGTACTGGTGGGACCATTAGCTGGATTCTTTATCTTATTTACACCATTTGGACTACTAGGCTTTAATGACAAGTTTTGGAACAGTTCCAAGTCACTCACTGCCTAGTGTTAGCAAGATAACAAAATCTGATCTGTTGCAGTTCTTACTGTCTTTTCTGGACTAAAGCCCTCAAGAGGCTACCCTTTCAGTCTAGTGTTTCTTAAAGTCTCATCTTCAGTCAGTTTATATATGAACTATGAACCACCTGGGGAGCTTATTAAACATGGAGATTCTTGGGCCTTCTCCAAAGTCACTGAATCAGAATGGGGACCATGAACCTGAGTTTTAAATATATAACCTCTTTTAGCAATTCTCAACAAATGATAATATATTAGAAGCACTCTTTTAGACAACTAACTTCCAACAAGTCTAAATGATGGTTTTTCTATTTAAAGATTTCAATATCCCTCTATACCATACACCTTTCCATAAGGCCGTGTCCAGGGCACACCTCTCTACAGTACGGGACCCAAATTTTGCAACTTTTTGGTGTGTCATTTTCTTTGCTCATCTCTCTTCTTCCTCATAGGTTTCAACCACTCTGGTTTGCCTTTTGTTGCCTCTTTTCACTTTTATCCTCTCTTCTCTTTTTCTCTTCTCTACTCTTCAATTCATTCTCCAACTGGTCTATTACCAGAGCCCTCTTCCTTTCATTTCATCTTCTTTCAGGAAGGATAGATGTAGTCTATATATTTTGATGGTGTAAGTTTCCAGGATATTAGTTAAGAAGTATGATCCATGAAGAAGAAAGTCCAGTGCCTGGGGCAATGTGATTCCTTGAAATGTGTATTGACGGACCCATATCCTAAGAGATCAGGAGCTGGAGGGAGGACGTGGTGTCTCCAGTGAGGACTACCAGTGAACCCATGCCCCTGGATCCAGATGTAGAAGCCAAGAAAGGGGCCAAAATAGTAGCCAAATTTTTGTAAATAGGAAATGGTTGTTTTAGAACCTAGGACATCAGTTTGGGAGTTGAATGACTTTCTCTAACCACATAATAAGTTATTCGAGTTCAACAAAGTGGACTTCATGAAATTGGAATTTGGAATAGGTATAGCACATATCCTGTCTATATTTTCTCACATGGGCAGCCACTGCTAACCTTGAAAAGTTTTAGCAGAATAGAGTGTCTCATGTAGCCATAAAAGACATTCACTCCACCAAGTGTTTGGTGAGAAATGAGTATTATTTTTTTAACATCTTTATTGGAGTATAATTGCTTTACAATGGTGTGTTAGTTTCTGTATTATAACAAAGTGAATCAGCTATACATATACATATATCCCCATATGTCATTCCTCTTGCATCTCCCTCCCACCCTCCCTATCCTGCCCCTCTAGGTGGTTACAAAGAACCAAACTGATCTCCCGGTGCTATGCGGCTGCTTCCCACTAGCTATCTATTTTACAGTTGGTAGTGTATATATGTCCATGCCACTCTCTCACTTCGTCTCAGCTTACCCTTCCCCCTCCCCGTGTCCTCAAGTATGTTCTCTATGTCTTCACCTTTATTCCTGGCCTGCCCCTAGTTTCTTCAGAACAATTTTTTTTTTTTAGATTCCATATATATGTGTTAACAAACAGTATTTGTTTTTCTCTTTCTGACTTTCTTCACTCTGTATGACAAAATCTAAGTCCATCCACCTCTCTACAAATAACGCAATTTCATTTCCTTTTATGGCTGAGTAATATTCCATTGTATATATATGCCACATCTTCTTTATCTATTTCTGACTGGTGTGAGGTGATACCTCATTGTAGTTTTGATTTGTATTTCTCTAAAGATTAGTGATGTTGAGCATCCTTTCATGTGTTTGTTGCCAATCTGTATATCTTCTTTGGAGAAATGTCTATTTAGGTCTTCTGCCCATTTTGGGATTGGGTTGTTTGTTTTTTTGATATTGAGCTGCATGAGCTGCTTGTAAATTCTGGAGATCAATCCTTTGTCAGTTGCTTCATTTGCAAATATTTTCTCCCATTCAGAGGGTTGTCTTTTTGCCTTGTTTCTGGTTTCCTTTGTTGTGCAAACGTTTTTAAGTATCATTAGGTCCCACTTGTTTATTTTTGTTTTTATTTCCATTTCTCTAGGAGGTAGGTCAAAAAGAATCTTGCTGTGATTGATGCAATTGAGTGTTCTGTCTATGTTTTCCCATAAGAGTTTTATACTGTCTGGCCTTAGATTTACGTCTTTAATCCATTTTGAGTTTATTTTTGTGTATGGTGTTAGGGAGAGTTCTAATTTCATTCTATTACATGGAGCTGTCCAATTTTCCCAGCACCACTTATTGAAGAGACTGTCTTTTTTCCATTGTATATTCTTGCCTCCTTTATCACAAATAAGGTGACTATATGTGAGTGGGTTTATCTCTGGGATTTCTATCCTGTTCCATTGATCTATATTTCTGTTTATGGGCCAGTACCATACTCTCTTGATTAATGTAGCTTTGTAGTATAGTCTGAACTCCAGGAGCCTGATTCTTCCAGCTCCATTATTCTTTCTCAAGATTGCTTTGGCTATTCAGGGTCTTTTGTCTTTCCATACAAATTGTGAAATTTTTTGTTTGAGTTCTGTGAAAAATGCCAGTGGTAGTTTGATAGGAATTGCATTGAATCTGTAGATTGCTTTGGGTAGTATAGTCATTTTC
>NC_041224.1:165459061-165484002 GCF_002837175.3 Physeter macrocephalus
GTATCATCTTTAATTTCTTTCATCAGTGCCTTATAGTTTTCTGCATACAGGTCTTTTGTCTCCTTAGGTAGGTTTATTCCTAGGTATTTTATTATTTTTATTGCAATAGTAAATGGGAGTGTTTCCTTAATTTCTCTTTCAGATTTTTCATCATTAGTGTATAGGAATGCAAGAGATTTCTGGGCATTAATTTTGTATCCTGCTACTTTACCAAATTCATTGATTAGCTCTAGTAATTTACTGGTCCAGTCTTTAGGATTCTCTCTACATAGTATCATGTCATCTGCAAACAGTGACAGCTTTACTTCTTCTTTTTAGATTTGATTCCATTTATTTCTTTTTCTTCTCTGATTTCTGTGGCTAAAACTTCCAAAACTATGTTGAATAATAGAAGTGACAGTGGACAACCTTGTCTTATTCCTGATATTGAAAGAAATGGTTTGAGTTTTTCACCATTGAGAATGATGTTGGCTGTGGTTTTGTCATATATGGCATTTATTATGTTGAGGTAAGTTCCCTCTCTGCCTACATTCTGGAGGGTTTTTATCATGAATGGGTGTTGAATTTTGTCAAAAGCTGTTTCTGCATCTGTTGAAATGATCATATGTTTTTTCTCCTTCAATTTGTTAATATGGTGTATCACATTGATTGATTTGCATATATTGAAGAATCCTTGCATTTCTGGGATAAACCACACTTGATAATGGTGTATGATCCTTTTCATGTGCTGTTGGATTCTGTATGCTAGTACTTTATTGGGGATTTTTGCATCCATGATCATCAGTGATATTGGCCTATAGTTTCCTTTCTTTGTGACATCTTTTTCTGCTTTTGGTATCAGGGTAATAATGGTGGCCTTGTAGAATGAGTTTGGGAGTGTTCCTCCCTCTGCTATATTTTGGAAGAGTTTGAGAAGTATAGGTGTTAGCTCTTCTCTAAATGTTTGATTGAATTACCTGTGAAGCCATCTGGTCATGGGCTTTTGTTTGTTGGAAGATTTTAATCACAGCCTCAGTTCAGTGCTTGTGATTGGTTTTTTTATATTTTCTATTTCTTCCTGGTTCAGTCTTGGAAGGTTTTGCTTTTCTAAGGATTTGTCCATTTCTTCCAGGTTGTCCATTTTATTGGCATATTGTTGCTTGTACTAATCTGTCATGATCCTTTGTATTTCTGCAGTGTCTGTTGTTACTTCTCCTTTTTCATTTCTAATTCTATTGATTTGAGTCTTCTTCCTTTTTTTCTTGATAAGTCTGGCTAATGATTTATCAATTCTGTTTATTTTCTCAAAGAACCAGCTTTATGTTTTTTTCATCTTTGCTATTGTTTCCTTCATTTTTTGTTTCTTGAGGTAGGATTGTATTGCTATAAACTTCCCTCTTAGAACTGCTTTTGCTGCATCCCATAGGTTTTGGGTCATCATGTTTTCATTGTGATTTGTTTCTAGGTATTTTTTGATCTCCTCTTTGATTTCTTCAGTGATCTCTTGGCTATTTAGTATTGTTAGCCTCCATGTGTTTGTAATTTTTACAGATTTTTCCTGTAATTGATATCTAGCCTCTTAGCGTTGTGCTCAGAAAAGGTACTTGATATGATTTCAATTTTCTTGAATTTCCCAAGGCTTGATTTGTGACCCAAGATATGATCTATCCTGGAGAATGCTCTATGAGCACTTGGGAAGAAAGTGTATTCTGTTGTGTTTGGATGGACTGTCTATAAATATGAATTAAGTCCATCTTGTTTAATGTATCATTTAAAGCTTTTGTTTCCTTATTTATTTTCATTTTGGATCATCTGTCCATTGGTGAAAGTGGGATGCTAAATTCCCCTAGTATGATTTTGTTACTGTTGATTTCCCCTTTTATGGCTGTTAGCATTGATCTTATGTATTGAGGTGTTCCTATGTTGGTTTCAGGAATATTTACAATTGTTTTATCTTCTTCTTAGATTCATCCATTTATCATTATGTAGCATCATTCTTTGTCTCTTGTAATAGTCTTTATTTTAAAGTCTATTTTGTCTGATATGAGTATTGCTACTTCAGCTTTCTTTTGATTTCCATTTTCATGGAATATCTTTTTCCATACCCTCACTTTCAGTCTGCATGTGTCCCTAGGTCTGTAGTGGGTCTCTTGTAGACAGCATATATACGGCTCTTGTTTTTGTATACATTCAACCAGTCTATGTCTTTTAGGTGGAGCATTTAATCCATTTATATTTAAGGTCGTTATCCATATGTATGTTCCTATTACCAATTCTTAATTGTTTTGGGTTTCTTATTGAAGGTCTTTCCCTTCTCTTCTGTTTCCTGCCTTGTGAAGTTCCTTTAGCATTTGTTGTAAAGCTGGTTTGGTGGTGCTGAATTCTCTTAGCTCTTCCATGTCTGTAAAGGTTTTAATTTCTCTGTCGAATCTGAATGAAATCCTTGATGGGTAGAGTAATCTTGTTTGTAGGTTTTTCCCTTTCATCACCTTAGATGTGTCCTGACACTCCCTTTTGGCTTGCAGAGTTTCTGCTGAAAGATCAGCTGTTAACCTTATGGGGATTCCCTTGTATGTTATTGTTATTTTTTTTTCCTTGCTGCCTTTAATATTTTTTCTTTGTATTTAGTTTTTGATAGTTTGATTAATATGTGTCTTGGTGTGTTTCTCTTTGGATTTATCATGTATGGGGCTCTGCTCTTTCTGGAGTTGATTGACTATTTTCTTTCCCATATTAGGGAAGTTTTCAACTATAATCTCTTCAAATATTTTCTCAGTCCCTTTCTTTTTCTATTATTCTTCTGTGACCCCTATAATTCCAGTGTTGGTGTGTTTAATGTTGTCTCAGAGATCTCTGAGTTTGTCCTCAATTCTTTTCATTCGTTTTTCTTTATTCTGCTCTGTGGTAGTTATTTCCACTATTTTATCTTCCAGGTGACTTATCCATTCTTCTGCTCCACTTATTCTGCTATTGATTCCTTCTAGAGAATTTTTAATTTCATTTATTGTGTTGTTCATCCTTGTTTGTTTGCTCTTTAGTTCCTCTAGGTCCTTTTTAAAAGTTTCTTCTATTTTCTCCTTTCTATTTCCAAGATTTTGGATCATCTTTACTATCATTACTCTGAATTCTTTTTCAGGTAGACTGACTATTTCCTCTTCATTTGTTTGGTCTGGTGCATTTTTACATTTCTCCTTCATCTGCTGTGTGTTTCTCTGTCTCCTCATTTAGCTTTACTTCTGTGTTTGTGGTCTCCTTTTCACAGGCTGCAGGTTCATCGTTCCCATTGTTTTTGCAGCCTGCCCACAGTGGCTAAGGTTGGTTCAGTGGGTTGTATGGGCTTCCTGGTGGAGGGGACTGGTGCCTGTGTTCTGGTGGATGATGCTGGATCTTGTCTTTCTGGTGGGCAGGACCACGTCTGGTGGTGTGTTTTGGGGTATCTGTGACCTTGATATGATTTTAGGCAGCCTCTTTGCCAATGAGTAGGGTTGTGTTCCTGTCTTGCTAGTTGTTTGGCATAGCGTGTCCAGCCCTGTAGCTTGCTGGTCGTTTAGTGGACCTGGGTCTTAGCATAGAGATGGAGATCTCTGGGAGAGCTTTTGCCATTTGATATTATGTGGAGCCAGGAGGTCTCTCGTGGACCAATGTCTTGAACTCGGCTCTCCCCCCTCAGAGGCACAGACCTGACACCTGGCTGGAGCACCAAGACCCTGTCAGCCACACAGCTCAGAAAAAAAGGGAGAGAAAAAGGAAGAAAGGAAGAAAATAAATAAATAAAATAAAGTTATTAAAATAAAAAATAAATTATTAAAAATAAAAAATAAATTAAAAAGTAATAATAAAAAAAGAAAGAAAGAAGAGAGCAACCAAACCAAAAAACAAATCCACTAGTGATAACAAGCGCTAAAAACTATACTAAAAAAAAAAAAAAAAAGACAGAACCCCAGGACAATTGGTAAAAGCAAAACTATATAGGTAAAATCACACAAAGAAGCATACACATACACACTCATAAAAAGAGAACAAGGAAAAAATATATATATATTTATTTTAAAAAAAAGGAAGAGTGCAATGAAATCAATAAACAAATCTACCAATGATAATAAACTCTAAATACTAAACTAAGATAAACATAAATCCAGAAACAAATTAGATGCAGAAAGCAAACCCCAACTCTACAGTTGCTCCCAAAGTCCACCCCCTCAATTTTGGGGTGATTTGTCATCTATTCAGGTATTCCACAGATGAAGGTACCTCAAGTTGCCTGTGGAGATTTAATCTGCTGCTCTTGAGGCTGCTGGGAGAAATTTCCCTTTCTCTTATTTGTTTGCACAGCTCCTGGGGTTCAGCTTTGGATTTGGCCCTGTCTCTGTGTGTAGGTAGCTTGAGGACATCTGTTCTTCCGTCAGAGAAGACCAGGATGGGGTTAAAGGAGCAGCTGATTGGGGGCTCTGGCTCACTCAGGCTGGGGGGAGAGATGGGTATAGAATGCAGGGCAAGCCTGTGGTGGTAGAGACAGGTGTGACATTGCAACAGCCTGAGGTGTGCCATGTGTTCCCCCA
The DNA here is from genome assembly GCF_002837175.3 of Physeter macrocephalus. NCBI lineage: Eukaryota > Metazoa > Chordata > Mammalia > Artiodactyla > Physeteridae > Physeter > Physeter macrocephalus. Next base: position 165,463,600 of record NC_041224.1, read on the forward strand.
GGGAAGTTGCCCCTGGATCAGGGGATCCTGGCAGTGGCGGGCTGCACGGGCTCCCGGGGGGGGAGGTGTGGAGAGTGACCTGTGCTGGCACACAGGCTTCTTGGTGGGGGCAGCAGCAGCCTTAGCATCTCATGCCCGACTCTGGGGTCCACGCTGATAGCCACAGGTCGTGCCCGTCTCTGGAGCTCCTTTAAGCAGCGCTCTTAATCCCCTCTCCTTGCGCACCAGGAAACAAAGGGAAGAAAAAGTCTCTTGCCTCTTTGGCAGGTCCAGACTTTTTCCTGGACACCCTCCAGGCTAGCTGTGGCGCACTAGCCCCCTTCAGGCTGTGTTCAAGTCGCCAACCCCAGTCCTCTCCCTGTGATCCAACCAAAGCCCGAGCCTCAGCTCCCAACCCCCACCCCCCCGGCGGGTGAGCAGACAAGCCTCTCGGGCTGGTGAGTGCTGGTCGGCACTGATCCTCTGTGCGGGAATCTCTCCGCTTTGCCCTCTGCACCCTTGTTGCTGTGCTCTCCCCCGTGGCTCCGAATCATCTCCCCTTCCCACCCCCCATCTCTGCCAGTGAAGGGGCTTCTAGTGTGTGGAAACATTTCCTCCTTCACAGCTCCCTCCCACTAGCGCAGGTCCTGTCCTTATTATTTTGTCTCTGTTATTTCTTTTTTCTTTTGCCCTACCCAGGTACGTGGGTGCCTTTGAGAATTCTGAGGTCTTCTGCCAGCGTTCAGTAGGTGTTCTGTAGGAGTTGTTCCACATGTAGATGTATTTCTGATGTATTTGTGGGGAGGAAGGTAATCTCCATGTCTTACTCCTCTGCCATCTTGAAAGTCTCCCAGAAATGAGTATTTTACTGAAGATTTCTTTGAAGAGAACCAGAAGGCCTATATTAAATGTTACAGAGCAAAAATCAATACAAATTCCCATTTGTCATTTCTGTTCTTTACCAAACATTTGCTTTGTACTTTAGACATCAAGACTTCTCTATAGACACTTTCAGAAGATCCTCTTTATTTTCCCCTTAATGTTCTGGTCCCAGAACCAGGGATTTTCAATCTGGATCTTTCTATATTTTTTATTCCATATTGTTTATTTTATGAGTAATTTATATCTGTGGCAGTCCTTATCCACTCTAACCCCCAAATCCATTAATTCTTTTTTTTTTTTTTTTTTGGCCAAACTGCGGCATGCGGAACTTCCTAGACCAGGGATTGAACATGCGCCTCCTGCAGTTTTTTTTTTTTTTTTTTTTGGCCAAACTGCGACATGCGGAACTTCCTAGACCAGGGATTGAACATGCGCCTCCTGCAGTGGAAGCATGGAGTCTTAACCACTGGACCACCAGGGAAGTCCCAAATCCATTAATTCTTCATTCAGATCTAAATAACTGCTTTGTTTTGGTGATCTACCCTCCTTAAGAAGTCAATGGCAGATTGTTAATGTGTCCCTTTTTTTCCATGCCACAAATGTAACACTTCCTATATATATTATATATAATGACACTGTGTGTGTGTGGCTCAGAGAGGTTAAGGACCTTGCATGACATCAAATAGCTGAAAACTAATAAACTAGCTATTTGATGCCATGCAACATCTTTAACCTCTCTGAGCCTCAGGAAAAATAACAGTACTTATTTCAAAGGGAATCAAGGGAGTATATATATATATATATATATATATATATATACAGAGCTCAGAATGGTGCCCGGCTAAAGTAAGGTTTAATGAAGTACATAAGAAATATATGCTGTTATATATTTTTATTTTTATTATATATATGATATCCCTGGACTTTACTGAAGGAATTTCTAAAAATAGAAGTCTCAAAATAAAAAGGTAATATAGCTTAAATCTAACTCCGAGCACAACTTAATAAAAATATTTTAAAAGATCTATAATATTTTTTTCATCTTTAGTAGATTTGGCAGAATGCACGTGCAGCTCTCTCACCTAGTTTTGCAACTCTACCCCGCACCCCCCAAAGTCTTATCTCCATCAGAATCTCTGCCTTCTTTGTGGCTGTGCTTGAGGACAAGGATAAGATGATCTGCTCTTTTACTTGGTAAGTGTCAGAATTTACATAGGAACATAATAGTGAGCTGTCCTTGCCCTTGTTCTAGGCATTTTGCCAGGTTGTGAAGTTGAATATTCAGTTGGATTTGTATCTCATCATTACAGCTATGGCCTTCCAGGGGGGACCAAAAGGTCCAGACAGAGATGAATTAATGAAGCTCTGCGGGAAGTCTAAATAGAGACAAAAGTTTTCATCTATATTTGTTTAAGAATGTTGAAGTAGAGACTGCTTTCCAAATGCCATGTCTAATTTAAGATCAGGCCTGCAGTGGTAATAGCCCAATATCACCATGTCTCCACTGCCTGCTAAAGCTGATACTAGGCGACATCATGCTGGGGAAACAATTATATCAACATAATTGGAAAATATTTTTTCAGGGCAGTTCTGCCTTAATTAAAGCTCATTTTACATCTTGAGGAAGGAAGTGTTTTTTCAAAACTTTGGGATATATTCAAATATCTTTCAAAAAATAAATCCTGAATGAAACACACAAGGGAAGGCTATTGTAGATTAGGGATATAGAGAATCGAATGGAGATTTTTACATCAGGCGATACAAGTTTGAATCCCAGTCCTGCCACTTACTGGCTACATGACATTGGGCTGGTGATTTCCAATCTGTAATCTAGGTTTTTTCTCTGAAAGTGTCCATGAAGAATGTGTGCTTCTGAGTATCATTGTGGGAAATAAAAACTTGCTCATGAAAATATCTTGAGAAGTATAGGGGTACAGTTTACCATCCTGGGTGAATATGATGGTAGCTAATCTATTCTTCATGAGCAAATGAGAGAAACAGTTTTATGCTCCTGAGAACAGCATAAAGAATAGGAAGGATAGAAAGAATAGAAAGGATTTGAGAAGAGAAATGGCACAAAGCTGGCCCATGAGGTTCATGGATCTCAGGCAATGCTGCCTGGACTTTTAGAATAGTGCATAACAAGAACATCAAACATATAATGTTTTTATGCTACTCTCTGATGTTGATATAATGCCTCTCATTATTTAGAACTCTCAGTGATATCTAACCATCACATCAGTGAATATGTGAGTGTTTTATTGTTGGTGGTGTCAGTGGTGGAAAATGAGGAGTGAGGAGCCTTATCCGAGTTTTATTTCTGGTTCAACTTGGCATAGAAAATGGGCACTTTTGGAATCAAGAGCTTGGTCACAGAAGCGACACTGAGAACAAAGACCACAAGAAAAATTGCAAATATGTTGATATCAGTTTTGCCCCTAGATATGAAAGAGGGATTTGAGATGAAAATCATTTGCCTTGGGAGACCCATCTAATATCTGGGTTACAGACATATGGCAATCAATGCACAGACTGGCATAGGTATGTACTTAATATATTTTTATTATAAGTGTTAAACTGAGGATGATATCTCAAAACAGTAATATTATGTTTTCATTATATAATATTTTACCCTTTACAATGTCATCTCATTTTTGTAATCTCCTGGTCTCATGGATCCTGTTGGTCCTTTCCTTCTCCAATAGTTTTTCAGAATGTCCCCAGAATACTAGTCATTACAATTAATGCAAGTTTGGTTACATATTTGTTCTAGGTGAGATTCTCTAGGAATGAGGTTATGTCCATCTTCTATAACTCTGTCTTCCCAAAACCTAGCAAAGTGCCTGGTTCATAGCTACAATCAACAAACATTTGTTAAATGAATCAGTGGGGTTGATTCTCACAGTAAAAGATAGGAGGGATATTGTTTCATTTTACTTATGGGCAAACTGAAGATCAGAATTATGTGCCCAAAGTTACAAAAGTAGTAAGTGATAGAGTCATGACTTAGATCTGGACCTTCTCCAAGTTTAGAATTCTTCTCATTGTGTTTTGTTTTGTTTTGTTTTTTTACCACAAACTTTTCCAATCAGATAAAGCAAAAAGTAGAAAAATTTAAAATTTCTGAGATAATTACCTTAATTTTATGGAAAAATAGATAATTTCCTCATACTAATGGGTACTATTCTAAAAAGAGTTTGAACATTTAATCACAGATTTTATTAATTTGCATCCCTTGGTGCTGGATATTATTCCTCAAAATGAAATTGTATAACTTTTAGTTTGTTATGCTATTTCCAGCCAAGAAGAAAAAAAGAATATTTTTGTGCTTGATGTCACAAATTCATGACCTTGAGACTTATTCTAAGATCTTAAAATTCTGTCCCTATATCCTTACTCTAGATTGTCAGATGCTGATTACCTTAGATATTGCCTTTAAATCTAAAAAAAAACATTTTGGCCATAGAAAACAGATGGAGGGGGTAGTGTCAAGGGCTCTCAAAAGAAGAACACTAGCCAAGTTTATGGACACCTATCATTTACTCTTCTTTCCTCATATCAGGCTTTATTATCAAACTGCTCTAATTTCAGGTGATTACTTGAAAGTCAGTTCTTAACTTTACCCTTTTACAGGTTAGTCATCTCCTGGCTATTCATTAAGTGCATGAATTCTATCCCAATACCAAATTAAATCTTAAAGACAGAGTTTTGGGTGAAGTAGAAAAGAATAGATTGATTGCTTTGCTAGGCAAAGGGGGCCCCAACAGGCTAATGCCCTCAAAACTGTGTGTCCCAACCTGGAGGGTGTTGTGAGGAGTTTTATAGTAATGGTTCAAAGAGGACATGATCAGCTCATGGACATCCTTCTGATTGGTTGCTGGTGAGGTAATTGGGAGTCAACATCATCAACCTTCTGGTTCCAGCCGGGTCTGGAGTCTACATGCTTATGGGCAGCATACAGTTAACTTCTCCCATCTTGTAGGGGTTTAAGTATCTGCAAAACCATTCAAAGTTATTGTTATGTATATCCCTTGAGGGAGAATCAGGACCTTGCCCTAAGGCTGCACTATTGTTTCTTGACTTCTCCTTCCTTGTCTCACATCCTGTCTCTTCCCTAATTAGCAACACTTTGAACCTGCTCATTGGAACTCATGGAGGCTGAATGAAGTCTATTTCCTATAATAAAGAAATGGGGGACACAGAAAGGCTTTTGTGCCCAGGAGCCCCACAGGGCTCTGCTCGGTATCAATTTTGACTATGTACTTTTATCCACACATTATATCTTGGTGACTGTCAGTTTCAGAGTGTTTTGGCTAGAAATGACAGAATACAGAAATCTAGTGGTTTAGAAACACACAGGTTTATTTATTTTATATAACAATAGATACATAGGAAGCTACTCAAGAGTTGGGAGGGCTGCTTAGAGATATTCTCACTGACCCACTTCTTTCTATCTTTCTGCTCAACCCAGTAAATTTTCCCTAAATAGTTTCATGATGGCCGCTGCACCTCCAGACATGCACTGTGAATTTCTTAGGGAAGTCTTGCCTTTTCATTCATAGAGACCTTAAACTATATCATTTTGATCAGATATGTATGAAATGGATAACACTAGCTGGAAGGTGGCTAAGTGAAGAAAGTTTTGTGGAGAAGACCAGCAGTGTTTACCTAAATGTTGTTATTACAGTTCATCTCTAAATTTTGACTTTTATCAGTGCTACTATCAAAGATACCTAAGAGGTAAGAGAGAGGATAAGTAACTCTAACACCTAATTTCTATAGTAAAACTCTGTGTCCCCAAATCCCTGAATCTTAGGCATGGCAAGGACTTTAAAGTTCATCTAGACCAGTCTCTCATTCAGTGCTGATCTTCATGAAAATGAATTTGCTCAGCCTGCCTTGGAAAATCTTTGGCAATTTCCATAAACCAATGGCTGACTGAGGCTGCAATCAGTAGAGCGTAGATTTGATTTGCTTTACTTCTCCCTAATGGAACCACCTACCAAGTAAAGTGTCTCTCTGGTCAGCATTCCCCCTGGGCTCAGATGGGAGGAAAAATGGACAGCAGAATACACAATAGCTTACTTATCTGGAGTTCTTTCTTCCATGTAGCTGTTGCAGGCCTGGAATATTAACAGACAACTGAAATATTCTGAGGGTGAAATGAATGGTTAGAACAAGAAATGCTGTCAGGGAGATTGCCAAGAATTCCCTTTCCTAGAACATTATCCATTCTCTGAAGGTGACGTCAGTGGTTTGGCTAAATTGTCAGTTCATTTTGCTGGATTAAAAAGGGAAGAATGTTAGAAAAAAAGCCTGGGTAATTCTGAAGGTGGTTCCCCCAGAGTATGACTGGGTAAAGGAAGTTATGTTTGTATTGACAGGCTTGAATTAGCTTAGCTAGGTGGAGACATTGTAATATTTCATTGCAGCCTAACTATATATAGTTATATATATGTGTGTGTGTGTGTTTGTGTGTGTGTGTGTGTGTATCTGTCATCTGTCTATTTTTTTTTAAAAGAATCACTTTTTTTTTTTTTTTTTCTTGCTGGGGTCGAGGTGCCGCATTGGTCTTCGTTGCTGCATGCAGGCTTTCTCTAGTTGCAGTGAGCAGGGGCTACCCTTCGTTGCAGTGCGTGGGCTTCTCATTGAGGTGGCTTCTCTCGTGGAGGAACACAGGCTCTAGGCATGTGGCCTTCAGTAGTTGTGACTTGCGGGCTTCAGTAGTTGTGGCTCGTGGGTTCTAGAACGCAGGCTCAGCAGTTGTGGCGCATGGGTTTTGTTGCTCCTTGGCACGTGGGATCTTCCCGGACCATGGATCGAACCCGTGTCCCCTGCATTGGCAGGCAGATTCCCAACCACCTCACCACCAGGGAAGTCATACACACACACACACACACACACACACACACACACACACACACATATATGTCATTTCCTTGCTATTCACTAAGTGCATGGTTTTGGCCGTGTATTCTTAAGCATATATTACACCTTGGTGACTGTATCATATATATATACTGTTAATCTGGTCTTTGATAGTCTGGTAAGTGAAAATAAAATGGGCCTTTAGTTTTGAGTGAGCAGTTCATATTTTTTTGAGATATTACACAAAATGAACATTCTCATAAATTACGTTTTTGAAAAACAAAACAAAATGATACAAAAAGATATCTAAACTCAACCACCGCACTGTTGTGGAGAGATTATATCAAAATAGGCGCATTGCCCCTTTCAAACTGTTGTGGAAATTGGTATGACTGAAAACAATTGTTTCTATGCCCTTTTTAGTCATAGTTCTGACACATTTTAGATAATGTGAAAGCACAAAATTTAAAAAAAAGTTCTTTTACCCCTAGAAAGAATTCTGTTCTACATAAAGTCTCTAATATAATGCAATTTTTTTGATGTGATTTTTGTTATGTTAGGTTTCAATTTCAAATCTTTAAGATATATGTTTTCTTATTTCCTCTGAGAGATATCAAAAGAATTAGTAGAAAGTACTTTTTCTCTTTTCAAGTTTGATATGTCAAAGTATTATCTTGGTAATATCTCCTATAACTAGGACTATAGTACATTACTTACATCTTTGGATTTGATTTTCTTTTGATTTAGTGAAGTGAAATATTTACCTGAAGTAGGATTATGAGAACTTTTATCAACTATGAATAAATGCTGTGTTTGTTCTAAAAAACCTTAATGTATATTTGGAGGAGTTAGATGGACAAGTGAGAGGCCACTGAAGGTAAACTCCTCCTACTTCATGTTAACTTATGTTCTTTGACAACAAGTTGAGAATTAACATAGTGGTGGTATCAGAAAGGGACTTGGCACAGAAAAGATAGTCTATTCATTTATGTACTATTCATAAAGATATAGACAAGGTATAAGGAAACCACAAAAAATAATACAGTGCTTAGATTTGAGCAGTGGAAAGGCAGCCATTACTGGAACATGAAAAAAAGCTGCACAGAAAAGCCTTCCAGATGGGAGCTAGGACATTTGGTTGATAGAACAAAACTGCAGCCAGCCTAAGATGACTTTATGGGAAAGAGAGGAGGAATAACTGTCGGCGCCCTTCTCTTTACTCCATCCAATCCCCTTCTGGTCTGGTCCTCCATTTATTCTAATGCATCTTGAAGCAGGGCAAGAGAAATTTTATAGCCAGCTTTCAGGGACATGGAAAAGGTTGAAGAGGGTGGAAGATAAATCAGAAAACATTCGGCACAATGATCAAAAACACAGACTCCAGAGCTGGACTATCCAGGTTCAAATACCAGCTTTGGCACTTACTAGCTATGGCAAGTTATTTAAGCTTTTGTTGCATCTTTTTACTTATCTTCATAGTGGAGAGTAGTGCCAGTACTTCATAAATGAGTTTCTTTTAATAAACTTGTAATTTTAGAACAGTTTTAGATTTACAGAAAAAGTGAAAATGTTTTCATATGCCCCACATATATTTTTTCCTATGGGTAACCCTACTAATGTTTTATGTGACTGTGGTCTATTTGTCACAATTAATGGAAAAATATTGATTCATTATTATTAAATGAAGTCCATACTTTAATCAGATTTTTCTAGTTTTTAATCTAGTCTTTTTCTGTTCTGGAATGTCATCCAGGATATACTTAACCATCTTTCTTTAGTATCCTCTTGGCTGTGTGTGACATTTTCTTACTCTTTCCTCATTTTTTATGACCTTGAAAGTTTTGAGGAGTAGTGTTTGGGTACTGGAAAGGAATGAAGGTCGGAATGGCCCTCAATTGGGATTTTTAAAAATTGAGAAATAATTATCATATTATAAAATGCACACTTTTAAATAGTACAGTTTAGTGGATTTTAGTATATACACCTGGTTGTGTAACCATTATTTCATAACTCCAAAATGAAATCTCATACACATTTCCTCCTCTTCCAAGCCCCTGAAATCACTGATATACTTTGTATCTCTATAGATTTGTCTATTCTGGACAATACATTAAATAGAATCATACAATATATGGCCTTTTGTATCTGGCTTCTTTCAATTAGTATAATGGTTTCAAGATCAGTCTGTGCTGTAGCATGTTTCAGTTCTTCCTTTCTTTCTATGGATAAATAATATTCAATTGTATGGATATACTCTATTTTTCCATCCATCAGTTGGTGAACATTTGGGTTGATTCTGTTTTCTGGCCATTACAAATAATGCTGTTATGTACATTTGAGTACAGGTTTTGTGTGAGCATATGATTTCAGTTTCTTGGATATGTGCCTAGGAGTAGAAATACTTGCTCATTTAGTAATTCTACTCAACTTTTTGAGGAACCACCAAATTATTTTCTATAATGGCTGTTCCATTTTATATTCCCACCAGAAATGTATGAGATTTTCAACTTCTTCACATCCTTGTCAACACTTGGTATTGTCTGCCTCCTTAAACTTGGTCATCCTAGTGGGTGGGAAGTGATATCTTACTGAGGTTTTGGTTTACCTGTTCCAGATGGCTAATGATGCTGAGCATTTTTTAATGTCCTAATTGGCTATTTATATATCTCCTTTTGAAAAATGCCAATTCAAATTCCTTGCCAATTTTTAAATTAGATTTTGTCTTTTTAGTTTTGAGTAGTAAGTTTTCTTAATATACTCTGGATACTAGACCATTATCAAGTATATATAGTTTACAAATATTTACTTACATTCTGTGGTATCTTTAAATTTTCTTGATAGTGTCCTTTGAAGCACAAAGTTTTAAACTTTGTTGAAATACAACTTATCTACTTTTCCTTTGATTGCTTGTGCTATATGCATTATATAAAAAAAATAGTTGCCTAATCCAAGGTCACAAAAATTTACATCTATGTTGTATTCTAAGAGTTTTATTTAGGTTGTTGATCCATTTACACTTAATTATTGTGTATAGTGTGAGGTTGGAGTCTATCTAACTTCAGTCTTTTGCCTGTGGATAGTCAGTTGCTCTGGCACTGTTCATGGGAAGGATAAAATTGGGATTTGCCTATTTTCCTCATGGTGAGACTGAGTTTATGGGTTTGAGTAAGAGGGTCACAGAGGTAGGGTTCCTTTCTCATCACATCACCCAATCACCAAACTTACCACTAACGAAATTAACCTTGATCACCTAGATTTGATAGTATCAGTATCAGGTTTCTCCACTGTCAAGTTTCTCTCCCTACTCTCACTTCCACCTCACTTTCCATACTGTACCCTTTAGAAGGATGTCATTAGGCATAGCTCACCCTTAAGGAATGGTGATTATGCTCTACTTCTTTGAAGGCGAAGTATCTATATAAATTATCTGGAATTTTTCTGAACAGGAAATGTATCTATTCTCTTTCACTTTTAAAATTTATTTATATCAGTATGCACTCATTGGATATTTATTTAATGCTTTTGGTTATTATCCAAAAATGTTTTTTTTACTTTATTGCTTCAACTGTTTCATTTTTGGCCACTGTGCTCTTTCAGTTGTCTCCTTTGACATAATCATTTATTACATTCTCACTTAAGTACTTCCTTACCTTCTGGCATTTCAAGATGTTCCAGGTTCATCTTGTATATTTAATGCCCTGGTCCTAGAATCAGCCATTTCTTCAAGGAGCACAGGCTCCTTTTATTGGAAAATAGTCTTAGAAACAAATAACTGGGCTCTAGGTTGTTCATTTCTATTAAAGGATCATTGCCTCTAGGCCCTCTTGTTTGACAGATCAAGGGGATATGTGTGTATATACTAGTGTGTATATATATTATATATATTCATGTGTAATTTTACATGTAACTATATGTAACTTTCTGTGTAAATATTAAGCTAAATATGATTTTGTACTAATACCTTCAATACCTTCAATTCTAACATATTGTCACCCAAATCATGTTTGCCTTCTCTCCTTGCTTGTCTGTAAAACCTATCATTCCAAAAGAAAGAAATCTAGCTCTCATGAGTGTCTTTTAACATTTCATGCAAGACAAGTTTACTGCCAATAAAAAAAATCTTTCATTTTTTTTTCTTTTTGTCTTTATTTCTTCACTTTACCATGATAATTTCCCTGCATATAAAATTCTCAGTTGGTGTTTTGTTTTGTTTTTCTTTCAACACTTTACATATTTCAATCCACTCTCTTGCTTGAATGATTTTTCTGATAAGTCTGCTCTAATTCTTGTACTTGTTTCTCTATAGCAAGATTTTTTTTTTTTTTAATCTGGATACTTCCAAATATCCTTTTTGTCTTTGGTTTTCTGTAGTTTTAATATGATGTGCTTAGGAATGATTTTTTTTAACATATTTATCCTGATTGTTGTCTGAATTTCTTAGATCTGCTTTTCTGTTTTTTTGTTTGTTTGTTTTTGTTTTGTATCGGTCATTAATTTTGGACAGTCTTTGGCTCTTGACCGTTATTACTTCAAATCTTTTCCCAACTCCATTATCTTTATCTTCCTAACAGCAATATGTATGTTGTACCCTTTGCAATTATACCAAGATTCTTGAAATTTCTATTGTTACTTTTCCATTCTTTTTTCTCTTTGCATGTAATTTGAGAATTTCCTAATAGCCTATTTTCAACCTCACTTACTTTTCCTCAATCATGTGTTGTTTACTAACAAGCCGTCAAAGGCATTCATCTTTTTCTGTTACAGTGGGGTTTTTTTCTAGTATTTCCTTTTCCTCTTTTATGCTTTATATATGTTCTGTTTGGCTCACAGAAATTTCAGTTGTCTTTCCATGAGACTAGGAATCTGAGTGATTAAGTGAAATTAAATCAATCAAGTGGACAAATTTCAAATATCTAGACTTTTGGAAATGATTGGATTAAACATTCAGAAAATTAAGTTGTCCTTTCTTTAAAAAATAAAATCACCTTTTCTTTGGTCCATGTAAATATGTTCTTACGCCTGCTTTAGTAGGAAGCAGAGTTTAATTTTGGTTGTACATTAAAGTTAGTTTGCCATAATATTTAGTGCCAAGACAAGTACAGAACCACAGCATATGCTAAAATCTAAATCCTGGAGTCACATGTTGATCAGGAGCTAAATCAGGGTCAAGTACATAATTAGAATTATCCACATTTGGGGAAGGAAATTGAAGGGCCAGAATCTTTGAGTCATTACCAGAACCAAGTCAATTGAATCTAATGTGAACACCAGGTGAAGGAATAAGACTGAAGCAAAATGAGAGTGAAAGAAATTTCTATGAGCAGACTTTGCTGTCTTTCTATTGTGAAGGCTAAGAACTTCACCAATGCTGGTTCATCTTCATACAGATTAAAGACACAGTGTGGTAAGACTAGTATTGGTGATTGTTGAAGAGTGGGTAAAGCTTATTTAAAACTTTCTTGGAAAAGGCTAATTATAAAGAAACAAATAAATACAGACACATAATCTATGTGAGAAATCCTAAATGTAGATAACCCAGGTTACAATAATTTTAAACAAATGCTGTACTGTGATATAATTCATTATACTCACTAATGCTGTTGAGTAAGATATAAAAACACTTTTGCACACCCTCCCACCAAATTCCTACTTTCTGCCCAGAGTGCACTGCTTTTATAATCAGTTTCTCAAAGCATTTCTTTTGAAAAGGTTAGCATAAACATGACACATTGGGGAAACTGCAAAAACAACTTTCAACTGCAGTAGTTTATTTCCAACACAAACCACAAGCCATCATTCTTTTCTAAAGCTTAGAAATGAACAAAGAAGAAAGGTGTTCAAATACCAAACCTCCAAAATATTCTTGTTTTCTTTGAAATAGCAAGAATAAAACACTTTCTTACAACCACTTGAAACAATAACATGGCAGGAACAGTCATTACAGGGTAAAATTCTTTACAAAAACTGTCACTAGACACTGAGCTTAGGTGTCCTTATGCAGTGACTCAAGAGCTCAATGATGCTATTTTTTTAATAAACAGCAATGAACCTCTGAGTCTGACAGACTCCATTCCTTTCTCAAAAATTCAACTCCATACTAATGTAAAGCCGACTCTATACCTCCATTTAATTCTTGTCAAAGTTATCACAAGCAATTTGCTTTCTAATGAAAATAACAAAAGAGCCATGTCTCATTCTGCCGGCAATTTTTAGTAGAAAACACAAGAGACTGGAATACTGGCAACTTATTTTCTGGTGGTAGGATTAGTTTGCTGAAAAAAAAAAAGTAGAAAAGTGAGATTGGAAGGTGGGCAGAAGTAACTGAGCCCTTGAGAGAAAAGACAAGTCTTTTTTATCTTTGTATTCCTAGTCCTAGTGCAGGGCATTGTGCTCAATTATTGTTTGTGGAGTGAATGAGTAAATGAATGATCAAACGAGGAAAATCCCCACAAGGATGTTTACTACAGCACAAGGTAAATACTTTTTTTACTACAATCATGAAGGAGATCAATGAGGTCAGAGCTTACGGATACACTTCTCATGTTCAGCATGTCAATTGTGATAGCACCAATGGGGAAGTCATTCTTTCATTGAATAAATATGTGTTGAGAACACACTATGTTCTAGAAAATTTGCTGGACTTATGAGACACATTCAAGAATACTACACACATTGCTCTTCCTTAGGAGAGATATAATGGAAGAGTATAATGGAAGAGACAGGCATTAATCAAATAATTTCTTAAATATATAATTATAACTTGTTATTACAGCTGAAGAAAAAAGTATAGGGGACTATGGGAGTGCATATGGGAGCTCTCATCTGGTGAAGAAGTGGTGAAGATGCATCCCTGAAACATGGTGCTTAAGCTAAGATATAAAGATGAAAAAGGAATCAACTATGACAGGGTGTAGGAGGGTGGCTGTTGGGTAGGAAGGAAAAAGAAGGTATCAAAACTCTGAGGTGGGTGGGAGAGTCATGGGGAGCACTTGGAGAAGGTGCTTTGTAGAGATAGGTACAGACTGAACATGCCAGATGTATCCAAGTATATCTGCCTGAGAGCGGGACAGTCCCAATGTGCCAGACCCCACCCCATTGTCTGAGGCAATGAGACAACTCCCAGGAAGAACAGAGCCGAAATCGTGGTACTGCCTCCATCAAGGCAACCACTGCTTATGCCTAAACCAGATACAACTGCGACCTCCCACGCTGAGGATTTCCAAGGTCTTACCCGTAACATTCGTCTGTCTTCAGAGAGCGTGTGTGTAACACACAGGTCACGCAGATTGAATCTTTCCTGTTTTTCAGCGTGAAGCCTTTCTTTTCTCACACATTTGCTCCATTTTCTCTATTAGATACCTCGGTAATGGCTCTACCAGACATCCTCTACCCTGGTCCAACAGGACTTCCATCAAATGTGCAAATCCAACCATGCCACTTCCCTGCTTAAGCTTCAATCTTTTTCTATGACCTAAAGAAACCCCAGGTTCTTAGTCAGGCATTTGAACCCCTAATGATGTGGCCCCAGCCTAATTCTACGGCCTCATGTCTGCCCCTTGCTCTATGCAATTTATAATCACATGATGAAAATAATTGCTTTGGATTCCATAAAAATATGGTGTACTCCCTTCCTGTGGTATGTAAATGACATTCTTCCTGATTAAATTAGCTTTCTCATTCTACTTCCTTGACTGCTTAATTTCACATTTGTTTCCATATCCAACTATAGTTGTACCTCTTCCAGAAAATTTCCTGATAGGAAAGTAAGGGAACATAAACTGGGGGGTGGGGGGAAACATGGGCTTTGGATTTAAATAGATAGGATAGTGAATCTTGGATCTTCTACTTATGAGCTGTGGAAGTATATTTACCTCTCAGATGATGATGGTGATGATGATTTTATTATTATTATTATTATTAATTAGAATGAAGACAATTATATCTATGTTCTTCAGTGAGGACTCAAGGAGTATGGCATATAAAGGACTTAGCAGAGAACCTGAAACATAATAAACATTTCATAGTTGGCACTAATAGTCATTTTTCTGTAGTTTGTTATTGTTGTTATTTAGATGATGTTCTATGGGCTCTGACAACACATCTTTCTTGACATTAAACATATGAGACTGAAAATATATGTTTGTACACCCATGTTTCCCTTTACACTGCAAGATCCTTAGGGCACACAAAACTAGCACCCAGCAGACTGGAATATAGACACAGCTTATGTCTGCTCAGTCTTCTCTGTTCTCAAGGAGTAAATAAACTTCTTTTTCTTTCTGACTAAATATCTGTATTCAGATAAAACTTATAACTTCCCAACTCATTAGCTGAGTAGGTGTTAGAAATTCTCCATTAGTGTCAAGTAAATAAAACCAAATTGCAAAGCAATTAGCCAATTGTATTTGTGTATTTTTTCCTTTGGCTCTTTTTAAATAAAGACAGACTAAATAAATCTCCAGTTTGTCTCTGAAGTTTCTTTTTTCTCAAATGCACAGATTGTATTCTAGGTATAAATAGAAAAATTACATCTTTTCAACTTTTTAAAATATGCTGAATTCAATAAAATTATACTGTGTACTTATCTATGAATTCTGGAACAGATAATAAATGCTTTTAGGACAAACTCTTTGGCTAGTCTAAAATTCTGAAAAGTAATTTTTGTTACTGAAAACCTCAATCTTTTTTTAAACCTTTTTACAAGACTTTGTTAAGCATCAATTCTATGACATTATAGGAAACTCAACAGAACTAAAAGTCATATACTGATAACATTTTAAACCACAGAAATAAAAAATGTAGTCTCAGAAACGAAAAGGCAAGCCTCTGATATTTTCTCTACAAAATTTTTAATATATATTAGTGTAGAGTAGTAGAAGAATACAAATGCCAATTTCTGATTGATATAAAAATATAAGCTTTCCATTTTCTTAGTTCAATGGAAGTAGTTTATTCAGCCCCTTTCTGAGTAGGATTGGGATTAGGGGGTTGGGATGAGAAGCTTTCTTCCCAGAAGCAGAATAAGTATCTCCCTTACCAGTAAGTATCAACTACACAGTTATTCAGCCCTCATTGCCTTTTATGAGAGAGAAAACCTTTTTAAATTTTTTTCTTTCACTCATTATTTGGTTTTAATGGATTATTATCCAGATTACTCACTGGCTTTCAAATGTTATTATTACAGAAAAGAGAATGATATATTTTTGTGTCAGGAAACAAAGGGCTATGAGCTGGAAAGAGTCAGAGTCTGAAAAACATGGGAGAAGAAAGGGGCACATGAATATCTGGATTCCTCTAACAGGAACACGGTCTCTGAGAAAGGACACTTTGCAAAAGAACCTGGTAATAGGGGAAAAAAAAATAATTGCAAAAAGCATTGTTTTATTGTTGAACAACTTTGTTGAATAAAAGTTCTTTTAAGTCATTCATAAGTCATGTTCCCATTAGTCAAAACACTTTGCCAAATTCACCAGCAGCCCCCATCAGCCTGTCTCCTAACCAACAAGAGGCTAATGCCGTGATTATTTTCTCTGTGAGTCAGCTGACTCTTAAGTGATACTCCTCTATACTTCATCCTTGAGAAACTGCAAGATCAAATGGGCTCCCAAACACCTGGTGGGATAGGAAAGAGGAGGTCTTACCCCTTGTACTTGTGACTCAAATTGTGATTATGCCCAGGCTCTTAAAACTGAGACAGTTGGGAATGGATACTCCTGATATACCTGTGACCTGGTTAGTCACAGATCATTATCATGGAAATTCAGTTTATTTTGTACCTCTAACTATCCACAAAAGATTTTAACAATAGCTCGTGTAAAGCATAGTAAGAAAGCTGCATTATAAGGGAGATATTCTGTAATTTTTCTTACATGATATGAACATCAGTTGGATTGTATATTAAAGAAAAAACAAATTTCTCTACAATTTTAAGGTATCGAAGGGCTTATATGGAAGATTTCAGAGAGGGGTCTAAATAACTGAGGTTGAGAAGATTCGGGTATTTCACATGCCAGTTGATTGTCTCAAGCAGAAACGGATCCAGTTATAATAGAGACAAATATTTCAAAGAGAATCTTATGACAGTAGAATACAACTTTCTGATTTCTGACGAAAATCTTCACCTTCCAGTCCTGAAAAGTTTTTTATTGTAATCTTTTTACAGGGTAATGCACTGAACTACCTACTTTTCTCCCTGAGGAATTTTCCTCTTTTCAAACTTGAGAAGCACAAGGGCCAGAACAATTGTGGAACTATTCAGAGGAAGAATGTCAGCTTTTGATAAGTTGACTTTTCTCTCACTTGAAGGGACCAGAGGAAATCAGCAGGTGAAAGGAAAATTGATGAAGCTTTTGGCACAGAAAATCATATCTACATACATTGCCTCTCATAGGTCACTCACTTTCTCCACGCTCTACCTACTACCCGATTTGTTGACCATAAACCACTCCTTCGATAACAATTCTTGGGTAGCCTGACTGATGACCTAGCTCTCTTGGGCTGCCTGTGTGGTACTGAAAGTTATCTTGGTACGGACAACTGACCGCCAATTCATTTCTACAGAAAAACTAATTTCTCCCCTATTGGACTACAGATTGACTAAATTGAACTTTAATGGTTGTTTTTATTACAGGTTAGGAGCCAATCTTACTCTAAAACTTTTCCAATTGTAAAAAAGTTTTCTTAACAAAAATGCCCGAATTTAATACTTAATGCTGTTTTATATAACCTTGTCTTCAAAAGTGAAGTTAAATCACAGAAAATATTGCTAAAAAGGATTCACCAGCTTATTCAAGACGGCAGACTGAGCACTCAGTTTTACTGTCTCTTCTTCCCAAACTCCCTTTGGGATTATAAGAAGTTATGAAAGAAATAAGAAGACTAACTGCAGTAAACAAGAACTCAGTGGGCCAGGATATTTGAGGAAATCTGGAGAATTTCAAGCAGATGGGTTGACATTAATAGAGAAATTCACAATCCAAAACACCAGAGGTAAGGATCTTTACTGAGGGAGCCCTGGAGGCACTGAAATCTGAGCTAATTGCACAAAGGAGAGGTGTGGGACACAGGACAATTATGAGTGTAATGAATTAAATAACTCTATTAGGAATAAGAGGGCCAGTTAGGAATTCATGCTTCTATTACCATTTCTCCTCCCCTCTAATGAAAAATGGCAGCTTTTTAGCCCCAAGATAAAAACATAGGAACTGCTCTCTGTAGAAAGGAGATGGAGCCATAAAGGTAGACTCAATAAATTTCAAAAGAATGAAATTATTCAGAGTATGTTCTCTAACCACAAAGGGATTAAGCTAGAATTTATTTTATTTAAAATTATTTTTATTTAAAAAAAAAGAGGGGGCTTCCCTGGTGGCGCAGTGGTTGAGAGTCCGCCTGCCGATACAGGGGAAATGGGTTCGTGCCCCGGTCCGGGAAGATCCCACTTGCCGCGGAGTGGCTGGGCCCGTGAGCCATGGCCACTGAGCATGCACCTCCAAAGTCTGTGCTACGCAACGGGAGAGGCCACAACAATGAGAGGCCCGAGTACCACAAAAAAAAAGAAGATAACTAGAAAAACCCAAATTCCAAACTCCAAGGTATTAGACAAGATATTTTTACCTATTCCAGGGTCAAAGAAGAACAAATGAAAATTGGAAAATATTTTAAATAAAAGTCAACAAAGCTATAAAATATTTACACGTGTGGAATACAGCTGAAATAATGTTTTGAGAGAAATTTAGAGGCTTAACTATATGTTTTAGAAGAAAGGTAAAGGTTGAAAATCAATGGTTTAAGCATTTATCACAAAATTTGAGAACAAAAAATTTAAGTCAAATCCAAAGAATGTACAAGAAAATAAATATCAAAGATAAAAGAAGAGATCAATAAAATACAATGTAAATATACAACAGAGAACACAAACAGAATTAAAAGCTTGTTCTTTGAAAATACCAATAAAATTGATAAACCACTTGGAAAAATATTCAAGAGAAAAATTTAAGTGACATGAATTAGTAATATTAGGCTTGAACAAGAGACAGAAATAATTCCAATATGAAATGATGATAGGATTATAGTATGACAAACTTTATAATACTCAATTTTAAAATTTTGAAGGAATAGAAAAATTCACTGAATAATACAAGGCTGAAAGGAAAATAAATATAACATCTGATTTTTTCGGTACTTATTACAGTATTGAATCCATAATTTGAGTTCTTCCACAATGAAAACCTCAGAACCAGACAGCTTTTCTAGGTAATTTCTTTCAATAGTGCCAATCTTACTGAAAATTATTCCAATAAAAGAAATAAAGGGAAATGATTCCTAACCTTTTATAAGACTATCATAATTTTGATTCCAAATACTGACAAGTATTTTTCAGGAACAAAATATATTATTGGCCAATCTTTCTCAGGAACTTAAATACAAAAATGTAGCAAAAATGTATCAAAACACACAAAGGTAATTAATAAAATTTATACACTCATAGACAAGGGAAAACATAATTAGATAATTTTAATACATGTTCAAAAGGCAAAAGGGCATTTGACAATATTTTACAGCTATTTATAATTTAAAAAAACAGAAAACTAGAATAGAAAAGATTTCCCTTAATCTGAAAAAGAATAGCCCCCCCAAAAACCTACATCACACATTATGCACAATGGTGAAATATTGAAAACTTTTCCCCAGAAATTGGGAAAAGTAAATGAGTACCCATTATCAGTGCTTCTATACCATATTTCAATAAACCAAGGAAAAGAAATAAACAGAATTATGATATGGAGAAAATTATAACATCAGTACTTACAGATGACATTATCATGCAGATAGAGAACACAAAGAAGTCTATAAACTATTAGAATTAATTAATACATTTAGCTAGTCTGTTAGTTATAGAATAATGTAAAAAATCAAATACAGTTCTATATACCAACACCAAATAGTTAGAAAATAAGATTAATAAATTACCATAAAAAAACATTCAATACTAGTCCCTAAATATGGCTGGACCAGAAGATATTTATTGCCTATCTGTGGTCTTAATAGTGATAGAATGTGTTTAGCTCCACAGTGAGCACATGGGCTACATTTCGTGCAATCATTTTATCTTCATCTTGGTGCCTAGTACGATGTCTTGCATTCTTTAGGCAATCACGACTGAGGTGCTTTGATTCTTTACTGCATGCAAATGGAAAGAAAAAACAAAAAAACAAATGGAGAAAGACGTTACACAAATACTTTGTTTTTGTTTCCTTCTTTTGATGGAGTCTCTCACAGTCTTGCCGTGGAGCATGGCAGCAGTCCATCCAGGGACAGTATGTCTTTCATGTAGTCGGCACTGAGAAAATTCCTGTCAGAGGATCAGAACTCTATTCCAAGCTGTTACTGTTAAGCTCTAAAGCAACGGAGGCCCTTACTTTTGGCAACAATCGGCCCTTCTTCCCAAGATACTGACTGCATTTTTTTGCAATCACAAACTAGAACTGTGGTTCAAAATAACAAAACACATTTTTTAAAATAAACTGAAACTATTGAGTGGATTTCATACCTACAGAATCTCAAGACCCCCTGGTACACAGACAGGTTTCAGTATCTCATAATGGAAAACGTTTTGTAGGAAAAGGATCCAGAGCAATTCTGATATTCTCTTTTTTTTTTTTTTTTTTTTTTTTT
>NC_041224.1:165484046-165532399 GCF_002837175.3 Physeter macrocephalus
GCCGCTCCGCGGCATGTGGGATCCTCCCAGACCGGGGCGCGAACCCGGTTCCCCTGCATCGGCAGGCGGACGCGCAACCTCTGCGCCACCAGGGAAGGGAAGCCCCTGATATTCTCTTGTTCAAGCATTCCTTGATCATTTTGTATGACATTATTGATTTTATCCTAATTTTTAAGTCTTTGATTTGCTGCTATCACAGAAAAGCTAAACAGCAATTGGCAGAAAGAGTTAATTGTTGAGTATTATTAGTTAGCTCAGTTTGCCATAACAAAATACCACAAAGAGTTTGGATTAAACAACAGAAATTTATTTTTCTCATAATTCTAGGTGCTGGAAGTCCAAGATCAAGGTGCCAACAGGTAAGACCTTTCTTCTTGCCATTTTGCTTTGTTTTCACATGATGTTTCCTCTGTGTGCACTCAGAGACTGAGAGAGAGAGATCTTTTCCTCTTCTTATAAGGACATCAGTCCCATAGGATTAGGATCCCACCTTTATGATCTTATTTAATTTTAACTCCCTCCTTAAAGGCCCTACCTCCAAATGTAGTCACATTGGGGTTAGGGCTTCAGCACATTCATTTGGGTGAAACACAATTCAGTCCATAATGTTGATATTAGATTACTTTTTTAAAAAAGTGACAAAGGAATAAAAAAGGATTTTTTACATATGGATTTTAAATAGCAAATTTTTAATTCAAAGTTACGAAAGAATGATAACAAAATTCTAACTTTGTAAGCCATGTTGCTTTGTTTTCACATGATGTTTCCTCTGTGTGCACTCAGAGACTGAGAGAGAGAGATCTTTTCCTCTTCTTATAAGGACATCAGTCCCATAGGATTAGGATCCCACCTTTATGATCTTATTTAATTTTAACTCCCTCCTTAAAGGCCCTACCTCCAAATGTAGTCACATTGGGGTTAGGGCTTCAGCACATTCATTTGGGTGAAACACAATTCAGTCCATAATGTTGATATTAGATTACTTTTTTTAAAAAGTGACAAAGGAATAAAAAAGGATTTTTTACATATGGATTTTAAATATGTTTGGATTTAAAATAGCAAATTTTTAATTCAAAGTTACGAAAGTTTGATAACAAAATTCTAACTTTGTAAGCCATGGTCAATAACATAAACTTTAACGTTAACTAGAGCATCGCAAAATTTTTAAAGAAACTTGCCTCAACATTTCTCACATATCATAGCTAAGTGAAGAGAAATAATTTTCATGCATCCAGAAGTGATAAGTATTAAGCAAGAAGAAATTATTTTAGTGTCAACTTCCTTGAGACTAGTGAGAATTGACAGTGCATAACAGTACAGAGAAATAATATTTTTAAATGTTTACTTAAAAACTAAGACTGTGTGTGTGTGTGTGTGTGTGTGTGTGTGTGTATGTGTGTGTGTGACCAATTAGTGTGGGGACCAAGAAACTTTCCAAAAACTTTAAAATTGTTTTTCCTGATTATTTTCATAGAAAAAATTAGTAAAGATTAAATTATGGTTTAGGATCCTCAGTTTAAGCAGCTAGAAATTTGTGAAATATATTTTAGAAAAAAATTCCAACAGAAATTAAAAGGAACAAGGGTATTATTTGACTATCTGAAAAACAATGATTTTACAAAACAATTCATGCTCCCAGCATGCCAGAAAAACAAACATTCTATATCAAACTGAATTGGAAATACTACCAGTGCTCTGGAACTACTTACTGTTTCAAGCTATGGCTCTAATCTGTTGACTAGTAAGAAAATTGCTCGAAGTCCAGTTTTGTCATTATTATAAACAGAAAACTGCAAAACTAATGCTTTGATACTTGATATTTTGAGTTTTTTGATTCAAGTATTGTAGCACCTCTTCAATATTTCTTGAGTAACTTCTAGTTACATCTGATGAAAATTTCCTCTAGGTAAATCGACTACGTAATTTATAGTATTTTAGAGTTAATCTAAATTAAAACCATTTTAATATCACCCATCAATGCTCAGACAGAGCCACATTTAATGTCTTTTAACCAAATTGTACTAGTGTTTTTGCTGTAGCAACTTCCAGAAAATTTAAATTCCTGAATATCATGTGGAGAAATGTTTTAGGTGGTATACTGATTATGTGCTAAGGGAAGTTGGGTTTAGGAGGTACTAGTAACTGGAGAAAATGGTTTTATAACAGCTACATTCTTGTACTTTGTACTATACTTTCTTCAGTGAAAACATTTTTTTTCTGTTATGTTTAACTATTCAATTGTTTTTAGTGACACTCAAATTCAAGATAAAATGAAGTTGTCATCACTATGAAATTTTAACCTGGAAACTGGAAGAAAAATCTGTTGAATTTATAAAACTGGATTTCAGATGTTAATGGGGGCCCTTCAGAAAATTTTGTTGGTTAGTAAAGCAGGGTTCTGTTTAAAGAAAATAAAATTCAGGATAAATAAATCGTTTTCATAAGCAACCTCAATGACTGGTTCTAGCACCAAACACACTACGGAGATTTTTATGAATGCAGATAATACTGTGCTAAATTTCAATCACATATGCATCCTTTTTTTTTTTTTAATCCCTTAATGTGAGTTGTGATCTAGGATGTACTGTTGCATGTAGATGTCAATTTAATGAGGAAATTACCTCAGCTAGGACTTTGTTCTTCTCATGCTTTTGGCACAGATGCCTGTACAACTTGGTCAAAAGTTACAATTTTGGTTGTTCCACAAAAACATTATATAAAATGAACGAATATTGGTGCTGGTGACTGTCTATTGTTTGAGCACTGCTTTATTTCATTCATATTATTTTTCTACCCTTTTCTGTCATTCTAATATAAAGTTACTTTGATCACATTAATTTTCAAATATCTTATAGTTATTCAGGTTGACTAGGAAATATATGACAGTTCTCATTATTTTGATATCATCCACATTTAATCCATGGTGTAAGATCACAGATTTTTTTTTTACCATGATAGAGAAGCCATTGCATCCCACTATTAAGACTTCCTAAAGAGCATAGAATTTCAAGTGGAAGAAGGGGTGCAGCACTACTTTTTCTAACACATTAACTTCTCAGGTATCTTCAGAATTCCATAGCTTTCCTGGCTTAAATGTTGTGTCTCTAAGAGCTTTCTCCTTTTTTTTGCTTTTGTTTTTGAACCTAATCTAAACAGACTTTCATCCCATCACTTCAGTTGGTCTATAAATATCAATTCAGTACTGATGACTTCCAAAATTCTATTTTTATTTGTTTATTTATTAACTGTCCACTCCAATAGGATCTAATCTACATCAGGCCAGGGACTTTTTCTATATTGTTTATTGCTGTAGTTCTAAAATATAGAAGAGTACCTGGTAAATAATAAATACCCAGTAAATAGATTTTGAATAAATTATTTCATTATTTTTCTTTTTGATGAGTATTTTAAGAGACATTCCTGGGCTATTTAGAATTTCCTCCAAATTCCAAGGAAAAAACATCGAAAATGCTTACCTTTTCCAAGGGATAACCTTCTCCAAAAATACATCCATGGTTTCTAAGAAACTCTTTGCTTTATTTCCTAAAGTAACCATTTGTTCACACATTCCATGAAAATCTACACCCACCTGACCCACAGAAAGTATTTGCAGAAACCAAACAGTCCAATTTAAGAATTAAATCTTAATTCAGTCATATAATAGCTGTGTAGATCTTGTAAGTCACATAACATCTGTGAACTTCAGCCTTGCAATCAGACATAAATAATTCTTAACTTGCAAATATGGTAGAAGAATTAGAGATAATATACATAAAGCCAAGGTCACAGAACCAGGACATGTGTCAGGGGCTCAAAAAGAGAAAGGTAATTATTTCATTTTATTATTATTGAAAAATATTTAAATGCTCTTGATAAAACAAAATTCAACTAATTTGCATTAATTGCCTACAGAGTTCAAGGCATTTTGTCAGGCTCTGTAAGGTTGTTTTCTTTTGCTTCTGGAAAGCGGCTATGGTAGGCATGGACCACTGGAATCCAATCTGATTTGATGGAGGGTGTCAGTCTTTGTGGGGGCTGGTTTTCCTCTCTTCTTCAAGTAGGACTTCAGGGGCAGGGGTCCCAAATGAACTGGTGGTGTTTACCAAGATTCCTCTTTCATGTTGAGGCTTGATTTCTAAGTTCTGTTCCCCTTAACCCCTAGTACTGCTGAAAGCTCCCTATGAGCTTTTGTGTTATGTGTTAGCAAATGCCTCCAAGGAAAAAGCTGTGCTAATCCTTGGGCTTACATATGAGCATCCTGTCTCTTCAAGACTCTGAACGCTCAAGTCCTGGTTGAGGCATTGAAAAACCAAAAAGCCTTGGTTTTTCACCAATACCTTCAAACAAACTGTAAAAAAAAACTTTTCCCCTAGTTTCTTGTTGTTTCCAGTGAAGAGTTAATCTGAAATAGTTTATCTACAAATATCAGAAGGAATATCTGTAATATTGATATTTATGAATAATATATTTTTCACTATTTTTTCTCAAGATCATCATTTTCTTTAATAATACCGCATCATGCTTAATGTTTGTAAATTGGTAAGTTCACAA
The DNA here is from genome assembly GCF_002837175.3 of Physeter macrocephalus. Lineage (NCBI taxonomy): Eukaryota > Metazoa > Chordata > Mammalia > Artiodactyla > Physeteridae > Physeter > Physeter macrocephalus. Next base: position 165,488,598 of record NC_041224.1, read on the forward strand.
AACATAAGCTGAAAGCCGTGGCTGTGAGGGCCTTGGTGTCAGACTACATTAGCATGCACGTACATGTAAAATTAATCAACAGACTTAGCAACTCGTTGCGTAGTTCCCTTAGAGCCTGGGGTTAAACATCTGTCTGGAGTGATGTTTCCTAAAAGGCTTTATGTAATGGCCAGAGGAGCTCAGAGTAGGCACTTAGTGTGGACGGAAGGGCAAGATAGACACTTGAGGGGAACTGCTGGGTTTCAGTGAACTGACAATCTCACCATCATACCCAAAGTTTGCAAGCTTAGACTCCAAAAGCTTTTAAAGCTTCTTGCATCTGTGTTGCCTGACTGCCTTTAACATTAAGCATTTATGTCCAGTATACTCTGAACATATGTCTTTTTTCAGAGTGTCTTTAATGTGAATGAAAATGTCTGCATCTTTCTGTTCCATAAATCACAACTTTAACTTTGTCGTACTGGGCTGCATGGTTTGGTTTTGCCAGGCTTTGCAACTGGAAAAAGTTGAACCAGTAATGCTTTAGATACATTTGCAGTGGTTTAAAGCATCAGCAAGTTTTTGTTTCCTCAATCGTTGACAAAGTTCATGATGTGTTATAAGGAAGCATCATATAATTGAAAGAACATGAGCTTCAGATTCAGTTCTCCACTCTCCTACTTATTAGCTGTGTGACTGAAACTGCCTCCTTGTCCTTTGAGCTACACTATGCCATCTCCTGAGGGATATCACCCATAAATCTCTAGTTGGGGTTACACATATTATATTCTATTTGGAAGGCGCTCTATAAGCATAGTTACTCTGGAACCAGTTCAAAAAATCAATCTTACTCGGTTGCTTCCATAACTAACAGTCCTAAACAAATTGAGTTCTGTACTGACACTCTACAGACATACAAATAATTAATAGTGGGGGAGGGAAGCTTTAACAGTGACAGAATAACTCCTTTCACTTAGCTGTTTAAATGCTGCTTGAAAATGTTGCAAAATGATAATCAACGCACCTTAAGGCAATTTATTTAGAATACAGAAGATTAGAGACATGCATAGGAGAGATTTCCTGGGGTGAACAGATGCTTCACTAAGTATCAGTCATTTGGAAGTGAGTAATAGTCAGCTGTCACTGAGTTGAATAGCAAGATTTCTTGTTCAATGCGATGTTTGCACTGAATGAAGGTACTCTATTAGTGAAATAAAAGAAAAAGTGATTAGGTTTTTGTACAAGTTTCCTTAAATTAGTTTCTTATTAAATAATAGATATTTTTTCAAACTTAAAATGAACTCAATTTATATATGAGATCTGACAGAATCTTTTTCTGGGAAATAAATGGTCCAGCGGTCATGAGCTTTGAATTTTAACAATATTCTGCTCCTATCACCTGTGACCCTGGGCATGTTAATTAAACTTCCAGAAAATCAGTTGCCTCATCTTTAAAATGAGAATTATAAAGGAGATTAACTCTCAAAACAATTTCTTGCTCAAAGCGTGGATGAAAGACTGTGCAATATTTAGGTGATTTGCTGGCTTGGTGGTGAAGCAGCTAATTGGAATTTGGGGAGACAGCCACAGTCAGGCATTATTAATAGATCTCAGGAGTAAAGATTAACAAGGTAGATTTGAGTCTCTGCTAGGCAGAATAATCCCCCCCACAGAAAAATGTCCAAGTCCTAATCCTCAGAACTTGCAAATATGCTACTTAACATGGGACTTTGCAATTGTGGCTAAACTAGGACCTTGAAGTGAGGAGATTATTTTTGGTTATCCAGGAGGGCTCAATGCAATTGCATGCATCCTAAAACAGTTATACTCCAATAAAGATGTTAAAAAAAGAAAAAAAAAAAAGTGGCAAAGGGAGACAGAAGAAGTCAGAGTGATGTGATATGAGTAGGACTCCACCTGTCACTGCTGGCTTTGTAGATGCAGGAAGGAGAACACAAGCATAGGAACATAGGCTGAATTCAAAGATGCAAGGAAATATTAATAGATTCTCCCCTTAAATCCTCCAGAAAGAAAGGTATACCAACTATCACCTTGATTCTAGCCCAGTAAGACAGTGTCACACTTCTGACCTACAAAACTGAAATTAATAAATTAGGGTTGTTTTAAGCTACTAAGTTTGAGGAAATTTGTTGTAGTAGTAATAGAAAATTAATACAGCACTTAACATGGTAAGCAACACACAAAATCTTCTCTATAAATGAAGGAAGGTTTAGATATCCTGGATGAATAAATGAATGAGTAATGAATGAATGGATTACTATTATAAACACACATATAGAGCTTTCTGAAGAATAGGGTTAAATGGACCAAGGGCCTTTCAATTTCATAGTCTTTATGAATCCTGTGACTCCACACTCAAGTTTCTCCTTTTGGGGAGGATATCTCACTATTAAAAGCTCACTTCTCTGCCCATCAGCATGAGTGATTTTCCCCATAGCAGATGCACTGTAATGCAAATACTAGCCCACAAGACTATCTTTCTAGAATGGTTTCTGGAAAGCAGGATTGTGTCAACTTCATTACTATTATCCCAATGCCCAGGACAGAACCTGGCTCAAGTAGGGATGCAATAGACAGTGGATAATAGGATGAATGGAATGAAGGAGGGAAACCAGAGAATGACTGAGAGTTCCATTTGCTCATCTCTGAATCAAATGTTTTGGAAAATTTAAACATTGTTTAGTCTTTGCCCACACATAGCACATGTTAATTCCTTCCCCAAGGGAGGAAACATAAGGTCCAATCTAGTCACTGTATCTACTCAAAATCCAGGATCTCCTGAACTTGAACAGTCCTCTCCATGTGGTCTCACCAGGATTCCCTGTGCTCTGGCTGCCCACAAACTGAAAAGAGCAAGTTTCCCCAACCACATACAAAATTATATATACAATATAGAAGAGGCATTATAAAGAGAAGGAATGGGAGACTTACTAATTGTTCTTTTGAAGCAGTTCTGAAATCCCACTGGGGGAATACTATGAAAGCCTTTGAACCCAGAAGAGGAGAAATAATCTTCGTGGTCCTGACTCTATTCTCTGGAAGTTCTGTCTTATCTATCATGCTCCATGGCAATGTCTGAAGCAGGAATAATGCTCTTTGAAGACACTGAATATCTTTAAAAACCAGCATTCTGTACGTGGAAGTTCAGAGGACCAAAGTTTGTCATAAATCACAAAAAGTCAAATAATTTTCAGTTTGCCCCGTGGTTTATTTGGCAAAATTACTCCTTCAGAAATTTTGTAGGCTTCTAATATATTTAATTCAGTTATATATGTTAATAAAAATACTTAAATTGTTACACATAGTCTCAAATGTACTTTATTTCTTTGTTTCCTCACCTCTATGCCCTAACTTTTAATTGTTACTAAATTGAAGCTACCAAGATTCAGTGGAAAGGCTACACAATTAGTCATCTTTGCTGCAAACTGCATTTTCCGTCTCTTGAGCTAAAATTCACATATAATTAAGTTTATCAATATTATATGTACAATGTGATATTTACAAAATATGCAATTGTGTAACTAATGCCACAGTTATGACATAAAATATTTCTGGCACACCAAAAAGTTTCCTCACATACCTTTGTAGTCAACCTCTGCTTCATGCCCAGCCCCTGGCAACTGCTGATATGCTTTCTGTTACTAGACATTATTTTATTTTGTCTATAATTTCTTATCAAATGAATCATACAGTATGTGCTCTTTTGTATCTGGCTTCTTTTAATCAGCCTAGTGATTTTGAGATTCTTCCTTGATACCATGTGTATCAGTTATTCATTCTATTTTTTGCTAAGTAGAATCTCATTATATGGATACATCAAAATTTGTTTATTATCCTCTTGATGGCCATTTGGGTTTTTTCCAGTTTTTTGTTGTCATGCTGTATGACCTACGACCATTTGTGTGCAAAGTTTTATGGGAACATGTTTTCATTTCTTTTTGATAAATATGGGAGTGATAAATATGGCACATACATGTTTGATTTTACAAGAAACTGCCAAAGTGATTGTATGATCTTACATTCCCACCAGTAATTTATGAGTTTCAGTTATTCTTTCCAACATGTGATTTTGTCAGTCTTTTTAATTTTAGCTATTCTAGAAAGTGTGCAGTGATTTTATTGTGATGTTTATTTCCTGTTAGTGATGATTATGCTATATGTCTTTTTATGTGTTTTATATATCTTCTTTTATCTTCTTCTATAAAATGTTTCTTCAAATATTTTGCCCCCCTGCTTGTTCTTATTGAGTTATAGAGTTCTGCATATACAGTTTTGGGAAAAAAAAATGTCCTTTGTCAAATTTTATATTGCAAATATTTTCTCCCGTTGGTGACTTGCCTTTAAATTCCCATAAAAGAGTTCTTTGTCGAGCAGAAGTTTTGATTTAGGTAAGTCCAGTATATCAGTTTTGTCTTTTGTGGTCTGTGCTGTTTGTGTCCTATCAAAGATATCATTGCCTTTCCCAAGGCTACAAAAATTTTCTCATATGATTTCTTCTAAAAATTTAATTGTTTTAGCTCTCACATTTAAGTCAATGATCCATTGTAAATCAACATTTTGTGTATTCTGAAGACTAAAAGTAGCAATTCATTATTTTGCATACGGATGTCAATGGTTACTTCACTATTTTAACAAAAATATGAATATCCTTCTTCCATATGTCTATTTTTAGAATCTTCATTCTGTCCCATGTGTCCATCTATATGCCAACACCACCTTGTTTTGTTTACTTACATTATATTAAGTCTTGATATAATGTATAGTAAGTACTCCAAATTGGTTTTTATTTTAAAAAAATTATTTCTGACATAGGGTTCATTTTCATTTCCACATAAATTTTTAAATAATCTTGTCTAAAAATTCTACCAAAAGGAAAAACAAAAAAATCCTTCTTAGATTTTGATCAGAATTACCCTGAGTCTATAGATCAATTTTGTGAGAATGAACATCCTAATACTATTTTGTCTTTCAATCCATGAATATGGTATATATTTCCATTTCTTTAGGTCTTAAGTTACCTGAGCAATGTTTTGTAGTTTTCAGTTGACATGTCTTGCTTATGTTTAATTAAATTTCAATGTGTAAGGTTTTTTGTTTTTGTTTTCAGCTTCCTTTTCTTACCTTAGTATAACGTTGAATAGAAGTGATAAAGACAGGCATCTTTGCCTTTTTCCTGATCATAAGAGGAAAGAAAGCATTCAGTCTTTTACCATGAAGTGTAATGTTAGTTATAGGTATTTTTGTAAATGTCCTTTGTCAATTTGGGGACCTGCTCCTTACCTTTATTTCTAGATTGTTTTTTTTATGAGTATGTGTTGAATTTTGTAAGAAATTTACTGAGATGATTATATAGTTTTCCTTCCTTAATTCCTTTCTCACTCTCTTTTTCCCTCCCTTCCTTCCTTCCCTCCTATACTTTCTTCAGTTGTCCAGTTGTTTAAGGAAAAATAATAAATTGTTCTCTTATTACTTCACCTTTGCTGGAAAGTATTTTTTTCTTGTACATGGCTGTTTTAATATGATTTTTGTTACCTAAGGTTATTTTCATCATATTACCCCCCTGTTTAGGGGTCAGAAGCAATTTGCATTCTCATAGAGAGAGTGTCTGAATTTCCAGACACTTGAAAAATGGTTAGTTCTTTCCTATATGTGTTTATTTTTTTCTTGTAATACAAAAAGGTTCAATAGTAGCCAGCAGACACTTTTACCCTGATTCTTCTCAATCTTTTCCCCACAGCTGCCAGTACAGTAGACACGTGATTTTCCCCCAGGAAATTGCAGGCAAGAGTTTTACCAAATGTTTGCCATTATGTAATATGGATCATCATCTCTTCAGCCTCTGATAACAGCTTTATTACTTCTTGTTTCCTGTATGCTAAGCCTTTGCCACATGTTTTAGATTTTTTGTTACAAAGCATGTCTCTTGAGTTTATCCTAGGCATTAACACCCAGATGGCAGTGGGAAACAGAAATGAGAGAGAGAGAAGGCACACTAGAAGTGACACATCGATTCTACTCACATTCTACTGGGGAAAAGTAGTCCCGTGTCATACCTGTGTACAAGAGAGATTTATTTAACTTTGTAGTTAGAAAACAAAGAATAGATTTAATGAACTATTAGTCCATCTTTCGTACAATGCTGTAACTTCTTTTCCTAAGGAAGTTACCCTGTAAATGCACACTGACATAAGTCTTGTAAGGACTCATGACCAAGTCCTCCAGTATGTGGAGGAGGGTTAATGTCTAAATGTCAATTCACTAGACAAATACTAGAAAAGAAACTGACACTAGGAGAATTTGTGGACTTTGCTAAACCTTATCAGCTACAAAACTGCTGTTAGATTTGGGAATAGACTGATGCTGTTTGACTGAAAAAGAACATAATTTCATATCAGTCTGAATCCACCAAAATGGATAAAATTCTCAGAGGTTTTGGATTCAATGTGTTAGCTCGAGCAGCTGGGGATAGTAACAATTGTTTGGTTATAATTGTTCACTCATTTAGTATAATTGTCTCATACTAAATGTAGTTGAGATGTGAGCATTTTAAAAATAATGCTGGTGAAGTACTCCACATAATCAGGAGAGAGTGAAATGCTGGAGTGAACTTGTCATTCATGACCCTCCCTATCCTTCATGAAATCGCAGCAGACCCAAGGTTGTGAAGGGAGCAGCAGCACATTTAAATAGTGATTAGTGGCTGTATTTGTCATCTGAGATACTGATGCAAAAAGTTATGGGTGAAATGAGTCCATTGTTTTTAGGGGGATTGGAAGAATCCTGGAATGGCTATGCAGAAATGGAAGTACATAAACAGAAGTTGCTACGAGAGGAAATGGAGTTGCCACAGAAATTGGAAGGGTCTAACATGCTGGAATATTTAGCAGTTTAATTGATCTTTGGAATCCTCGAGCTCAGATATATAGGCAGTGCAATATATTTAATTATCATAGCTATAACAAAGTCTCAAGATTTATATAATTGCTAGCCTGCTCTAAGACATCATGATAGTGAGTTGCAACTCCTCACCAAATGGTCAAACTTGAGTAACTTCACAGATCTCAAGCCATTTGAATGAAATAAGTCGGAGTACAGTTGAAGAAAGATCTTGTGAAGAATATCTACCATAAGTATATGTCAATAATATTACTCTCAACTTTCTCTGAAGGGATTTGTAGCCATTTGCCACAGTTAACTGTATACAGAGAGAATAGAATCACCCACATTATTATTAGTTCTTCATTTATTAGACATTGGTTCTGAGCTAACACCAAAACATAGAGACCCAATACTTTCTTGTAGTTTACTGGTGAGAAATGGAACTAATGAATAACTGGTGAAAGTGTAATTTCATTCATTCATTATTTTGGTCTTTAATTTAACAAATGAACATTGAATGCCTATTATCTCTCTAGCTGTGTTTTGTGCCTAGGATACAGAGGTGAAAAACAAAAACAAAAACAAAACAAAACAGGAAAAAAGTATTCCCTGATAGCCTGGAGAAAAGAAAAAAAGAAACACCAAATGTAGACACAACAACTAAATTGTATTTTAAAAATCTATGAGTGAATTAAAATAGTATAGAAACATAGAGATACTGGTGATGCTGTCAGTCAGGAAGGGGGATACAAATTTAACAAGGGTGATCAGGGTTAAAACATCAAGGAAAAACCTGAAGTATGTGTAGGAGGTATTCTTGTGGCTATCTGCAGAGAATGAATTACAGGTAGAGTTGAGCCAATGCAAAGACTGTAAGATGAGACTTTCCCTAATGTGTACTAAGAAGAGTATAAAAGCCAATATGGCTGCATCAATACAGTTAAGAAAAGAATAGTAGGAGATGAGATCTGATGACACTTGAATTTCTCAATAAGATAAAGAAGCTTAGGAATGAGTTGATTCGGGTAAAGACATAATCTGACCACTGTTGCCATTGGATACCTCTGGCTGTTCTGTTAAGCACAGACTTTGTGGGGTTAAAGTATAGAATCAGGGAAATAACTGAGGAGTTTATTGCAGTTAACCAGGCAAGAGGTGATTGTGGTTTGGACTATGGTGGTGGCAGTGCAAGTGTTGAAATAGTTTCTATTTATCTTGAAGGTAAAGTTAATAGGATTTCTCAAAAGAGAGTCATCAAAGATGATACCAAAGTTTCTGATCTAATCAAATTGTAGGAGGGAGCTGCTATCATCTGAGACAGGAAATGCTGTGCTTGAAACTGGTTAGACAAGTTAAATTTGAAATGTTACTGAATTATACAAATTATGGTTTTCAGTAGTTGGATATATAAACCTGTAATTCAGGAGAGAAATCCAGAAGGAAGGATTTCATATGGGTTGTATTCAAAGCCAAAAATCTGCGTGAAATTATAAAGGGAGTGAGTGTGACTAGCAAAGACAAGAGGCCCAAAAGATACCTGGACCTAGACTATTTCAAATTAAACTTCCTTTTTTTCCCTTTTCTTTAGTTCCTGTGTATATAAGTGGAAGAGGTATTAGCAAGTGGCAAAAATCTCTATATTGGATTCACCCATGGAATAAGAGCTGGTATGATAGGAAGGGCTGAATGGAAGAGCCTGCAAAGTAATCCCTGTTCCAAAACCAATGAATCAAAAGAAAAATCACATTTCAGCAGTGGCATGTCACACATTTTTTGGCTATGATCAAAACTTGAAAGATGCAGAATTTGTGACTACCAACAAAATACTATTTAGTGCTCCAATTTGGCCAATGCAGAAGACTTTGAAAAATGGCAGTGGGTTAGCATAAGCTTAACCAGGTAGTAATTCCAAATGTGGTGACTTTAGATGTTGGCAGAAATGAATATACAATCTCTAGTGCTTAGTAATGATATTTTAATAGAAAAATTAATTTTTTCTTTTATCTCTAATTCAGTAAATAGAAATAAAGGCCAGAAGTTTTTTTATCTCTGTAAGGTACCTCTTCTTTGCTATACCTCTTAGATAAATTCTCCCAATTTGCACCATATTTTAGCCCACAGAGATCTTGATCATCACACCAAACTTCACCACATTTGTGACCTCATACTTACAGGGTATATAGAGAAAGAAAAAAGCAAATAACATAGATGCTTTCTTAAGACGTGTACATTATTGAAAATGGGGGGTAAATTCCATACAGCCAAGAATATTGGCTGATATAAATAAATATTTTGAGAACTAGCTGGATCAATCAGTTGATAGATTAGATATGGCTTACTTATAAATAAATATAAATTTTGATGCAGATAAATAACTGAAGGTACTATGCTTGTTGCTATAGTAAAAGTACAAATAGGACATATTTTTTTTTTAATTTCAACAACTCAGAACTTAGAACCCACAGTATCCTCAGACATATTCAGAACAACATTATGGATGTATTTCTTATATTAAAAAATAAATTCAGCTTGGAATTCAAAAGTGTTGACAGGCACAATCAACAAAAGACAATTATCTAGACGTTGTTGTAAAGGTTTTGAAACTTTAAAGACAAGTGAGCTGCCAGAAATAAAAGAATAAGAAATATAAAGATAAATAATATTTTATCTCAATGCCAAGCCCATGTGAAAGAAGAATGTAGGGGAAGCTAAATAAATATAGTTGAATTTAAATCAATATAACTCGGCCAAAATGATTTTTTACTTTAAAAGAAGAAAGTGAATACATTTCAAATCTAGGAACAAGAATAATCTGTCAGCCAATAATCTCTATTGCCAAGCTCCAAGCAAGAGATAATTAAGAACTTAACAATATAAGTTATGCAAAGATAATTAGCTTTAAACGTTAGCATAGCCTTAGGTTTGTTAAGCAAAATGTATTAATACAAATAAATGTATATAGTGTGACAACATACAAACTTAACCTTCAAAACGTTTTTAAGCAAGAGATAATAGCAGAAGATATATAGCTTTAGGAAATAGTGTTAAGCTACTTCTTCAGTCTTCCATAATGTGAATTAAAAGATTTACCTAGAAAAATATTAGTGAATAAATAAAACAATATAGTTATCACAAATTATTTTAAAATATTTGTTAAAATATTGAGAATGACTAGATGATGTACTGTAGCATATTTTAAGAATTATACAGCAAGATGAAATTTTGAAAAATAAAAACAAATTTGCTTACTGAAAATTAAATAACTATTTTCATGTTCTTCATGCTCTGCATGTCCCACTTGCTTCTGGACCTATGTAATTATTCTAGTTCAAGGAAATAAATGTTTAATGTCATTAAATGCCAAATAAATTTATAAAAAGAAATAAGAACGACTAAAGGTAAATTTCTAGCATTGCTTAGGATTTTATATATACATACACAACACACACATATGCATGTGTATGTATATATATGTATACACACATATATATGCATACATGCAAATTATATACACACATATAACATGTATGCATATATAAGGTACCATGTAAATGACCTTAACTTCCCTATAGAAATACATGGGTCATTGACTAGATTTTTAAAAATTCAAAAGTACTCTGTCTATAAGTAGAATACATCAATAGACTAGAAGCAAAAGGATAATCCAGACTTTACCAGGCTTGTGTGGATAACAGAATTAACAATAGTTAATGTATCTATCTCAAACAATATAGCATTGAGAAACCTTAAGGAAAATGGTAAGAAAAGCCATTTGAAATTGCAATTTCAAATTGCAATTTCAAATTAACTTATTTACCTGTATAATTAGATCAATATATTAAGGAAATGCAGTAGAAAGTGTGAGTCTGGACTATAACAGTGTATTGACCTGTTAACTCATAATAACATTATATGGGAGAAACATGCTAGATGTAATAAAATAGGTTGAGTTTATAAATGATTGAACAACTGAACCCAAAAGGCTTTAATTAATGGATTGAAATCAAAATTAAGGGAAGTTTCAAGGGACATCCCCAGAACACTTTTCTCTTCCCTGTTTGATGCAACAGTTCAAATAAGTTGAAAAATGGCATGCTTATCAAATTTGAAGAGTGGTAGCAGTTGGATGACAGAATCAGACTCCAAAAACCATTCATTTACTCAACGTTATTTAAAAAAATTATATTTGATAGAATCACTCATGCAAGATGGATTTTAATAAAATTCCTAATATGTTATTACACTTGGGACCAAAAGGTCAAATGTATAACTATGAGGCTTGTAAAAATGACTTAAAATCTTATCTGAAAGAAATGTTAAGCATTGTGGTTGACAATAAACTCAGTATCAGCCAACAGTGTCTACAGGAACCAGGAAACCTAATGTAAGCATAGGCTGCACTTAAGAGCAAGAGTAGATTGAAGTGGCAAAGAGATCAATTTTATAGCCTTATAAATAAATAAAGTCCAAGAATAATCAAGAAACATAATAAAATACTGTAAAAGTTACTAAAATAAATTTTAAAAGACAAAAGGCCAAGGGATTCCCTGAAGAATGCTTACAAATATTAAAAGAATAATCTCTGTATTCCATAGCTGTTCCAAACATATGTGTGTATATAAATTAGTAAAAAAAATAGCCAGAATAACTCAGAAAAATGAGTGGCACATCATTCATGAATTTAGATACAGATCAAACATAATTTATACATTACATTAAAGTATAACTCAGTGGTTAAGTACTTTTAGTGAGGAAAGACATGTTTAGTATGTATAAATTTTCTGCACCACAATCAAGTAAAATAAATGTTTTATATATATACATATATATATTTATATAATTCTGCTCTGATCTCCATAGACCTGGCTGGAAGAAATTCATCTCAGCAATGTTTTGGGGGTTTCTCTCCTTATAGAGTTGGAGGAACAGAGACATAAGTTGTGAAGAACATTTCGAGACGTGTCTTCTGGGTTTTAGTTTCTCCTGATCATGGCTCATGGGCTCATTGCCCAAACATCCACATTTTCTTTAAGGTCCGTGGTTTCATCACTTCCTTGCGAGGCTTTTGCAAGGACTTTTCAATGGTTCCCGAGATCTCGGTTTTAATTATCTGAACTGTATGTTCTTCCCTATCAAATTGCCATTGCTCTTAGATACCACGTGTTGAAGCAGACAATGGATCTGTCCCATTTAATGACATTCCTCTAAATCCAGTTATTTTCCTCTTAGGAAAAACTGAGACATTCCTTCAGTCCTTCCAATATTGGCCTAAATATACCACTTTCTAGCTTTAAAATCCTCTATTCTTGGCAATTTGGCATCACCATTCTATGACCCTATTTTTCAAATAAAGAAAAATACTTTGGGACATTTGCCTTCTCAGTACTTGGAAATTTTTCCTTCAGAATCTGCAACTCTATAGTTTTTATCAACAGGTAACTCTGCTTCCAAGATCTTAGAGAAAAATCCCAAAGACTTGATTTGGCAAACTTCTTAGGTGAGTAGTGGGTAAACTATCTATTAGCAAAGTGATCTTTAAATATATGTATATGTATAAATAAGAGCTCCATATACAAATTCAACCACATGATGATAACCATCAAGAAATGATTAACTCAATATGTCACATAAGATGTATGTATTTCACAGGTGTTACACTATAATTTGATTGTCATTTGATATCATTCTACATCTGTTATATGGTGAAATACTGTAAAAGCCCCTGATATTTCTAAAGATGTATAAAACAAAAATATACATTAAGAGAATAAGAAATCATTCTATTCAGTGAGTAAGTGCCAGTAATTCTTCTTAAAAACAAGATGTAGGTAATTTAGAACACAACCCTGTCATTCTTTTGGTATTGTATTGGGAATTCATGCAAAACCTATAATAGCAAAAAAAAAAAAAAGTACAAAAATACAGTAATAAGAAAGAATTAAAAAAAAACTTTTTTGCAGATGATCACTGTATATGAGAATATCCAGGAAAATCAACAAAAATTACTAAAGGAAAAACTTTTAATTAAACTGCAGTGTACAAATAATGTTTATGTAGAAGAATAATGACAATGATATCAAAGAAATTTGTATTCATTTCCTGTGGCTCCTATAACAAATTATAACAAACTTGATGACTTAAAGCAACAGAAGTTTTTTTCCTTTATATTTCTGGAAGCCAGATACAGGAAATCCGTATCACTGATCCTAAATCAAGGTGTCAGCAGGGCCATATTCCCTCCAAAGGCTCTAGGGAGAATCTGCTCCTTGCCTCTTGTAGCTTCTGATGGCTGCTGTCATTCCTTTGCTTGTAGCCAAATCACTCCAAGTTCCTCTGTGGTCACATTACTTGCTCCTCTTCTGTCTATGTAGTAAAATCTCCTGATAATTTAAGTCCTCGTGGAATATTTCATAGAAATTGACAAATTGTTAGTAAAATTAGAAAAGTATATTAATTTAGTCAATAATTAACACATCATTTTTAAAATTAATGATGATAAATTTACCATGCCAGCCTTTAAAATACATGAAAAATTTTAATTACCACATTTTTTTTTTTTGCAGACTTGCGTTATTTTATTTTGCTCTTTCCAGTCTGAAGCTACTATGTATCATGAGCATTTAGAGTTCTACAAATGACACTTGCAAAAAATAAAAGACCAAGACACCCAGAATGAGATGCGTGGTAGACACTAACCAGAGGTGAGGGGAGCTGGCAGGAGCGGGCCTCAAGTCAGGGGCCAGGTGGCTTCCACAGGGCTCCTGGCTGAGCACAACACCTAGCTTCAACCTCCTGAGACCCAGGAGTTCCATCAGGAGGGGAGAACTGATCACACCAGGGGCTCTGGCTGAGGCTGTGAGGGGCCCAGCACCACCAGGTGAGGACACAGGCCTGGGGCTGGGGCACACTGGAGAGAGGGGCCAATGAGAGCCCCCTGGTAAGGTGGGGACAGGCTCTGAATTGGAGAAGGTGCCCCACCTGCCTTACCGCTAGTGGGCAGACAGGGCACTGAGGCCCGGAGATGGCGTCTCAAGAGCTCCCCACAGGACCCCTTGAAGACCACTCATGGCTACAACCAAGCTTGCCTGGGGCTGCTGCAGCAATAACATTTCATTAAAAAAAACCAAAACCCAAAAAAACACTGATTTGGTCATTTTTCTGCTTCCAGTCAGGCCAGAGTGAAAGAAACGAGACTGTGGGCCCTGCACCACAGCAGGACAGGCAGCGGCCAGGCCCCAGCGGCCACCAAACCAGGCCTGCTCCATGCACAAGGGGCAGGAGCCAGCCCCCTCCTGTCCTTCCGCAGGGATGGTGCACAGGGGGGCCAGGCACAGGCTTGGGGCAAGAGCTTGGCTCCTGGGAACTGGGGGAAGGGGAGGCTCAGGCGGGGCAGGGGATTCCAGTTACACACCTGCCACTCCCAGGGGCTCGGGAAGGCCTCCCTCCCAGCCCTCCACTTCTCCTTGGCCTCTCCCGGGAAATAAGTCTCAGAGTTGTCTGAGGTCAGAAGAAGGAAGTTCTGGCCTCTCTCAGGGCACAGAAGAGAGTGCAGAGGGTTGTGAAATACCTCCAGGGACCACGTCATAGCCGCTGACCGGCCCGGGGGAGGCCACCTGGGACAACAGGTGAGGGCACCGTTTGCTCTGGGTTTCCAGCTTGAAAGGTAAGGGGCTCCGGCCGCAGCAGAGCCCACCTGGAGAAGAGTGAACAGGAGGGGTCTGGGCAGGGAGGAGAAGGGGAGGCAGGAGGCGGGGCCTAGTACTCCCACAGTGTGTGTGATGTGGTCGACGGTGCTGGCGCAGGCCCTCAGGACCCCCGCGTGACTCTCCTTCAGGTAGTGCCTGCCCACCTTGATGACCAACTTGCTGTCGCAGAACTCGAAGAGGAAGTCCACAGGGGTGTCGCTGCTCCTGGTGACCCAGGAGACGTAGCCCAGCATCAAGTACTTGCCCGTGGAGTCTTTGATGTTGTAGGCGCCGTCTCTGAACTCCAGCGGGAAGACGTCTTAGCTGGAGCGGTTGGCGTCCAGGATACCCGTGACCCTGCGGCAGCCAATGAAGCCGTGGTCCCCGCGGAACACGATCATGAGGCTGTTGATCAGTTTCATGAAGAAGAGCTCCGAGTCCCCTGCTGTCTCCACCAAGGCAGCCAGGTGGCCATTCTTCTTGGCCGTCACAAACTTGCCATTGGACGCACGCAGTATAATCCTCTGACCATGCCACTTGATGTCAAAGTAGCAGCCGGTGTCCTCGGTGGAGGAGGTGGACTGCACACCCCCGGTGGCTGTCAGCATCCAGTACTTGCCCGAGTGGGTGCGGAAGATGCGCTTTTTGGTATAGCAGTCGATCTCCAGCTGGAAAATCTGTTCGTTGGTCTCTTCGTCCTGATTGGCCGGCAGGTTCATAGCCTGGCTCGTGGACATGTTCCTCTTGTCGGCCGCCTGCAGCACGACCTGGGCGCAGCTCTGCTCCAGGGCGAAGAGCTCGTCCTTCCCCACCTTGGTGGCCTTGCCCCGATGGCGCCAGGCAGTGGCCCTCGCAGTCGCGGAAAGCCACCTTGCCGGAGCAGAACTCGAGCGCGTAGCCGGTGGCGGGCTCGGGGTCCCAGTTGTAGCGCTGGTCCTGGAAGGCCAGCGTGATGAGCTAGTTGACGTCCCAGGGCACGTCGCGGTCCACTGCGATCTTGTCCGCCGGCCGCGCGCTCGGGTGCGCGTAGCTCTTGCGGGCCACGCTGCAGATGTTGACCTGCGTGTGCGTGGCGATGTGCACGCTCCACTTCTCGTTCGGCGAAGCGGTCCGAGCGAAGCGCGACAGGCGGTCCTCAGGGCCGCCAAAGTAGAGCCGGTGTCCTTCGGACTGCAGAGACCTGCAGCCGTCGTCGTCATGAGCCATGATGGGAAAGTGCTGGGCACCTCGTGTTCGCAGGTTACGTTGCCATCCTTCTCCGCTGCCAGGTAGCTGCCCGCTGCCCAACTCATCGGGCCGGCTGCACCAGCATCCGCATCTGCATCTTCTTCAGGCTGCTGGCCCACTGGTTCACCTTGAACCCGAACGTCTCGGCCGTCAGATACTTGTTGCTGCAGTTAATGAGACCGAACTGGATCTGCGGGGCTTCGGCCGTGCCGTTGGCAGTCAAGGTGGCGGCGAGCCCGAGGCCCGTGCAGCCCGTGCAGCCAGGGAGGTCGGTGGCAGGTTCCCGCGGCGGCCCCCTGCTCCTTTGTTCAGCTACCTCGGCCGTGCGCGCACCCTCAGCAGCGCTCTACAATCACCACAATTTTTTGACATAATATTCAAAAGAATAAAAATGTCCAGTGGAAAGAAAGCTAAAAATTGACTACATAAATTCCAACGATGATCAAAAAGGAATACAGAAATATGAGTCAGTATGTTTTCATGGGCTTTAAATCTGAGTTTAAATATTAATTAATTAATCTCTTCCTTCATTCCACAAGCTGAAATAAACTGCAAGGGATATACCTAAATAGAATCAACTTGTCAAATTAAAGAAAAACACAGTGTAATATTTATTCCAAATTAAAAGAAGTTTGATCAGTGATGAGAGAAATGAGAACGTTAAAGCTATGATGGATGGTTTAAGTATATCCTTCATAAAGTTCCATAGTAAAATTTTGCCAGGAATATTTTCAGACTCAAATAATAGAAAACCCCACCCAGAATGACTTAAGCAATAGCAGTGTTTAATTATCTTAAATAAAAGGAAGTCTGCATATGGGCAATCTAGAGCTGATACAGCTCAATAATTTTACCAAGGACACTCTTCTACTCTGTTGTCTGAAGCTGGTTACTTTTTTTACTGTAGGCATATTGAAATGTGGTTTCCAGATGGCTGCAACACCTCCAGACATCATGACTGTATTCAAAGTAAATAATCATGGGAGATGCTGATAAAAATGGAGTTTTCCTCCGGTGGTTTTCTTTCTTTTTTTTTTTCCAACAAAAGAAGAAAAATAAATCTTAGTCTCAATAGTAAGAAATGGGTGATATGGCCACTGCTGGATGAAAAAGCGGATATCTGGCAAAGAAGAAAGTAGACTTAGATAGTCATTACCAATCCCTGGAGTTGTGCAAATAACAGACTTGCATGCTTTAGCTGGGAAGAATAGGTAGTATGTCTACTGGTTAAGAACCAGACTGTGTGCAGCGTAAACCTATAACATTAATGTAGTACTTGGTGGATAGTATATGATGATAAAATAATAAATTAACGTGTGAATATAAGCAAACTCTATGATGCTGAATTACACCTATTGAATCAACAGAGGTAAGTTAAGATGGTGGTGTCCACCCATTCATTCATGTATTCATCCATTTAGCAGCTCATTACTGAGTGTTTATATCAGGCACTCTGCTATGTCCTATGTATATATTAATGAGTGAAATAATCTTTGCCCTGGTAAAGCTGAAATTTAATGCTTGATCTAGTAAAAACTGTTTAAACTCTGAGAAATCGAGTGTACTTAAATATCACTGGTAGTATTTAAAATAAATCGTTGCAGTTTCCTCAGAGATAAATCTTGAAACTCTTAACATCTGTAAAACTATAGGGTCAATCCTGTGAATGTACTTCCATTTTTCAAAATTTATCTTTTTCTGAAATATCTGGCAATTTAATGAAACACTAGAAACAACCAGATACCTAATAGTAAGTGAACAGTTTATTAAGCTGTACTTTATTCATGCATTAAAATGCAATATGGCTATTGAAATGATGAGGTTTAGGGCAATAAGCTTATATAGAAATGTATGTATACAATAAGTGAAAAAGCAGATCAAATAAAAATATGTCGAAACTAAATACAATCTTCCTTAGCGTTCATAGATTTGAGAACTCCTCCTTCTTTTGCATTACCTAGGGAATGTCTCCTCTTCCTTAGTGGACCATTATCAGTAACTTGTCTGCTGGGAAATCTTCCCTGATCCTTCCCCTACTCAATTAATTGATTTCTATCTTAGCACTAACAACCTTTTTGTTAATTCCTCTTTTATATGTTATTGTAACATAGAATTAGTTATGCCTGCTTCTCTCGGAGTTGTCAACACATCTTTAAAGGAAGAAGCAATCTGTCATTCATCTATATTGTTGAGACCTGAGACATGACATTTCATTCTTGTGTCCTCAATATCTACAAATATGTTTGTCACAGGGAAGGTGCTCAAAGGATGTTTGCTGAATGAAGCCAGCAAGTGCTCAATAAACACTGGCTGAGTGAGTGGATGGATTCTCATAGAATTTCAGTCATATTGTTGATCAGAATTGTATTCCAAATTGTTTAATAAAAATTCACATTCATTAAATGCTTTTTTTCTGGAGAACATGTAACACTGACTGTTTTACATACAGGATGATTTTACAATGTGAAATCTACTAAAATATGTACAGAACTTTGAAGATCTATTTTTTAAATGGCAGGTCCCTATGGTTCAGTTAACTTACCTGAACATTCATGTGTGGCCTACCGAACTCAATATCGCACCTGACTCCGCTTTGCTTCATTAAGCCTGCTACATAGTTGGCCAGACTGATACTGTTGATGTAGCTCATTATCCTTAAATAACTACATGAATTCTTCTCTAGTTTAAGATCTAAGATAACTGTACACTTGTTTTTTGTTTTGCATCTACATGAAAACAGAGTGGGGGGGGACCGTGGTTACATATACAATGAAATAAGAGAAAAGGGTCTTACCCACTTTTATTATTTCCCTTTTAACAGATTACCAAAAAAGTAGCATTCACTGATTTTATAATGTTACATACATTTCAAGAGGGTTATTTTATTTAAAAATACTGAAGGCAAAGTCTTCCGACTCTTCCACTTGAATTAACACCAGGCTTAAACAAAGGAAAGAGCACCGAATGAATGGTTCAAATAAGAAAATGTACATACAAGTTCTGCTAGAGTGTCTGCATTTAACCTAAAATATCTTGGATCTCTATTCCAAAGTTTTAATTAAAGTGCATGAATATTTCTATTTTTTTCTTTCTTTTGTGGAGGTTTTAATATTTTATCCAATAAAGCCAGCTATCAAGATTGCTTTAAAAGCTGCTGACAAAGATAGACAGAAATAGAAGGTCTTTGATGTCAAATAAACAGTACTATTTTCATTACATGTGTTTCTACAAATCTCCATGAAAAATCAAGTTTGGGATCCTTTTAAGGACAGGAGGTATCTGTGTGTGTGTGTGTGTGTGTGTGTGTGTGTGTGTGTGTGTGTATCTTGGTTGGGGGGATATGGGAGAGTGATATGAAAGGATACAATGCAAAAGAAAAGAATTCTATCTCCTTTCTCTTAGCCAAATAGTTTAGGTTTAACTGCCCTTGTTTTTGTTGGACCTGAATAGAAAAGTGAGGTATTTTAATCTTCTTTTTCAAAACATACAGTCTTATGGAAATTTAAGTCAACAGCTGTTCAACTGTCAAGTCACAAGCTAAATTCAAGTCTGAGAAAAGAAGAAAATCTGTTTAAATGAAAGCTTATTTGAATGAAGGCCATGGGTTTTAGCATTTGTGTTTGAAAAAAATTTTAAATTGTTACTAAAATAAAGGATCTTTTGCTAGGATGACCTTTCTTTGTTGAAAATGTTGGAAAATCAATATTCAACATGAAATCAGAAACTGAAGTGTGTCAACTGTAGGATTGCCAGAAGGTTGAGGGACTTGAACACCATCAACTCATGAACTCTTCAAGGTCAGGGGTTTGACCTAACACAATTTCTAGTATATAGAAAGTGGTCTAGAAAAATGCATGTTGGCATAGTGAACAAAAGGAGCAGTCAAAGAAATCAAGTAGTCACTTTTTCCCCATTTTCTAAAGGTCTTGTATAACTGAGTTCTACTTTAGAAAGATTAATGATAGTTGGCAGGATATATAGTTGTGTGAAAGATAGGCAATTGTTTGAATGGTTTTTAACAGTTCAGAAAATTAAGATATAAGCTCTTGGTCAAGAGTGGGGATAGCCTGTCTCATTGTGATACTGATTAATGGGTTGATTTTTTCTTCATATATGATAAAAATCTGTGTTCATATGTGTTGTGCTTGAAAAGGTGTGATAATGTAATTTTTTTCCCAAAGTAGACTCTCTGGCTGCGAGTCTCTGCCTCCTATAAATGTAATGACCTTGATGAAAAGATACTGATTTAAAGACCGGACATTAGATTTGCAGATGCAGAAAATCAATGGTATTAATATACTAAAACTTATTATGCTCTTACAGTGATTCACACTAAAAAGACTTAGGAGGACTAATATATAAATAAAATGGCAATGTATTAATTTATTATGGTGGTGGTTTCTCTAACCACCTTCATCACAAATGTATATCATATAGACAGAGTTGGAACCTATTGGGACTATAGTCATTCCTGATGAAAAAGTCAAACTATCAGGTCCCTACACTCAATAACACCATGCTCAAAGGGGTTCTCCATTCATCATTGGTCTCTTTTCTGTTTAAATTGGTCAATGCCTCATGTGTAAGGCTTAGTGGTTTTTTATCCTGTACTGTACATTGTTCTCCCCAGTGTTTCCTGGACTCAGCTCTCTACCACACCTTTACCTCCAAAACTTTCCCACCATAAGCTCTAAAACTATCAATCCGGAATCATCAAAAAAGTCCTATCATTGGCTTCTTCACTTCTTTGCCATAAGTGAAACTTGACTCTCAGCAGAAGATACCACTTTAACCCACCCTCTTAAACGCTAGCTGCTTATTTTCCCACACCTGTACCTCTGGAAGGTGAAGTAGTATTACTGTACTCTATACTCTCCTGTAGTAATGCTAGTAATAAGTCCTCTACTCTCTTGTAAAACTAACGCACACACACACACCTACACCCTTCAACTCATTTGAGATCCATGACACTTCACTATACATTTCTCACCATTTTGTTATTGCCATCATCAACAGAAACATCTAGTACACTCCCTGTTGTTTATCAAAGCTTTTGGTGACTGTCTCATTAACCATTCTCCACCCAAACCCAGTCTTTATCGTCCTTGGTAATACCAGTGTAAACATGGACTCTCTATCCTTAATGTCCTCATCTCTAAGACATTTTCCTTAGCCCCCTATTTCTCACATTCTGAATTTTATTATAAATGTAGATTATTTCTACTATGTAATCACAAATTCAGGTATCACTCTCTTGGATTACAACCTGCTTTCCTAGCTATGGTTGTTTCTGGGCCTCAGTGAAAGTTGCAATTCATCGCCTTTCTAAATTCATATGATCCTTTAGGCATCTCAATTCTGTTATCAGCATCCCTTTCCAGTCATAAACAATTGCAGTAAATCTTACTCCAAGTTCCTTCTTGATGATTTCTTTACTGTATTGAAAGTGTCGGTTCTTTCCCACATTTTTCAAAACTGGAACTCAGCAATGTTTCCCAGACTTCCACAGACAAACCATTTTATCTCTTACTTCACAGAGAAAACATGATGATCTCTTCCTCAATTTCCCACTTCCATGCATACAAAACTACTTACACCTGCCTCTATTTTGTCCTGCCTTCCTCTGCTGAAGCACATGTACTTGGAGGTTATTCCCTCATTCATCCTCAGAAATCTTTTCTTATAGAGTTCCCCATTATCTTTTATATATTTAACAATACCCTCACAATCAGATCCTTTCATTGCATCTTCATAAATATAATGCATAGATATCTATACAAACATATACCTATAAATTTTATATACATATAAAATTGTTCCACTTTAATTTTGCTTTTTAATTTCATGGATTTTTAACTTTGATTTCTCCTAATATAAATATAAAATTTATATTTATATTTAAATATAAAATTATGTGGCTCCCCTCTCACCTGCTGTTATTTAGCTTACTGATTATGAAATAAATTAAAATGCCTAAAAGTTTCTTTTTTAACCTGAGAATTAAACTTTTTTCTGTACTTTGAAAAATCACAATTGTTGGTTTACAGATGAGGTTTCTTTATAAACTTCTATAGACAGATTCTTCCGTTTATATGACATCTTGATATAAATTAAGACATGTGTTATATATGACTGAAAAACTACTGTTAAAACAACAATCCTTTCCCTAGGAATATATTGAAACTGTCTTTTCTATTCATGATGGCATCTTGTCTTCCACAGTAGGAAATAACACTCAAACTTCTGCACTTTTCCTGTAGAAGTGCCCTGCTCATGCTGTGTATATTTTCTTTCCACACTGGAAAAATTTTAACTAACTAACCAAAAAACTATACACATACACACATGCATACATTTGTGTGTACATATGCATATATATAAATATACATGCGAATATTTGCATATTGTTTGTATGTATCTACACATGTATTTATGGCACAGTAACAATGCATATAGTCTTTATGTGGCTTCCCTCTCACCTGCTGTTGTAGAAGCAGCTGTTTTTCTTAAATAAGCCTTTATTTATGGATATCCCCAGGGTTTGTCCCTATGTGTGCATAGGAAAACGTTCTCTCTCCTTTTGTGTAGCATCTACCACGTTTTTCTTCTCTTATTTGTCCTAGGGGAAGATGTTACCAGAAACAGGGCCCTGACTTCAGTAGTGAGTCAGTCATAACAGTTGATTTGCAAGCCCTGTAGTCTCTGTAGCTTCTAGTCGAGACACTTCCTGATATCTGAGACAGGATGCTGATAACCTTGCAGTAGTATCAAATCCCATTATGCTACACGTGTTGGTGCCATTCTCCAACTCTGCACAAGCCACAGCCATTATCAGAACATACCAAATTGTACCCTGGATTGGCCCCAGAAATGAGAATTCTCATCCCCTGACTTTTTAACCCCTAAAATCCAGGATCACACATGGCCTCTCTTGGCATAGACTGGGATTCAAAATGCCTACCATGTACCAAGCAGGGTGTTGATTTTGGAATAGAAAGATCATAGAAGTAAATCCTAATCTGATAGATTTTATATTACACGACATGGGAGAGAGATGTGTGAACAGCTATTGTGGCCATGGCTCTAATGAAAAAATGTAGAAAGTGTTATAAAACACAAAGAAAGAGATATTTTATTTTGCATGAGCATTAAAGTTAGTCACAGAAGACAAAGCCTTTTAACTGGGTCTTTGATGACTAGAATAAGTTCACCCAAGAGAGATGAGGGAAAGAAACTCCAAGAACCAAATTGCATGAGCAAAGGGGTAAGTCATCAATATTCGTATTCAGAACAGAATGTTCTGACCTGTTGAGAATAGAGGTTAAAATCTCAAATATCTTTATGGCTAAGGAAATTTCTAAAGGCAAACTAGCTAGATGTTGGAATATAGAAAAGGACTATTCATAAAGAATATATGTAAAGGACTTGTGTAATCAGTCTGAGAAAGTAGCTTCTGATGTTCAACTCTACGTAATTGTTGCCATGTTAGAATGATGGGTTGGCAAAAACAGATTTTTTAAATTTTAATAGAAAAACTGGAAAGATATGGATTTTTAATGTAAAATATTCCAGGTTTAAAATATTGGCAACTACATTTTATTTAATTTATTAAAGTTTTATTTAATTTTCTTTAAATAATTTTTATTTAATTTTTAGTCTCTGAAAGCTGAAGGTTAACACCATTTAGGCATTAGTTCTTCTTTGGGTTATCAGTTTACAACTTGAAGGTTAAAATATAAGTGTTGGGGAGATGTACTGTAAGATATTCATACTGGGTTAAATTTGTTGCTCTTAGCTTGAAAGTAATAGGCCAATTGAGCACCATTCTCTTGCCCAACTCTTAAAGTGTTCCATCACCTTTCTTGGTAATCACCCCCTACCACCATTTTATTATTCTTTCCTGAGATTAATTCTTAGCTTTGTCTCTTTCTAGCTCCGAATTTTAGATTTATCTCCTGCCTAAAATTTTTCTTGGATCTATTTTTACTGGGTCTCTTGAAGAATCTTTCTTTGTCTCATTGGCCAACATTTTTTCTTTCCTTCTGGTTCTTCTGAGTTCAGACTATATCCATGTGGCTTGTATTTCATAATCATTCCCTCAGAACTCAAATTCTGTGTGGTTGGTCAAGACCCTGGTGAGAAAATATTGTCCCAACATGGGAGATAGGATATGCAAACAAATTTGGCCCAGGAAATGTTTTTTCTAACTTGCTAATGAACTAGGAATATACAGACTGAAAGTAGGGCACTATCGAGCACTTTATAGGCAAGTAGTCCACATGATGCAATTTGAGATTACTATTACATGGTACTATTGTACCATGAAAAAGGGTCCTGGATTAGAATAGGAAGTAGAAAGAAAGCATTTCATGTAAAATATGCAAATTTAACAAGATCAGATTAAATCTTATTTCCTCAAAATCCTTTTTCAACAGCTTCAACCCTCATTATTCACACATTTCTGTGAACTCCAATCCATTTATTGTCTCTATCATATTATTTATCAGTAGGTAATAGCAGTCTCTCTCTCTCTCTCTTTCTCTGTGTCACGTATTTCTCATTTAATTCCATTATGGTAGAAAATACATTTGAATAATTTCAATTATTTTTAACTTTTAGACCTACAATGTATGCTTCGTTAAGCAGAATATGGTCTGTGTGTCCACCTTATGGACATTTGAAAAGAATGTATTCTGTTAAACATGAATGAAATATTCTATAAAGATCAATGGGTTCAGCTGATTGATAGTACTTTCAGGTCATCTGTGTCCTTACTGATTTAGTGCTCTATCAATTAGTGATAGAAGAAGCCTCTGAATATAATTGTTCCATTTGTCTGTTTCACCTCTCAGTTCTATTTGTTGTTGTTTCATTTATTTGGAAGGTCTATAAATATTTAGGATTACTATTTTTTCTTGATAAATGATTCCCTTAATCACCATGTAACAACCCTCTTTATCACTGTTAATAGCTCTTTTTCTAATACCTATATTTTCTGATAAAAATATAGACACTCAAACTTTCTTTTGGTAAGT
This sequence comes from Physeter macrocephalus, assembly GCF_002837175.3. Classification (NCBI taxonomy): domain Eukaryota; kingdom Metazoa; phylum Chordata; class Mammalia; order Artiodactyla; family Physeteridae; genus Physeter; species Physeter macrocephalus. The sequence continues at coordinate 165,513,424 of NC_041224.1, forward strand.
GTTTGCATGGTATATAATTTTCCATTCTTTTGGCTTTAACCTGTCTTTGTCGTTATGTACAAAATGGGTATCTGGTAGACAGCATATAGTTGGATCTTTCTTTTAAAAGTTTTACCTGATTCTATGATCTCTGACTTTTAAAAATAATTCAGGTTCACTGTGGTATAATTGATATGTAAAATTGAAAGGTATTTAAACTGTATATTGGGGTGATTTAATATATGTGTACATTATGAAAAGATTCCCCCATATAGTTATTTTTAGTACAGAAGCCATAACCTCGCATATGTTTATTAATTTATTTTTTAATATTTTTGTTGAGAACATTTAAGTTCTACTCTCTCAGCAAATTTCAATATACAATACAGTGTTATCAACTATAGTCACCATTTTATATTAGGTTCTCAGATCTTATTAATTTCATAGCTGAAAGTTTCCCTCACCCCCAGCTCCTGGAAACCACTCTTTTATTCTCTGTTTTTGAGTTTGACTTTTTTTTTTTTTTCAAGATACCACTTATAAGCAGTTCCATTCAGAATTTGTTTTTCTTTGTCTGGTTTATCTCACTTAGTCTAATGCCCTCAAGGTCCATCCATGCTGTCACAAATGGCAGGATTTCCTTCTTTTGTAAAGGCTGAATAGTATTCCATATATGTAATATAATGTACATGCTATATTATATCCCATATATTATATATACATATTACATTTTCCTTATTCATCTTTTGATGGACACTTAGATTATTTCTTTATCTTGGTTTTTGCAAAAAATGCTGCAAAGTACATGGAGACACAGATATCCCTTTAATATCCTGTTTTCATTTCCTTTGGATATACCCAGAAGTGGGATTGCTGGATTGTATGGTAGCTCTACTTTCAATTTTTAGAGAAACCTCCTGCTAAGAAAAAAGGTGATAATATTAACTAGTATTTACTAATGGCTGTAGCCTCTGCCCCAAGCTCACTGCAAAATAAACAGGTGAAAACTACCAAATTCAAGTTTATCCCTGAGAAAAGGAAGAGATGGAGCACCCATCCAATTTTCTAGCTTTTTGAGGGGTTTCCTGAGGGACTGGTCTCTGTATTGCCTATCTTGAAGCACTGACAGCAGACAGGCACCAGAGGGAGCAAGAGATTACAAATGTCTGAAAAGCAAAACTGGGACATCCCTCTAGGAATTTACATGCACTAGTCCTGAGAAGACACATCCACAGAAAATGTTGGAGGGGCCCCCAGAATCTCTTGCCAGGGTGATTGGTGAAGGTCCTTCCCTGTATGAAGCCAGTCTGTAAAAACAAGAAAAGGTGGTTCTTTTATCAAATGCACAGACACCCACATAAAGATTCAATGAACACAAAGAAATAGGAAAGCATGGTCCAAAAAAGGAACAAAGTAAACCTCCAGAAATCAATGCTAAAGAAATAGAGATATGAACTACTTGAAAAGAATTCAAAATAACCATACTAAAGATGGTTCAGAAAATGAAGAAGGAACAAAATCAGCATTTTGACAGAGAGAAAATATATTAAAAATAAACAGAAAATTTGGGCTGAAGAATACAATAACTGAACTGAAAAATTCACTAGAGGGGTTCAAAAACAGACTTGATTAAGCAGAAAATAACTTTTGAATTCAAAGATGGGTTATTTGAAATTACCAGTCAGACTAACAAAACAGAAATAAATAAATAAAAGATTGAGTTTAAAGGACTTATGGGAAACCATCAAACAGAGCAATATATGCATTATAGTAATTCTAGAAGGCAAAAAGATTATTTTTAAAAATAATGGTTGAAATTTCTTAAATCTGGGGAAGGAACTAGCTATCCAGATTCAAGAGGCCCAACATTTCCAAATAAGAGAAAACTGAAGATGTCCACATGAAGATCCATTGTAATCAAAGTGTCAAAATAAAAAACAGAGAGAATATTGAATGCAGCAAATAAAAAGTGCCTTGCTATAGACAACGGAATCATCATAGGACTATCAGTGGATTTATCAGAAGAATCTTTGAAGGCCAGAAGGGAATGAGAGTATGTATTCAAAGTGCTGAAAAGAATCTGCCAATCAAGAATAGTATATCTGACAAAACTATCTTTCAGAAATGAAAGAGAAATTAAAACTTTCTCAGATAAGTAAGAGCTAAGGTAATCCATCACCACTAGGCCAGACTTATAAGAAATTCTAAAGGGAGTCCTTCAAGTTGAAATGAAATGAAATAAAAGGATGCTGAATGAAAGCATCAGCAACATGAATGCATAAATGCTGGTATAAATATATACTGGTATAAATACCAGTATAAATGCTGGTAAAGGTAAGCATAGAAAATACAGAATACTGTAATATTGTACCAGTAGCATGTAAATCACTGTCAATTTTGGTCTAGAAGTTAAAAGACAAAATTATATGAATAATTATAACTATAAAAATATGGTAAAGGGTATACCATATAAAAGGATATAATTTGTGATATCAATAACATGTGTGGCAAAGAGAGAAGTGTCAAATTTTTGTATGTGATTGAAATTCAGGTGTTACCAGCTGAAAATAAATTTTTACAACTATAAGGTGTTTTATGTAAGCCTCATGGCAACCATAAAGAAAATACTTATAGAAGATACGCAAAAAAATGAGGAAGAAATCAAATCATTTTCACTACAAAGGAAGTGAGCAAAAGAAACATAAATACCACAAGACAGAGAATAATTAACAAGGTGACCATAATCTTTCTCTATCAATAATTACTTTAAATGTAAATGGATTAAATTCTCATTCAAAAGACACAGCTGAATGAATTTAAAAGAGAAACATATGCTGTATAAAACAGACTCAAAAGCAATAATAAACAAGTGGGACTACATCCATATAAACAATCAACAGAGTGAAAAAGCAACCTACAAAATGGGGAGAAAATAGTTGCAAACCATGTATCTGATAAAGGCTTAATACCTAAAATATATAAGGAACTTTTACAAGTTGATAGCAATAATAATAATAATAATAATAACCTGATTAAAACATGGAGAAAGGAACTGAATGGACATTCTTTCAATAGAAGACATATGAATGGCCCACAGGTTTTTGAAAGTTTGCTCAACATCAGTGAAATTCAAATCAAAACCACAATGTGATATCATCTCACACCTGGTAGGATGGTCATTATCAAAAACAAACAAACAAACAAAAAATAACAAGTGTTGACAAGCATGTGGAAAAATTGAAGCCCTTGTGCACTGTTGGTGGGAAAATAAAATAATGCAGCCATTATGGAAAACAGTATGGAGCTTCCTCAAAAAAAAAAAAAAAATAGAGCTATCACATAATCCAGCAATCCTTCTTCTGTGTATCTATCTAAACAAATTGAAATCAAAAATCTCAAAAAGATATTTTTACTGTCATATGCATTGCTGCATTATTCACAATAGCCAAGACGTGGAAACAATCTAAATGTCCATCAGTGGATGAAGAGATAAAGGAAATGTGGTACGTACATACAATGGAATATTTTTCAGCCTTAAAAAAATAATGAAATCCTATCATATGCAACAACATGGGTGAAACAGAGGAAATTATGCAAAGTGAAGTAAGCTTGTCACAGAAGGACAATACTGTCTGACTCCTCTTATGAGGTCTCTAAAGTAGTCATGCTCATAGAAGCAGAAAGTAGAATTGTGGTTGCCTGGGGCCAGGGGTGGGAGGGGAAATAAGTAGTTGTTATCAATGGGTATGAAATCTCACATATGCAAGATAAAAAGGTCTAGAGATCTGATGTACAATATTGTGCTTATAGTTAACAATACTGGTCTGCACACTAAAAATTTTGATCAGAGGGTAAATCTCATGTTATGTGTTGTGTTTTTTTATAACAACAATCACAAAAAAAGAAAATATACTGAGAGATTAATTGTTAAAGATCATTTCACCATCTATGCATGAGGTTCTTTTCCTCCCAAACTGAATATCGTAATTTTGAGACGTTGTAGTCTACACTTTAAAATAAAATAAGCACTGGTTTTCTATTTACAATTGACTTTGGCCATCTAATTCATTGTGTTTGCTTTATAGGAACTTACAGTTTAATGACCATTACCTTGATAGCTCATCTCCTGTAGTGCAGTTTCATTATACCTCTGTGGTTTCCTAGACTTTCCTCAGGTTTATGACCCAAACATCCTTTCTTCCATAGCTCTTTAGTCATGGATGAAATTTTCATTATTTTCAGTGAGAGACAGGCTAGGTAGCAACTGAGGCTTGTGTTGTTGTTTATGCTGTTAATGTTATTACTGTTAGTGCTAGTAAACACTAATTAAATGCCCTTTTTGCAGTAAATTAAGTAGGATATTGAAAACTGGCATACTTTCACAGGAAACTTCTGTCCTTTAGTAACATGATAAACCCCTTCCCCTAAAAAACACAGTACTACTTAAATTTGCTTCATGAAACTATAAAACTTAGACTTGGTGGAAAGTTAGTTGTCAGCTAATCCAAAGTCCCCCAGCGGGTTTGAGTTCCTGTACAACATCCCTTTACTGAAACAGTTCCTGTGCTTTTCCAGGATGAAAGATCCATTATTAGGTAGCTCTAAATATTATAGAGTCCTTTCTTTTCCTGAGATAAAACTCAGAATAAGTTCTAGGTGAATTTATCTAAGACAGGGTTATTGTCATGATAACCTCTGAATATTAGGACCATTATTTTGAACACAGGACAAGAATTATTTTTACCCACCCTTCCCCATGCAGAGGGAAAAAGTCAGGTAGTGAGGTTCTCAATAGATTTTGGGAAGGCACTTCAGTATAAGGTATGAGGAAGGTCATGAGACATATTCATGGCGATCATTCTATATCTACAGTTGGTGTTTATTTCTTGGTCAGGATGGTAGGGAGGAGAAAACTGAGCTTAATAAGAGTGACTCTATTTCCCCTGTGTAAACTCTTATACTTATTACCAAATTTTTACATAGTGTCAAACTGAGGACATTTCATTTAGAGGATACTTCTGGGTGTGCCTTTATGATTTGAAGAGATTAATGCATTTTTTTAGAATGGGAATTCCTAAGAAAAATAATTATTTGGATATCATGTTAGTTTTCCAGGAATGCCATAACAAAATACTACAAACTGGGTGGCTTAAACAATAGAAATTTATTGTCTTATAGTTCTTAAGGCTAAAAGTCCAAGGTCAAAGTGGTGGCAGGGTTGGTTCATTCTGAGGGCTGTGACTGAGAATCTGTTCCAAGCCTCTCTTCTAGCTTCTGGTGGTGTGCTGACACCTTTGGCATCTTTGTAATTCTTTGGCTTATAAATGAGTTTGCAAGATCTCTGTCTTTATATTCACGTACCGTTTTCCCTGTGTGTGTATCTGTGTCCAAATTTCCCCTTGTTTTTTTTTTTTTTTTTCAGTACGTGGGCCTCTCACTGTTGTGGCCTCTCCCGTTGCAGAGCACAGGCTCTGGACGTGCAGGCCCAGCGGCCATGGCTCATGGGCCCAGCCGCTCCGCGGCATGTGGGATCCTCCTGGACCGGGGCACGAACCCGTGTCCCCTGCATCGGCAGGCAGACTCTCAACCACTGCGCCACCAGGGAAGACCAAATTTCCCCTTTTTTTAAGGACACATTGGCTTAACGAGCCCACCCTACTGCAGTGTGACCTCAACTTAACTAATTACATCTGCATAAACACTATTTCTAAATACAGTTACATTTTGAGGTGCTGACGGGTTTAGGACTTCAACATATGAATTTTCTGAGGACACAGTTCAACCCATAACAGGTATTCAAGTAATATGTCCAACGCTTAGGAAAAAGAACCCTAATCCATGAACCATGGGGATCTTTGAAAACTCAAATAGATGGTAAAGGAGTCCAAATATAGTGATAATTATAAGCAAAATCCCAAAGAAATATAGCTGCATACTATACAATTAATTGGACGAGTGTCAGAATTCAGATTTTCCATACAGTGATTTTGAATTCTCAGATACAAGAGAGTGCCTATTTTGTGACTATAACTTTAATCTCTGCATGATCCATGCAAAGGAAATAAAGACTTTTTATTGTTTGCTCGTTTTTTAAGAAAGATTACAGCGTTAGATTTCAATCATGTATGTAAATGAAGGGAAAAGTGGTGCAGAAAATTTAAAACAACAAATAAAATGTCATTTTTAATAGAATGGTAACAGATTTATCTTCTAATATATATCAATAGGTTGCTTAGCTTGTTTTTTGTGTCACAGGAATTTTCTATGGGCAACATAGAGCTGGAGAATGTATGATTATGCTGTTTACTCTCTATGTGACTTGGGGCTTGCAACTTTACCTTTGAATCTATAAACTACAGAAGTAGCATTCTCACATATATAGTGGGAAAATAAGTTAACTCATAATGGTGGTGTGACAATAAAGAGATTTTGCTCAGGAGATATTAGAACCATTCTTTTGTTTTCTTCCCTTCAAATTTTACCCCCATTGTACTCACCAGGAATATAATTGGCCAGGACCCCAGCACACACTAGTTTTGAGGAAGGTGTGGAAGTTACTTGTAAAGGCACATTTGCTGAAGAAAATATGCAAATGCACTCAATATGGGCTATACAAGATTCAGTAAATAACATTAATAATTTCTCAGATTGATTCTCTAATAGCACCCAGCATATACATTTGTTGTAAAATCATGTGCAAAGAAAACAAATCTTACATATCAAATCTAGCAAATTTTCAACACACTTACCTACTTAATATCTGCTTCCATTGACCAGACCTCACACCTTCTTAAAACCTTAAAACTTCTAATGCTTATATTTCTTTTTTGGATTTACCTACTTATTTTACTAAAATCATTTCTAAAAATATCTGTTAATCAAACTTGGTGGCATTAAAAATACAAATATCCCTGCTCCTTCATGACAATACGAGTAGCAAGGGAATGTCTTTAATGTTTTAAAGAAAATTTAAAACAAAAAACCTTCTTAAACTCTGCATCAATAAGCAGGAGTGCAAAAAATTAATTGCATATCTGGTCACTAACCCCGGTTGAGATTATTCAGCTTTGTGTCCTAAGAATCTAATGATTATATTTTAACTCAAATCTATAACATGGGAGAGAATGAGAAATAAATTTAGACGTTTCTAGAAAAATTTTTTTCAAAGTATTTGCTTTGTAATATGGGAGTGTTCATCTTTTGCCTAAAATAAGATTCTCTTTATTTTACATTTTAAATGTGTTAACTGAGTTTTAATGCAATTATTTCCTTAATGGGTTGGTCAGTGTCTTTGCACAATAAAAATGGACATATTCCCTTTGAAAAGTTCTGCCTGGAGTTTTGTTTTTGTGATGAGGTCCTGTGAAAAGGTCATTAGCAAATATTTTTTTGTGCAACCACAATATTTGCTTCAACTTACTTTTGTGAATAAGTTGTTATCTTTACCTCAAGCTCATTTGTGAATATCCTGTAAGTCAGACAGCCATCTCCAGATCTTTAAAAACAAAATAAAATAAATCTTATTCATTGATTATGTATAATTAGGAAAACAAAAGTAGCTGAGAAAATTGAAAATTAAACACAAACTTTTCAAATAAGATATATGACCTATTCACTGGACCTCAACTAAAAAATATATATATATTGGTTTTACTTTTTATTGGGCACATTTAAATATTATAAGATTCTGAATCATGGTGATTTATTCACTTATTCATCATTTGTTTCTTTGTTAAAATATGATTACTTTTGGCCCAAGTGCAAAATGGAAGATATTTTAGTAAGCTATGTATGCAAATGCAATTACAATCATTATGTCTAGAGGCATTTTAACATTTATTTTCACTTGGTATTCAGATTTCTTTAAGTACTAAACGTACCTGGTGTGGGCTCACAAGCTCATACCTGCAGTTCTCAAATTCCCAAACTAGAAAAACTAGAATATTTTTCCATAAACTCCCTGATGGCAAAATCTGATCTCATGTGAATCAGTCTGGTCTGAGGTCACTGCCACTTAGTGTGAACAGTCAGAAGTTTCACAGCAGAAATGTTAATGATTTGATGACTGGTCTGTTGGAAAGGTTTAAGGTGGATGCACTGTATTGCCTTCCCAAACTCTCCAAAATTCTGAATTCCTAAACAAATCTGGCCTCAAGGATTTTCATGGAGAAATTGTGGACCTATGTCTCCTCTCTTCTTTCCTAGAGGAGCTTTGTAAATGTCACAAAGGTATTCAGCACAGTGTGATTTTGTTTATGTTTGTTTGTCTGTCTGTAGGTATGAAGATGACATTCTCATGACCCATTTTGTGGGTAGAGAGACAGATGCATTTTGAAAGACTGAAATTATTTTTCCTAAAACAGAATTTACAGCGTTGTAATTAACTTAGAAGAGGTTTCCCACATGCTCACATGGTAGGTCAGAAGGTCTTCCGATAATGTTGATAATAATTTTGGTAGGACTGGTCTTTGTTGTTGATGGTGATGGCTATTGGGTATTGTTATTAAGTGGGTTATTGGAATGATTAATTTGTGACAGGCAAAATAACTCATTGAACATAAGTGTCTTTATGGCTTGAAAACATAATTCATTCTGCCATGGTGATGAATGGCTAAGGGAAGCTAAGATGCTACAGGGTTAGATGAGATTTTGGCTTTTAAGATTGAAAAGTTCTATGTTAGAGGCAAAAGGTCTCCTGGGAGACAGTTTCATTATATCCCCAAAGTTAGCAACATTTCTCTGATAGACACAATTTTCATTTTCCTGGTTTGATTCCATTGGTCCTAGTCATATCCATTTGCACTACTCTAAATAATTCAATATTTTAGCTAATAAAGGACTCCTTTCATTTCCATTTCCTGTTCCCACATTACCCAATAAAACCTTTGGTTTAAATTTGCTGTTCTTTGATATCTTTTAATTTTATTCTCTGAACCTTAGTTTATGATTCATCTGCCTTTTAGTACTCCGAGTTTCCCTCACAGTTATGGTCAGAGCTACTTAGTGAGAATAATAATACATCTTCACACACAAAAGTAGAGTCAAATGCAGCAATTCATATCTTTATATCATTTTTTCCTAACAGTTCTGGGGTATTACAGTATTTTTCCTGCCAAGAGTCAGCTGCTTTCCAATTTCCACTGAGACAAATAAAACCTAATAAAAATAATGACTTTATAATAATTAAAAGCCAAAAAATAGCTGGATTTTTCCTATTTAACAGTTGCAAGCACCAGACTGATTTTCTCTTCTATAATTAGCTAACATTTGACATTTTGTTATTTTTGTTTGTTTTTCTCACCTGATTTTTAAAAAATCACTGTTTTCTTCATTTACATGTCCTAAAGTATCTTATTTAGAAAATTTCAAACTCAATCTACCTGTATTGTTACTATGTTTTTCTCTTACCCTATTTACATTTATTTTAATGGTGTTAGGGGAAATTCACTGAAAACTTCCACCTCCACCCTCGATTTTCTTAATACCTGGTGCTTAGTAAAATAACTTGCAAGATAAAAGAGTGAATGTCACATGAATTATAGTCATAAAAAAACTTGCAAGTGTCACCTTTGCACTTGTAAAATTTGTCACAAAATGATAAAACACATCTGGGGATCAATAAATAAACAATTTTTTTTTCTTGTAGAATAACACTTTAAGACTTCTTTTTCCCTGTCCAAAATTTGCAATTTTTCCTTGCAAAATAATTTTTTCTATTCTAGGTCTTTTGCATTTCTTTATATCACCTTGTTAGTTTATACACAACACACACACACAGGTGTGTTGGATTTTTACTGGGATCAAATAGATTCACCAAAGTTAACATCAGCTGAGCTTTTTTGCTAAGTTCTTTTCATTCACTAATTTTTAAAACAGCTCTGTAATGTCAGTACTATGCTATTGTCATTTTACTAATGAGGAAAGTAAGGCTTAGAGAGCTAAAAAAAAAACCAAACCAAAACAAACAAAAAAAAACACAGACCAGGCAGAGTCAGTTTGTATCAAATAATACAGATTAGATCAAATACTTAGTACAAAACTTGTTGAAAGCTAGTGTCTTCCCCAGGTCTTCTGTGAAATCTTTCATTTCAGAACATTGGACACACAACTGAACAATGAACAGAGTAAACAATATAAACATAATTAAAGAATATTTGCCCTTGGATCTAAAGCACAGCTGAAGGTTCTCAGTATCAGTTTAACACTTTCTACTGTTGTTTATAGATGATAATAACCCAATGCAATATATCATTTTAGATTTTCCCTTCAAGAGAATATAACTACGGTACTTAAATTCATTTACTTCTAAGAGATCCTGTGACTGGGATTTTATTTTAACTAAAAAAAGAGGGTAGATGAAAATGATGTAGGACATTTATTTCTTTTTTTAAAAATTTCTCTCCCTTTCCCAATTTTCTACTTGACTGGTGATACCAGGCAAAAGTGCACGTAATTTTTTAAAAGTTTGTATTAACTAATCCTGATAACTTAATTTCAACCTTAGTATCCTAACTATACTAAAACTTACTCCGTGGGTGATGATTTTTGTTGCAAATACAATGCTAACAGGTTCTCAAAAAATGCAATATTTTCTCTGTTATCTTTTACTTTCCTTTCTGGACCACTTTCTTATTTTCTGCCTCCTTTATCTAATCATTTTGGTGTCAAGTAGTGTCACACTGCCCTCTGGATGCCCAAATTCTGCTGTACTCAATCCATGGCTACCTGTCACCACAATCTGTCAACATGCCATTCTGCAAAGCGAGCATTTGCTATTTTGTGGTCAATTTAAAAATCTTATTCTCCAGTTGTTAATTCTCCCAACTTCTTTTGACTTAATTCTTTGATCAAACTAAAGTAATGTTAAGAAAGTTAGGATAGTTGGAGGGACTGCCTTTAAAGATATTAAATTTCTCAATGGAAAGAAATTTATCAAACAGGTACAACATAAACAGACATATACTTGACATAGATCCTCTTCCTTTCATTATTTCACATAACCTCTTTATATACTTTTGAATGTGTTGATGTGGGTTTTTTTTCATCATTGATTCTGCAATACTTCCTCCAACTTTCTTGAGACAAGAATTTATATCTTCTGATTCTTTAACTTCTCTCTTACTCCTCAACATTTAATCCTGTGCAAAACTCAGTCATTCATATGATAGGAAGTACACCTTTTCAGTTGGGTCTTGGATTAGGTGAAAATTATAATGGTTATGACTTATTATTCTGTATAGTTTTCTTGTCTATTCTTTTTCTCTCTCTTTTTTTTTTTTTTTTTTGTCTTTACTTATTTGTACATTGGTCTAGGCACTTAGTTCTATCTGTTAACTTCATCCTTGGAGAAGCGTGGGCAAAGGTTATCCTCAGAGAGATACTGAAGGTGAACACATGTTGTACCAGGGAAGAAATAATGAGAAATGAATCAGAAATCAGAAATCTTCCTATTCAGAGCAGGATTGATCTTAGTTGACAAAGATAAAGAAGTTCCCTATGGAAATCGCAATCATTCTCTGTAAGGTGCATAAGGGGAGGGATGCTTATCTTTTGTCATTGATGCATCGTCACCACTTACAATAGTATCTGAGACCCAACAGGAACTCAATGAATACAACTTGAATGATTGAATTCATTTCCTATCTATTGGATTGTGATCATGCTGCCCAGCAGGGGGAGGAGATATTTTTAAACATGTGTCATAGGGAAATCAGGGCCATGAGTCTGGGAGGAAAAAAATATTCAGAAGAAAACTGGGTAAATTAAGTACAGTTCATTATCAGTCTTTGGGATTATTTGAGAAACAGCATCCTCGGAAAGCAGCAAGCACCTACTCAGGGCAGAGTCAGGTCTGTAGAGTGAGGTGGTAAGGAGAAGTATTTTATCAGAAGCAGGAGATCATGTAATTTCTAGCTCAAAGGATCTTCTAGTTACTGCCTCAGGCTTCATACTGAGCCAGTCATATGTGTAGAACATTCCCACATAATACCTCAAAGTCCCTGAGAATTATCATAATTATTAATAATATTATAAAAGTAATTATTATTGTAATAATTATCATTGTTCTTCACTTTATATATGACTGCCCTAATCACTTTACATAATTTTCACCAAACCCTTTGTGAATTGTTATCCCAGTTTTATAGAAAAGAAATTTAAGAGCGAATACTTGCCTGAGGTCACATAGCTGGTAAATGGCAGAGCCATGACCTAAAGCCCAGACTTTCTGATCATAACACTCATGCTGTTCAGCACTAAGGAATTCTGTACCATAAAAATAAAATCTCTGATAATTTACATTTCTCCTCAGGTTTTCTCAGGTCACCATAGTTTGACTTCATCTTGAATTATAAAATTTTCCCATAGGTTGAAAATTAAGCTTTCTCCATCTTTCAGGCTCCATCATTCTTACAAAAGAACATCTTTTGTAAGTTTTGGATCAAACTAATCCTGGGCAGATGTTTTTGAAAAGTATTAGAAGTGTTGGAACTGATCAATCATCCCTAGAATTTTTAGACTCTGGGAGACAAAGGCATCTCAAATCATGCAACCTATGTCTCTATAGATAATGGAGTGGTGGGTGTATCATGATATGGGGAAAAATATCAGAACCACATAGTGATTCCTGAGAAGAGAAACTACTCAATCTGAGAAAGAAAGCAGCTTTTAAATGTTCTGTACTCTAGCCAGGGTCCCTATATTTCCTTCATTATTTGTAAATTATTGTTTTCTCAATACTTCTTTTATACTTTTATAAATCATCACTCTTCTAATCATCTTTGAATTATGTTATCATATATGTATATATTCTTACTGCTCAAAATTCCTTCTGTTTTGTTTTAAAGAGACTTAATAGTATTTCAAATTATTCCCTTTATCCCCAAGACATCTGCTTAACACTGAGAATCCTGGGTTTGCCTGAAGAAAGAAAAAGTAGCTGCTAAGTGCCTTTATGCATTCAGGTGGTAGCTCTGATGGGTCCTGGACTGTTGTACTGTTTTCTCTTTAAGGAAAAAAAAAATACTACAGCCCTTGTAACTTTCTAATATCACTGATGCCTAAAAAGTGTTAATCTGCAATAGTCAAGTAAGCATTATTTCTAGAACATTGAACAATCCTGTTGGTAGTTTGACAATCTGTCTGTTGAAAAAGGAGACAGTCTTTTGAGAAAACTATTTGTAGTCACTGGGTACCATTGATTTGCCCATGGCTGGAAAAAGGGAAATCGTTGGGAATGACTCAGATTTCATATAAATATGTTGATAAATATGCTTGACAATATTGAAATATATTATTTCTCTATACTTGAAAGAAAATTATCTGCCAACCTAAAGAAGGCGATAAATGACATACACAGCACAAACCAGTTCCTTCTTTAAATCATTCTTTAGTTTGATTCAAAGCTACCATTTCTACTTCTCTGCAAGGTGACCTCCCCATGCATGTTCATAACAGCTTTTTGCCTCTCAGACATGCCCAAATGGCTCTGAAAATTGCTGTGAAAAAGATATTTGCCCATTTCGCCTGAGAACCAGAATGACTCAGAAGCTGAGCACATATGGGAACAGCTGAGTCTGGATTCTCTGAGCAGTTTCCCATTTCTGATAAGTTATTCCCTTTCTAAATGTATGTGATTCTCTCCCAGATAACAATCTGTGCAGGAAGGAAAAGAAGAAAGGGACAATTTGGATCACTGAGACCATCTTCAAGCAGGATTTGATGCACCCAGGCCTTGGAAAAGGGTTGAAAATGCATTAATTTGTGGCAAATGCATATTATTGTCTTTCTATGTCAAGTTGTTCACATCTTTTGAAAACATAGTGGACGGTATGTATTCAGAGTATTTATCATGGCACTTAACTCACTTTGAAAGAAAACTCCAATACCCCTGGGGAGAGCTTCCATTACCAAGATATCCAACATTTATCTTGCCCTAAGTGCAACCTCTAAAGATAAAGTCCTATTTAAATAATCAATTCTTCTAATTGCCCCACCCAGCAATGACTGGAAATGACTCCAAAGAAAAGAGGAGTAGGATGAGCAACTTTAAAAGAAATCCCTTTTTATCTTAAATTTGAAAAAAAAAAAAAAAACACTCTCATCATTCGTGTTTGCCAGTGCATACTGTAAGCAAACCTATGCTTCATCATATACCACTGGATGAATTTGTGGATTATATCAAGGCCTCTGTGTGGGGTTGGAATTTGTTTAGAAGAAAAAGCAAATTAAAGAGCATTGAATTATAAAAAGCAATTTATAACATAGCTTGATATCTGTGATTATTTTATTAAACAAGTCAAATTTGCATTGAGAGGAGAGGAGTTCTGTGTTCTCCTTGTTGGACATAGGTCAAGAGACTGAATATTGACTCATGGTGTTTGAAAGTTTCCAATGAAAAATGAGTTTGGGGAATTAACTGGTTATCCTGACATTGTAAAAAGCCCAACAAATCTGCATTCACACTGAAATGAGCAACGATGTGGGCCTGGAAGAGCTCCATTTTATGACAAGATGTGAATTACCTTCGTTTATTATTCTTTATTGATCAGGAAACTTGGCAGTAATGGCATTCTGCTTCATTATGGTGCCATGTAGAGAAAACCACAGCCAGAGTAACAAAAATCAGAGGAATAATTCATGATTATAATAATTCCAATCTTTTCACGACACTTTGCACTCTATTCTTTCAATTGATCCTTACACAAACCATGTAGTTTCGGTGAGAAAAAATAAAGACCTATTGATGGTCTTTTAGTGCTTCACGAAGAGTCTGTTTTTCCTTAGTTACATGGATATATGTGATTTCCATGTTGAGCTAGTGTCATTCTAGAGAGTGTTTGAATCATACACAGCAGACACTGGTCAATCTGCGTCTGTTTCCTTGGATTCTATTTCATCATATTATACTGGCATGGCTTGTACTTTTCTGAACTGTGGGGTCAAGGTACAGCTTCCAGTCTACAGATTGGTATTATAGGTGTTAAGGCAAAGTCCCGCTCCCTTCAAAATACTGGTCACCTTTCAAATAGAGCTAATGGTTCCCCTGTCCCTCCTCAGTGGGACATGCTAATTCCCACTTCCTCTGCCTTTGTTCTACTCAGGTCTTCAGTGGTGTCTTAGTCCTTTCAGGCTGCTATAATAAAATACTATAGTCTGGGTGGCTTGTAAGAAAAGACATTTATTTCTGTTCTGAGCTTGCAAAGCGCCAGTAGACTTGGTGTCTGATGAGAGCTTTCCTGGTTCATAAATGGCTGCCTTTCAGTTGTGTCCTCAAATGGCAGAAGGGCAAGGGAGCTCTTGGGGGTCTTTATAAGGGCACTATTTCTATTCATTTGGGCTCAGCTCTCATGATCTACTCACCTATTAAAGACCCACCTCCAAGTATCATCACATAAGTTTCAACATATCAGTTGGGGACAGCACAAACATTGTCTATAGCAAATGGATGGCTGATGCCCACCCACCTTGGGGAGGAAAATATGATTTATTTAGCCTATCAATTCAAATATTAATCTAATCTATAAACACACACCTCACAAACACACCCAGTATATGTTTAACCAAATATTTGTGCACCCCATGACCCAGTCAAGTTGACACACAAAATTAAAAATGACAGTGGGGAGGGGTAGCTAGGGTCAGTGTTAAGTCCTCTTAAAATGGTTGGTTTAAATTAGCTTTTTCCTGGATCATGTCTCCATTGAAGATCCATGCACCTTGCTATGGAAAGTGATTTGTCTCAGGTCAGTTAAATTCACCACACATTTGTTCTGTCCCTGCACTTACAAGATATGATGCTAAACTGTATGAGAAAACCAAGGCACAAGCATTAAAAGTTTATAATCTGATATTGGGAGATAAATGTTCCCTAACTGCAGTGAAAGGCAAAATATAATGTGACATAAGATAGGTATAAACTACTTCCAAAGAAGACAAAAGAAGGAAGAAATTAGTTCTCTTGAATCAAGGAATACATTAAGGTAGGGTCTGAATTGCCTGGATGAAGGATGAAAACCAGGGCTAAAAATGGGTGATCTTATAGTATAATAACTAATCCACTTTGAAATAAATTTGTGTCTGAAGCCCAAAAAATTCCCTGGATGAGCAAATGTGAGTTGTGGCAAAAGGCAGAAAGGAACCATTAATCCTCTCATGGGATTTGTACTGAGACATTTGTGGAGACTAAACTATTTTGATGGAACTCTCAAGGATTTCCCTGAACAAGTGATCCATAGTTAAGGTATTTCTCATCCTCCTACTCAGCTCCAACCATAAAGATATGGTCATTCAGAAAGCGTGGTGCTCACAGAATGCCATTGACCAAGGAAGGAATGGAAATCCAAGAGGAGTCTTGAAATGTAAGTATCAACCATTTCTCTACAGAAAATGTCCTGTTTACTGTATGGAATAAATGTTACTCTCTGAAGTACTGAACATGGGATAATAGTACAATTAGACTTCACATATATCTGTGATAAATAATAAAATATTTATCTAGGAAACATAATTTTATAATTAGCTTTCATATTAAGTGGAAAATTATTGTACATTCTTTCTATGTTTTGGGTTGTAATACAATAAAACTGTACCAATCAATACTCTGTAGTAATTAATATTTAATTTTTACTGATTTGCCTTATAATTTTGATCCTTTATGTGTGATGGCTATAGTATATATGTATAGGATAGCAGGAGGGGATAGAAAAGGTGGGTTTTTATCAGGGTAATAGGGAAGGATAAGGAATACACAAGATTTAGATGTTCTTACCACAAATAAAGTCTAAAAGGCAAAGCAAAGTACTTAACAATGATGTATATCATCTATTTAATGGGTATTATGTATTAGGTTTTGTGCTAGACACCTCAACATTGGGAGATACAATATTATTTACCACCTTTTGTAGAGAAGAATCTGATGTTGGGAGAAGCATTTACACAGACAATAAGTGATGGAGCCGAGATTCAAATGCAAGTTCAATTTTACTTCGTGGGTTCCAAAGTTCAATGTATTCTTTTCATTATATACATCAAACTCACTGACTAAAAACAAATACAGCCTTATATATGTTATCACCCCATTCATATACTTTTTCTGTCCTTGCCTTTGCCTGAACTGATTTTTTTGTCTGTTATTGCAATGGTTTCCAGATTGACTTTTCTTACTCTTGTTTTGCATCTGTGCCAGTAGTCAGTTTATTGCCCTTCCACTCCAATTCCACCCTTGTTTGCACAGCTTTGTGATGAGATACCTGGACCCTATAAACATCTCTCCTTTAACTACAGTCAGAGTGTTAGGCTTTGCCAATAGTAGATGCTAGAGGGACACTGCAAAGTTATCGCAGAGGAAAGGACTTGTCTTACTCATTCTGGTGCCTTTTTATTTATTTATTTTTAATCACAGCAACTAGAACAATGCTTGGCACACAATGAACACCCAAAATGGATGCAGGTCATAGAGGTATTAGAGCTGTTCCACTGGGCCTGAAGGGGACAAGCATGTATGTTTTGGAGCCATAGGGAAATAAAAGTTGCCTTAATATAAATAATAATTTTATTACAATAGAAATATCTCAACAAGAAATGAGATACTTGTGCATGTAGGTAATTCATTCCAGAAAACTGCTACTCAGAAATAGCTAGCAATTCCAGAAAACAAATCAGAATAAGTCAGAATGGCTATTACACGAATGAATGTTGCAGAGTAATTCAAAATCCAGATGAGGATTTTGGTATTGGTAGCTGTTCAGATCCTCTGAACACTTACATTTTATTCCTATTTCATAGGAAAACAATCCTTTGGAACAATATTTACTGCCTGTCTTCTTATATACCCAATTTTCTCATGTACTTGTCATCACTATTGTGCGCTTTTTATTTTTTTACTTCTAATAACGCCCTTGAGGCTATATCACTTATGTAATATCTGTAGTGAATCAGGATGCAAGTTCTAATTTTCAGTCTTAATCGCCAGAAAATGCATGGCTGCTTGAAAGAAAACACTAGATTTTAATATTAACATCCTAATGTCAACATTTCAGTTTTCCCTCATTGCCTGGTTTTCCTAACAAATACTACACATTCTCTGATGTTTAGTAGACAATAAATCAGTGGTGTGGCTTATTTTATAGTTATATTGGAAAGGATATATTCTTTCTGAAGTTTCAGGAGTTGAGCTAAATACTGTTTTATATATTTGACCCCCCAAATCCAAATCAGTCTTAAAATAAATGTGATATGAAACAAACTAACAGCAATATAAACAAAAACATTCTGGGAAAAACTAATATAGTGGGTTAAAAATCACTGATGGATAAAGTGAGACCACACTCTCCAGGCCATATATACAGCTTTTCTCTCCTCTGCTCCAGAGCATACATTCCTTCAGCATAAATCTATCTGCTCTGGTTAAAGGGAGGATTTAGTCTCCGGAGCCCAGAGGAAATCCTGTTGAATTTTAGAATCTGAAGGGTTCTGTAAATTCCAAACAGTAATTTACACACCACAATTGGCCAATGGTCCATCCGGTGGAGCATCCTGCTTCCTACCGCGTCTAATGATGGATGGTTTAGGAGAATGCCATAAACTCACCGTGACGCACCTAATTGAGAAATATTGCATTGCCAAAGAAATTTCTTCTTAACTCTGGTAGCTGGTTAGTTTATTTCATGGTGCCTGAGTCCTGATAACTATTAATCTCTATATTACAGTTACAGAGAAACTCTTATTTTCCCTAAGAACACACTATTAGATTTCTCATAAGCATCTAATCTTTAGTTGAATCTCATTAACCTCTTCTGATTAATAACTCACTGTAGAGTGAACAAGTAATCACATTCCACCTTTTACCTTTGTTTAAAAACTTCCAGTCAAATGTACATAAAATAGTTGTATCTCTCTTCATTATGGGTTTCTTTTTTTTTCTTTTTTTTTTTTTTTTTTTTGCGGTATGCGAGCCTCTCACTGCTGTGGCCCCTCCCGCCGCGGGGCACCGGCTCCG